>NC_138191.1:78009465-78609465 GCF_964194105.1 Spermophilus citellus | reverse complement strand
AAGAGAAATGCTTAAAATCACTGTTCTAGTTAGTGATCAAAGATTATCTTAGTTTGCTTGGGCTCCTATAACAAAATACCATACATAGCATAGCTTACAAACAACTGAAATTAATTTCTTAAAATTCTACAAACTGGGAATTTCAGTTCCAAAGAACCAAAAGATTTTGTATCTGAATAAGTCTGTCTGGTTCAAAGGTGGTTATCTTTTGCCTGTCTTCACAGGATGGAAGTGACAGGGCATCTCTCCTGAGTCTCTTTGTGTGTGTGTGTGAGGGGGTTTGGATACTGGGGATTGAACTCAGGCACACTGGACCACTGAGCCATATCCCCAGCACTTTTTTTTGTATTTTATTTAGAGACAGGGTCTCACTCTTCTCTTGCTGAAGCTGGCTTTGAACTCACAATCCTCCTGCCTCAGCCTCCCAAGCACTGAGATTATAGGCATGTGCCACTAAGCTAAGTTTCCGTCCTTTTTATAAAATCACTAATCCCATTCATGAAGGTTTCACCTGTTTGAGCTAATCACCTTCCATAGAACCCAAATCCTAATACCATGACATTGGTAATTAGGATTTCAACCCATAAATTTTGGGGAGAACAGAAACATTCAGATCATAACATGTCGCTAGTCTCTAAACACCCATCTGTTTCTCACATGCCAAATACATTTATTTAATTTTAGCAGCCCCCAGATTCTTAAAATCAAAGGAGATGCTCCTTGTGCCCCGCATATTTTTATAACACAGGGTCTGCTTGCTCACCCTTTTGCAGTGCTTAGTCTCCCCAATTATGACTTCCAAAGACACAGATGCTGTGTGTATTGTGCCTTGAAAAACTGTAGGGCATGGTGCTTCTACCTACACTTCAAGTAATTCACAGAATACTATAGAGCACAGGCAGATAACCCCTATAAAGGCAATGTCCAACAGAAGCATGAGAGCAGAGTTAACACTGAGACCTCAAATGGAAGAACTACCTGTGATTCCAGTTGGAAAGGGCAATAGTCACATATCTAATCTTTGAAAAGTGCAATAAATGAGCAGGAGCACCTGGACCCTTGCTGGGGGGGGGGGGGGGTCCTGGTCCTTGGATGGGATAAGTGCAGTGATAAAACCTCTGTTTGAATAATTCTGGAGGGCAGGGCCACAGATTAAATCTAACAAGCAGAGAATTGAGCCAACAAAAACGATTTCATATATTAAGGTTTTGTACTTACTCAGGAATTGTCATTTTTTTCTTTTTTTTAACTTTTAGAATTAAAATGTTACCCTATGCATGCTCAACTATTTAGAAGCATATATTATGTTTGTAGATTCACAACTGGAGAGTACTGTGCCACAAGAATTTGTACTTTGAGTCTTATCCATATATGGTTTATATGGTATTTATATGAGACTAAACTTTTTAAAGTTGATGATGAAACTGGTTAAGTCTAGTAAGACTATTTGGATAGAAAACATTTTTTTAAATATAAAAAGGACTTTTGGATTTGGAGGGAGGGTAAGAGTTGAATGCTATAGTTCAAATGATTGTACTCCCCTCCAGATTCATATGTCAAATTTCTGACCACAAACTAATGGGATTAGGAGGTGGGACTTTTGGAAGAGATGAGGTCACGAGTGCACAGTCTTCGAGAATGGGATCAGTATCCTTATAAAACAAGCACAAAAAAGAACATACCCCCCTCTACTATGAGAGGATAGGATGAGAACGATGATCTATAAAACAGAAAGTGGTCTCTTACAGTACACCAAATCTGTTGGAGCCTTGTTCTTGGACCCTTCAGACTTTAGGATTGTGAGAAATAAACTACTGTTTATTAGCTACCCCATTATTAGTACTTCTTATAGTAATTTATATAGTATAGCTCAAAGAGACTAGTCAAAGTTCCTCTTTTCTGAGACTCCATTAGAATGGCACTTCATTATGTACATTTCTTACAGGATTTTGTACCAAATTATTTGGATATGCTTTAGAGAATATTGATGTTTTTGTTAGTTTTTTGCATGGTGAGACATAGGGGCTTAATTTCATTTTGCTGCATATGGATTTCCATAACCCAATCAATAAATGGGTCGAAGAACTGAACAGACACTTCTGAGAAGATGATATACACTCAATCAACAAATATATGAAAAAAAAGTTCAACATCTCTAGCAATTAGAGAAATTCATATCAAAACTAATCTAAGATTTCATCTCACTCCAGTCAGAATGGCAGCTATTAAGAATACAAACAACAATGAGTGTTGGTGAGGATGTGGGGGAAAAGGCACACTCATACATTGCTGGTGGGACCACAAATTGGTGCAGCCAATCTGGAAAGCAGTATGGATATTCCTTGGAAAACTTGGAATGGAACACAATTTGAGCCAGCTATTCCATTCCTCAGTTTAGCCAAGGACTTAAAAACAGCATACTACAGTGATGCAGCCACATCAATGTTTATAGCAGCACAATTCACAGTAGCTAAATTGTGGAACCTGCCTAGATGCACTTCAATAGATGAATGGATAAAGAAATTGTGATATATGTGTGTGTATGTATATGCACACACACATATACACACAATGGAATATCACTCAGCATTAAAAGATAATAAATTTATGACATTTGCAGGTAAATGGATAGAGTTGGGACTATCATGCTAAGTGAAGTAAGCCGATCCCCCCAAAAAACACATATTGACTGTTTTCTCTGACATGTGGATGCTGATCCATAGTGGGGGTTGGAGGGAGCATAGATAAATGGAGAAACTTTAGACAGGACAAAGAGAAGGTAGGGGAAGGCAGGGGGAGTTTGGGTAGGAAAGATAGTGGAATGAGATGGACATCATTATCCTAAGTACTTGTATGAAGAGAAGAATGGTGAGACTCTAATTTGTGTACAACCAGAGACATGAAAACTTGTGCTCTATATGTGTATTATGAATTGAAATGCATTCTGCTATCATGTATAACAAATTAGAATAAATAAATAAAATTTAAAAAGGAAAAAAATAATGACAACGAACAGGAATGGGTAAAGAATGGAATTATATAGAAGCAAATGTTTTGCATATTATTGAAATGAAGAAGATGTCAAGTAGAATAAATTGGTCATAACTTTCCTATTTTCTCATATGCGTACGTGGTCAGTATAACTCCACATATGTACAACCACAAAAAATGGAAGTTATACACCACCGATATATTTAGGTATTATATATCAAAATACATTCTACTGTCATGTATAACTAAAAAGAACAAGTACAAAATCTTAAAAAGATTGAGATTTTTGTTTTTCTCTCCTCTTTGCTTTCTGAGCCTTCATTCATATCACTTTTAAACGTTTTTTTTTTTCAATGCAGTAAAGCTGCTTCTATCTTTTTAGGTATTTGATAGAACAGAACTCTCAGTTCTCTATTACTAACTTCTGTCATTTTATGCTCGTATTACCAAATACCCTAAGACTGGGTGGCTTTGTTATTAGTAGAAATGTGTTTCTTCCAGTTCTTGTGGCTGTCATGTCTAAGATGAAGGCATTGACAGGTTTGTTTTCTGATTAAGGCCCTTTTCCTGAGTCATCACTTCTTGGTTCAGGGATGGCTGTCTTCTCACCGTGTTCTCACACAGAAGTCATATGGATTTCTCTAAGGATCTTTGTAAGGGCTTTAGTCCCATTTTTGAAGGATTCATTGTCCTCAGACCCTATCAAAGCCCTCACCACTTAATTCTATCAGCCTTGTTATTAGAATTTCAATACATGCATTTTGAAAGTACACAAATATTTATTCCATAACAAATATCATATGTGTAGTTGAACAATGCTACTTGATCTAGGATATATTAAATATGTCCATTTTCAGTGGTAAATTGGAAAGCAAATATATCAAATCAAAGTACAGCTAATAATTCATTAAAGGAGATAAAATAGTCACTCAATTTGTTTAAAAAAAGAACAGAAAGTATGAAGAAAAAATAAAATAGGTAAAAAATTAATACAAAATGGGAAAATTAAATAAAATCATGTAGATTAATATGTTATTTCTAAATAGTATAAATGTTTCAATTACAAAAGAAAGATTTTTCTCATCATGTTATAAAAGCAACATCTGAGTTTATTCCATGCAAGTCCTACTTGCTATATGTATATGTATATGAATATGTACACATATATGCTATATGAATATGTTGATATTATATATATATATATATATATATATATATATATATATATATATGAACATACATGCACACATGTATGAAGAGACAGGGAAAGATTATAAGAAACAAGAAGAACAAAGACATACTATGGAAAATCTTATTTGTCAAAGCAAGAGTGGCCATATTAATTTCTAGTAAAATAATCTTCACAACAAGAAATATCTCCCCAAGTAAGTAACATGTAATAATCATAGTTTTCTTTTAATTTTAATGACACAGCAATTTTCAAAGTATATGCACATGTGGCATAAAAATATCTGACAAAATAGATAAATCCATAATTATATTTCAAAAGATGACAACTTCTCAGTTAAAAAAAATAGGCAGAAAATCAGAAATTTAAAATATTTTAAAAAGTAAATTAATCAAATTGTCATAATTGATTTTACAGACTACTCATGAAATACAAAGTTTACTTTTTTGTCATTTACAGAGTATTTTTATTAAATAGAATAATATAAACCTTAAAGTCTCAGAGAATTTGAAAATATTAATAATGCAGAGAATGTCACTTTTTACGTAATATAAGTAAACTAGAAACAAATTGGCAATATATTTAGAGAATTTTTTAAAAATTAACAACATACAGGTAAAAGAAGAAATCATGAAAAGTAAAATATTTTGAATTGAATAAAAATAAAAAAATAACCTATAAAAATAGTGAGACATAACTATAGACAATTTTATAGCACTAATAGTTTATATTTTAAAATGATATTGTAACTTGTGTGCATTTCTACATTACAAATTTGTAATGAGAGCAAATAAAGTGCATATACTCAGAACAAATAGAATTTTTTGTTTTTTAGAGAGAGAGAGAAAGAGAGAGAGAGAGAGAGAATTTTTTAATATTTATTTTTTAGTTTTCGGTGGACCCAACATCTTTATTTTATTTTTATGTGGTGGTGAGGATAGAACCCAGCATCCCACACATGCCAGGTGAGCGCAATACCACTTGAGCCATATCTCCAGCCCACAAATAGAATTTTTAAGAATGAGTCTCAAATAAAATAGAAAATGAACAAAAATTTAGTATTTTTCTTCAAAAATATCAATGAAATTTATAAACTAGATTTTTCATGAAGAAAGAAGATATAAATTTCCATAACATAAATTAAAGAGGATCATTAATAGAGAGCTACACTTTAATATAAAGAAATCTTAACAATATTTTGCCAGTAAATTGGACAACTTAGGGTTTTTTTTTTCAAAAGTTACAAACTACCAATGGAAGTGAAAATAATTTCCTGACCTAAATATTCATATGTCTATTAAAATATTCAATTCCTATTTATAGCCATTTTTTACAAAGAGGACTTAAGACCTATGACACTTCATTGATAAATTCTATTAAACTTTAAGGAAAATATTCACAACAATTTACTAAAACTCTTACTGGTAATAGAAAATAAACTCTCTTTATTAACTCAGATTTTTAAAGGCAATGTTGAAACAAAACAAAAACCTTGAAACCAATTTTTTTGATAAGCACAAAAACTTAACAAATTACCAGTGAGATGAATCCATGCCATATATAAAATAAATATATATAATGAATTATGTTCCAGTTGTATATATATCCTAGGTTTTCAAGGTTGGTTCAATATTTAGAAACCAACATATTGTACCATATAATAATGATAGAAAAAACTGTAAAATCATCTGAATATCTATTTAAAAGCATTTGACAGAATCCACCACATGAGTGATCACTATTAAAACTGCTAGAAATAAAAGATAGAAGATTATGTTCTTAACCTGCTAAAGGGCACCTACAAAAAAATAAAATCTATAGTAACATCAAATTTAAGGTGAAAGACTTAATTTTTCTCCCTTAAGAAAGATCAAAAAGAAAATGATGCTTGTTCTCATCTCCAATACATTAAATGAAAGGTCTTATCTACTGCGATAAGGAAAAATAATAAAATAAGAAGCATGCAGCTATAAAAATGATCAAAATTGTTTTCTGTGTGTATAAAATCAAAAGAAATATATAAAATTATGTTACTTAGAGGTGAATTTCATAACAGTACAGGATATGAAATCAAATTAAAAAACTTATTTTATCTTTGTAGGTGAGAAATGAACAAAGGAAAAACAAAATTGTAAAATTTTATATACAAGAGCATCAAAACTACCAATCTATTTTCTAAATATTTAACCCAATGTGTCCAAACCTATATTCTGAAAAATGTAATACATGGCTTTGTGAATTTAAAGAAGTAGCGAATAATGACAAAAATACGATATTCTTGATAGGATAATAAACATTTTAAGATGACATTTTTTCCTTATACTGATAAAAATATCAAGATAAATTCTGTTAATAAATAGGCATCAATAATTTCTTTTTAAGAATTTGATTACTTGTTTGTAAAACTGATATGTTATAGTAGTCATCTCTTTCTATATAAAAATTCACCACAGGCAGGGCACGATGGTGCACACCTATAATCTCAGCGTCTCAGGAAGGTTGAGGCAGGAGGATGTAGAGTTCAAAGCAGCCTCAGCAAAAGGTAGGTGCTAAATAACTCTAAATAAAATACAAAATAGGGCTGGGGATGTGACTCAGTGGTTGAGTACCCCTGACTTCAACCTCTGGTACTAAAATCAAAACCAAAACAACAACAAAACAAACAAACAAACAAAAAAAAAAAAAAACCTCACCACAAATTCACCATTCACCAGCTTAAAACAAGATACACTAACTATTATAAGTATGGGTTAGAAAATCATTTGAAGACATAATTGTCAAAAAATTCCCAAATCTGGAAAAGGATATAGACATTCAAATTTAAGAAGACCCACACATGCTAAGTAGGATGAAGAAATTAACACGAAACATGTTATAATCAAGGTTTCAAAAGTCAAAGATAGAACTTTGAAAACAGCAATAGAAAAGAGAATCATTTTGTACAAAGGAGCACCCATACAAAAACTGTTAGCAGTAGATGTCTCAGAAGAAAACTTGCATGCCTGAAGCGACTGGGATGATATATTCAAAGAGATGAAAGAAAGAAGAAAGAAACCTGGCAACCAAGAACACTATGTTTGACAAAGCTGTCCTTTGGAAATGAAGGATAAATAAAGATTTTCTCTAATAAACAAAAGTTTAGAGAATTATTTACCACTAGACCTACTTTAAAATTTGCTAAACAGACTCCTCCAAGTAAAACAAAAAGGACCTTAGAAAGGAGAATTGAGAGTGCATGTAAGCATGTAACTTTTTGGAAAAAGTAAATATATAGACAAATAAAGAATTCTGTTATGCTGTAATGATGATGTGTAAATCATTTAAATCCTAGTATAAAATTCAAAAGGCAAAAGCATGAAAACCTGTAACTGTAAAATTGCATAAATGGATATATAGTATGAAAAGTTGTAATTTATGACATAAATAACATAAAGTAGGGGGTGTGAGAGAAGGAAAATAGTACAGATATTGTATGTGATTGAAGTTAAGTTGATATGTTTAAAATAAATTGTTATGACTACAAGATGTTTTATGAAAGTGCCATGGTAACTAAAAGAAAATACCTATATGAGCCATACAAAAAAAAAAAAATGAGAAGGGAATCAAAGCATGTCACAACAATAGCAAAACTCGACAAAAAAAAAAAAAAATCAAGAGAGGAAAAGAAGGGCACAGTCTGTAACACAGATAAAAATAAACTTAAAAAAAGTGTGATAGTAAGTTCTCCACTGTCAGTAATTATTGGCTGATTATCATCTGTAATTACTATAAATGTAAATAAATGCCCCAATAAAAATTTAGTGTACTTGAGTGGATTTAGTGTACTGTCTACAAAGGTATCACATATATTTAAAGATAGAACACTTAGACTAAATAGACTTTAAGTGAAAAAACTTCACAAGAAATAAAGGAGTTGCATTGTGACAAAATCTTGATTCACAAGCAAAATAGTACAGCAAAAAAAATTATATAAATAATACACTCTTCTACCTAACATTGGACATCCAAATACATAAAGCAAATGTTGATAGAATTGAAGGTTGAAATATACAGCAACAGAGTAAAATAGCTTAATACCTTATTTTCAGTTATGGATACAACAATCAGAAAACACATCAATAAGAAGAATGGATTTGAATAACACTAAAGACCAAATAGACCTAGCAGACATAACAAGACTTTTCCACCAAACAGCAGAACGTTCTATATTTTTTTCTCAAACTAACATTAACCATTCTTCAGAAGAGATCACATGTGAGATTGCAAAACAAGTTTTAATAAATTTGAGAAGACTGAAACCATGCAAGATATCATTTCTGAATATCCCATGTGAAACAGAAATTGAAATTAAGAGCAGTAGGAAAATCAGGATATTAAGAAACATGAAAATATTAAACAATGTACCCTTAAACAACCTATGAATCAAAAAAGATATCAAGAGAGATTTTGAAATATCCTAATATAATAACACAAAAAGACAATATAACAATCTTATGAGATAGACTACCACAAAGTTTTTAGCAACAAAGATAATAATAAATATTAAGAGTAGAAAAAATTTAAATAGAGAATAGAAAAACAGTAGGAAAAAAAATCAATGAAAGTAAAAGTTGTGTTTTAAAATTGTAACAACATTGACAAATCCTTGGCTAGAGTAAGGAAAAAAGAGGGGAGACTCAAATAAACAAAATAAAAATTTCAAAACTGTTGCGACAGAAGTAAAATGGGTTATAAGATACTATAAGTAATTATCCACCAAAAACTTGCATTACTGAGATGAATAAATTCTAAGAAATATATCAGAGTCATGAAGAAATATAAAACCTGAACAGAATTACAACGCATAGCACAAATGAGGGAGAAGTATCAAAAAAAAAAAAAAAGAGTCTAGGATCAGATATTTTCTAACACACATTGAATGAAAAAACTAACATAAGAGACTGGAGTTGTGGCTCAGTGGTAGAGCACTTGCCTGGTATGTGTGAGGCACTGGGTTCAATTCTCAGCACCACATATAAATAAATAAAATAAAGGTTAATTGAAAACTAATAAAAGCAGAAAGTAATAGTGGTGGTTGCCAGAGCCCAGAGAGGGAGGGAAATGAAGACTTGGCATATAAAGTGCATAGGGTTTGAGTCATGCAAGATGAAAAACTAGATTTTCATGAACAATGTACAACAATGTGAATATAATGAATAAGAATACCTATACTCAAAAAAAATTAAGAGGGAAAATTTCATGCTAGAGTTTATTGATATTAAAACTATAAAAACAAGAGAGTGAAATAAAATAACAAATGAGTTGTTAGTAGAGTAAGGAGCAAAAGAAGTGTTTGCTGTTCAAAAGGAGATAAATATTAATAGTCATATTCAGATTCATTAAGGTGAGAACTTATTTGGTTTAACAGCATGGAAGTCATTGGAGAATTTCAAAAGGATATTTCTGTCGTGAACCATCCATGGGCTGTGTGTGTGAACTATGAGCATTTAAGCACATGAGGGTCTGGCGTTTAGCGCTGATTGGACTGTGACACACAAATGTGCCTTTCTTTCCTTGGCTCTGCCTGTGATCCCTCACAGCACCTGAGATGGGTGTGACTTGCCAAGATGTCAATCAACCTGCGGACCACAAGACATTACAAAGCAAGACTCTACCTTCGAAACCCTACTCCCTGCCTTATTTGGTGAAGAACATTCTATCGAACTTCCCTTGTGTGTGTCCCCCTTTTAAAATAAAAAGAATCCAGATGCATGCTCTCTTTCCAATGCTGCCAGTGTGAAGCTGACAATTGGGATCATTGAGCAGTCCCACCCTTGATCTTAGAAACTCAGGTTCGTATTTTGCCTGGTTTCTTCACAGTTTTCTTAGTTATTGATACAGCTAGCTCCTTTGAACCCAGATCATCTTACCAGCCTGGCCAGCTGGCAACACATTTCTACAGAGGAAAAGAACAAAGACATGAAGATAATTCAAAAAAAATAGGAACTGACAACAAAGTAAGAAAGGAAAGATTTGACTGGGAACTCTGAAGGAGTTTTGGAGAGTTGGCAAAAGTGTATTTTCTAACACACAGAGTAGTTATGATCTGGTTTGTGCTAAAATAATTCTTTTATTTATTTATTTTTTGTCAGTGCTGGGGATTAAACCAAGGAATTTGGTGCATGCTAGGTAAGTACTCTATCACTAGCCCCAACCCCAGTACCTAAAATAATTTTGAGATGTACATTTTTTTACATTTTTGTTATATTTATTGACATTTACATCTCAAAATCTTACAAACTGACAATGAAAAGATGAAAAGCAGAACAGCAAATTTTGCTATGTATAGAAGTTGAGAATTAGCTGTCCTTAGAGAAAGTGGTAGAAATGAGGATATTTTAAAATTTATTTTTGTGGGGAAAATAAAAATTTCTGTATTCTGAAGGGAACAGTCTAGTTGAAAGTACAAATGATGCAAAAGAATCAGAATTGCTGGTAGAAAATTCTTTAAAAAGCAATTAGAAGATGGTATCTTTAACACATGTCAAGGATTTTGGCTTGAGTTAGGAGCAAGAGCAGTTTTTCTGTAACAAGTATGGTTGGAGAATGACCATTGGTGTATGTAGGTGAACAAATGAAGATCTGGGGGCTGGGGATGTGGCTCAAGCAGTAGCGCGCTCGCCTGGCATGCGTGCGGCCCGGGTTCGATCCTCAGCACCACATACCAACGAAGATGTTGTGTCCGCCGAGAACTAAAAAGTAAATATTAAAAATTCTCTCATTCTCTCTCTCTCTCTCTCTCTCTCTCTCCCCTCTCTCACTCTCTCTTAAAAAAAAAAATTAAAAAAAAAAAAAAGATCTGGACCTGTGGAGTATCTGTTATAACTCCCTTTATCCAATTTAATTGACACTAGTTCATCAAATGAGTTTGCGGTTTGAGGAAGAGGAGTCTCTTGTTTAGACTAGAGACCTTGAAAAATCCACATTGAAGAAAGTGGGAGAGGCACTGAAGTAGGGCAAGGCAGAATAACTACTGACATCCTTAACAGTTCACCTGAGATCAGTGGTTATGATTTCAAAGTGATAACAGCATGCTTATGATTTTTGTGAGTTATAGTTTTGGCAGGTGAATAAGAATTAGCAAAAGAAAGCCAAGGAAATAGAGTTTGAAAGGAGGTAATTATAATAGTTAATTTTTCTTCAAGTTAGAAAGGAGGAAAGTAAAAGATGAGAGGCTTCAGAGCCGTGAATTAGGATGTGTAGTATGAAAAAAAATTAGACTGAGCTTTTAAGAAGCTATAGTTAGAAATCAGGGGGTTTGAAATTGAGATTAGAGTAAGGATGAGATTAGGGCAGTTCTATGATATGAACATAGAAATGAATCATTAAGGAAGGGAGGCGTATGAGATCACTGAAGGCAATGAAACCAAGTAATTGAAATGTGAAAGTACTGGAAATATAATCTATATGAATATTGGAATTACTGAGAATTATGGCAACAGTGTTTACACAGAGTGACAGGAAGGCAGGATTTAAAATCTTCAAGGAGTCAGAAGTTTTGGTTAAGGAGTCTTTGTAGGGTTTCACATTGGTTTAGTTTAAATGAAAACTTGCAGATTTTTAGGGGTGAGGGAGAATGGTCTGGGAAATGACAGTGAGGTGTAATAAAGGCACCTCAGTCACCTTGGGCTACAGATAAGACAACCTGAATGCAAACAGTGCTAATGTTTCTGTTAGAGAAGATATTGAGTTGGAAGGCTGAGAATTCACTGTTGATTAATCAAGAGTTTCAGAAAGTGCATTAAATGATGCAAGGAGTTCAACAAAACTGAAAAGGAAGGCTGAGTATAGTAGCAAATGCCTGTAATCCCAGTGCTCCTAAATTCAACCGCCAGTACCCCCAACCCCTGCCAAAAAAACCCTGAAGAGGAGTACATTAGCACCTTTGAAGAACACATGAAAGAGGATAGATAGACGGAAATATCTGGTAATTCTGGATATCCTGATGACATACAAAATGATCAAAGAATTTATTGCTATTATTACAGATAATTTTAGAAGTGATTGGTTGAGATTGTTTTGGTGAGGTATAGATCTTGTTAGAAGAGTGCAGAATTCTTAAATTCAATTTTACTCCTTTCAACAGTTGTACAAAGTTTAACGGAATACCAGCATATCTACTAATTGCTCCTAGCACCAGGGCCATACCAAACTCTGCTAGTGAAGTGAGTGCCAAATGAGAGGTGAAACTTCCTAGACTCCCTGGAATTCTGTGATCTTTTGTGAAATTCTTCAAATAGAGACAATGTAATTCTGCTGAATATTGAATTTATTAACTAATAAACAATCTTTCGAACACAAACTATTTATTCCAAGCCACAATATCAGGTAACTTACCTATCCACATCACTTTCCTATCCACATCTATCTAGCCCATTATCAGTAATAATAAAATTACTCTGGTGTGGTACAGGTAAAACTAGTCACATAAGCTTATATGTAAAATTCTTTGATGATGTTAGGAAAATTCTTATTTTATAGAATGATTCTGTTGATCATATATGTAAAATCAGAGGATTAAGTCCACTATATCTATTGAATAATCAATACTTCAGAGAGATTTTGTGATTTCCTGAGATATTTATGGAAACAGGAGTTTGCATAGTACTTAATATTTTGGGGTAGCCTCTTGTTCCAGTCTACTAGCTCTATTGTACATACAGAACCATAACTAAAGCATAACCAGAACCCACAACCATAATACATCATGTTTATATAAAACAGTGGAAAAAAATGTTTTTCCCCAATGGAATTTGCATAAAATTCCAATTAAAGCATCCAGTCCCTTTATGTGCTAATGCTTTTCAGTTCCTTTGAAGAGCATTTTTTTTTATTGTGTACATATTGAAATTGAAATAGAAAATTCTGATAAAATGCTTTGTTAATTATTAAGTCACTTGATTTTTTCCAAAAATATTTTCTTCTCATTTTTCCTCTTTGCTTTTCTGTTACTTTAAGAGTTTTCAGATTCTAAAGCTAAAAGTGAAAAGGAAAATTTTTTAAAAGAAATAATATTTAGTAAATAACTATTTTGGGCCAAAATCTGATAATACACCACCAACAACAACAAAATTAGTCTTAAATCTCCAGACTTTTTTTTTTTTTATAATGGAGATTGAAATTAGGTAAACTCAGCCACTGAGACACATCCCCAACCCTATTTTGAATTTTATTTAGAAACAGGGTCTCACTGAGTTGTGTAGTGCCTCCCTTTTGCTGAGGCAGACTTTGAACTCTCCATCTTCTTGCCTCAGCCTCCTAAGCCACTGGGATGACAGGTGTGCGCCACCATACCCGGCTCCAATCTCCATGCTTATAATCTATGGAAAGAGGCAGACATGGAAATACACTGAAGTTAAATAATCAACTCTATCATTACAGATGAAAATGCTATGGTAAGAGAAATTGTTATAAAAAATACCTAACTTGCCTACTTATTTACTAATACTTGCTTAAACATAATTTCAAAGCCTGTCATCAGTAATAAAAAATTACTCGGGTGTGGTACAGGTAAAACTAGACACTTAAGCTTATATGTAAAATTCTTTGATGCTAGGAGAATTATTATTTTATAGAATGATTCTGTTGATCATATATGTAAAATCAGAGGATTAAGTCCACTGTGTCTATTGAACAATCAATACTTCAGAGAGATTTTGTAATTTCCTGAGATAATTGTGGAAACAGGAGTTTGCATAGCACTTAGTATTTTGGGGTAGATTCTTGCTACTTCCCTTGGGTAAGAAATGGGAAACGCGTGAGTCATTTACACTTATAGATTTGCTTCCTAGAAAAAAAAATTTTGATGACTTAACTTATGTAAACAAGCTCATAAGTTATTTAGTACCATACTTTTTAGACATTTGCAAAGTCAATATGGATTTAAAGCATAGCACTCTATTTGGAGGTGAGAGAAATTTTGCACCGCAAACATCTTGTCCAAATGTGTTTGTCAATAAAGTGATTTTGTGCTCACACTGAAAAGTGTACAAGACAGTTGTCATCTGCATCCTGAAATTAAACACCTTAATGCAAAAAAAAAGTCAGTTTTCCAAATGTGCTGATACATAACACAAAGCCAACATTCACTTGTATACATATGTTTAGAAAAGGTCAAACAGCATGTTACTTTTGTAGCATTTTGAATATCAAGTATTTTACTACAATATAAATTGACAACTTTTTAAGGCAAACTGTATTCTTGCCATCAAAGATGTAAAATGCACAATGAAACTTTAACGCCTATGTTATAGTCTAGGTCTTTAAAAACTAAATTTTTAGGTTCTCTGTCCAAATGCTCATACTCAATTCTAATGAGCACCAAGCCTTAATCTTTTACATGTGTCTAAATTGAATCATTATTCATAAATCTCAACAAAACTGTACATAATTCCTTGTTATTGGCAAAGAAATTCATTACAATGGTAATTAGGTGAACCACATAGCAAAGTGTTACAATTTTTCATAAATACAAATAAAACGTTAGAATAGTAAAAACTCCATGTTGAGCACCATGCTGCTAAACATTTGCTTATGCTGCTAGTCACATAATTTTCTATGTATATATTAAGATATATTATTCTTTTATCAAAACACATAAATATACATAATATTTATTTAGGAAATAAGTATTCTGTGTGATTTATCATTATTATAACTAATACAGCTTTCTGATCACTGAAATTTCGGTCATTTCTCAGTAGTTTATCATTCTAACTTTATGCATTAGTTTACAACTCCCTTAAAAATAAACTAGAAAACTTTTTCTTATGAGGCATAGTGTAAGTGGTTCATTAACTCTAGTTAAAAAAACTAAACTCAAACAGAAATAGCAAATCAATTTGTAAGCTTCAATCTGTTTGACGTTAGTTGATGCACCGTGGTGAAAGTTTTAGATACTAAGATTCAGAGATATTATCTTGTCAAGTCTTTTTACATTATTATCCAATGATTCTCACAAAAAGAAGAAATGAGAACAATTTCATGTGTTTTGTTCAACAAATACTGATTAAGTGCTTTCTAGATTCCTGAAAATTCTGGGTTAAAGTGTTAAAACACAAGTAGGACAATATTTCTACTTCTCAAACCCAAATATTTACCAGGACAATGTTATATAAATAAATAGTCATGCTGTATAAAATATGAATTGAAATTATCAAAATAATTAGTCATGAACTTGATTTTTTTAAAAAAAAGCAGACTTTGCTCATTAAATTTTTTCAGTTTGGCATCCCATCTGACTTAAATCATAACTGGAAAACAATAAGTTGGGTAAGCATGTGAATGTTTTATAAAATGTTATCTTCCTAGGAAAGATTACTTCATTCTTACTTTTATAGTCAGGACTTCTGTTGTATACTTGCTAAGTCAAAAAAAAAAAAAAAGCATTCAAGTTAGTTAAGATTAAGTATGTCCTTATTTTCCTTACATAACTACACACTGACATTGATTGTACAGGATTTAACCTGTTTGTAGATTGTTTCTGAGAACAATAATCTTCCTGTATTCTTATGAATATGAAATAAATTGCCTGAGATTCTGAATTCCCAACAAACCTCTAGAGGATGCCAATGCTGATTGTTCCACACTTTCAGCAGTCAGGATGTAGAACAGCATTCCTGGTGACAATGAGAAGGCGAGTGAATAAAAGTCAGCATAACAGGGTTCACTTAGAAGACTATAGTAGGAACCTGTGAGCTAAGAGGTTCTGATGTGTTGAATTTCACTATGCAATGCTTAGTCTACCTGTTAATAGGGAAGAACAGCTCTAGGCTCCAATCAGTTTTAAGTGACTCTGGATAATTACAATAAGCAAATAAAAGAATACATTTTAAAAAATTAGAATATTTCCCAGAATTAGTAGAAAAAGAGTCACAGCAAATAACCAGGACCAAGCTACAGAAATCACAAGCAGTTTCATCCCACAGACTTATTCTGAGGAGCCACTGATGGATTCAAAGCCACCATTGCTTTCAGAGGTCACTGCTACCACTGGGCACTGACTGTACTTAATGCCTTTTGTGAGCATTTCCCTGTTACATTACTGACTTCCTCGGAAACATCTGATTATCCAAAACTAGGACATGTACTGTCACCCTTGGTATCAGAATGTAAGGACAGTGACTACCTCTCTGGCTTTCCTTTGAATTGTAGTTTTAGATATTTGCAAACAAAATAAATTAATGCCTAGTACAACTATGTTTTATCTAAATTCCCATTCTTCTGATATTGATGGTTACCAGTGACGAGTTTTGCTCCCTCACATGTTGAAGTGTAACTTTAGAGAAGCAGACCAAGGCAAGAATGTAAAGCAGGTAAAAAGGGGTAACATAAGACTTTTTCTGGGAGGGAGAAGGGGGCCATAGCTGGTATCCTGGCATCCCAAGAAGTGAAGGTGTTTTGCCTTTTTATATGTCCTAGGCTTCCTTTGTCAGCTCTTTCCCTTATCTCTCACCTTCTGGCATACTGACTAGGCTCAGGAGATGCTCAGTGGGATGGCCAAAAGGTGAGAAGCAAACTAGCTGGAGGGGCCAAGCAGGAAGGGGACATAATTAACAACTCCCTGTAGAGACAATCCCTGCGACTGGTTACCTTAGCAAAAGGTTGGAGCAGGGGCAGGTTTTCTTCATTAGAATGGAGGAAAGGCTCTGAAGGCATTAGCATTTCAATCCCTCTTCAACATCCAGGACTCACTCAAATTGGCCTCCTGGATCCCACCCGACTGTGATTGACCTATCTACTGACTTAATTATGGCTTCACTTCCTTCATCTGAGTAATCTCTCTCCCCACTCCTTTCTTTAAAGGCTTCAGTAAATTTCCATTCCCTAACTAATATTGTTGAAACTGTAAGACGGAATTTATGTTGCTTATCACTGGTTTTTTTCAATAGCTTTAGCCCCACCAAAATTTTTGTATCCTGGAAATAAGTCACACTAAAAAGTCATAATATCTTATATGTGCCATACCTTTTTAATGTCTTTGCTTCGGTTGATGTTGTTTCCACATCCCTATTTTCAACTATTTTCATCATATTTCATTCATAGTATTATTTTTCATGTATCAATTCCTCTGTGGAACTTTTCTGTACTACTTTCCTCCAACAACAAGCTAACTTATTGCATTTTCTCTGCTTCTAAGCACTTTGTTTATACCATTAATATGTATCTTTTGTTCTTCCTCCAAGTCATGAACTCTTTGAAAGGAAGAGTGATGTTGTAATATATTTCTTCCCTATTCCTTAAAAAAAAAGACTAATTGTCTGTTACATACCTTTATTTGATACTGGAGTTGCAGTGACAATCTTTATCTTGCTCACATAAAATAATAACTGACACAATACCTAGACAGAACATGCACCTAGCATGCACAAGGCCCTGGCTTTGATCCCCAGCACTGTAAAAATACATACAAAAATACAATAAAATAATATGTGACATAAAACGAGAATGAATATATGTTGAGTGACAACGTGAACAACAACTAGGCAAGAAAGTTTCTTGGAGACTACTGTCTTCAAAAATGATAGGAAATGAGTAGTAATTTACCTGTTTCTTCAGATGATTTCTGACTTCTCTTTCAGAGTTGAGACTGTTTATAGGTTGGAGCACTTTTATGTGCTTTAGAGTTTATTTCTCTTAATCTTTCATTTCTACTTTAGAGTAAGTTAGCTCATTTCCTCACTGTCAACAAAATTATTGGAATAAATACATTTATATAAAATAGTGCTTTTTCCAACTATAGGAAGATTGGTCTTGGTGGTCAATAGTTATTTTTAAATTATTTGCGATTTTTAAAGAATTTTTTGTAATTCCTGCTTTAAATTCCAAATTGGATATGTCAGGGTGACATCTTTTGTATTCATTCCACAGTTAAATATAAGTACTATAACATCTTTTACAATTTCACTGTGAATAATTATTTTTAGTAAAACTACCTATTCAAATCTCAGTATAAGTCATTTAGTCTTCCCATCAAATCCTCATACTTTTCTTTAAGTGTTCCTACTAAACTATTCTTAAAATTTTCTGTCACACTTTAGGTAACAATACACATTGTGAATGCCGTGTGATGACTTGCTGTCAAGATTGGAAATCCAGTCAAGCTCAGAGAAATGAATGGTGCCAGTGATAGCATGCTATTTAATAAGCATGGAAGCATTTAAGTCTGTCTACTGGTAATAGACATGGATTTATTTCAGAGAAGAAGAAATGAGAATAGAAACTATATGGAAGGAAAGTATGATTTGGAGGAGAAAAGTGTGGTTTTTGTAGGAAAGGTATATCTTTTTGGAAGGCTGCTTCTCCCCATGATGAATAAAGGCATATTATTCTAGCTGTGAGTCTAAGTTCGTATAACCTGCAGAGCAGCCAAAAAATACTAACTCCCTCCTCATATTTACTACCATCCTCTTTTTTGTTTTGTTGATTGTTTTTTGTTGTTGTATTTTTTTAAAGCAAAGGGGTGAATTTCCAAATTATTGTGAAGTCAGAATTAGACCGGCAGTCAATGTAGATAGGTAAATTAACTCATGTCCTATCAAGAAGGCCAATTCAAGTGAGTCCCAGAAGTTGGAGACTGTCCCTTGAGGGAATGAAATGTTAATTCCTTCAAAGCCAGTCCTCCACCCTTATCAAGAACCTGCCCCTGCTCCAACTTTTTGCTAAAGTAACCTGTCCCAGGAATTGCCCCTCCCTACATGGAGCTGTAAGTTGGTTAATTAATGTGTCCTTGGATACTCCATCCTACCCTCCATCTTCAGCCCACCTGTTTCCCAGCTTTTGGCCATACCACCAAGCATTCCTGGGCCTAGAGAAGGAAAAGATAAGGTGAAGAGGGCAGGAGAAAAAAGGAAGCCTAAGACATCTAAAAAGGGCAGAATACCTCCCTTCTTGGGATACCAGCTATGGCCCTCTTCTTCTTCCTGGAAGAAGTGTATATTACTCTTTTAAATAATCTCTGCTTTATATGCTTGCCTCAGTGCGCTTCTCTAATGTTCAGACTTCCACATGTGAGGGAGCAGACCTTATCACCAATAACCAGCAGTATCAATAGCATCATAGCCCAGGTATATATGAGTTTATTTGAACTATATTCTGAGGGTCTCTGAGTTCACATTTTTTCCATAGCTCTTTGCCTTTATTATTTTCATTGTCTCACAAATGTGAAAGTTTTAAAAATTTCTATAATGTGTGATATTGCACAACACTAATACAAAAGCAGATATGGGAACCTAGCTACCTTCTGTGAAGTCAGACAGAGGAGATTAGAAACATGTAATACAATGAAACTCTTATATTTTTTTGTTTTGTTGTTGAATTAATTTTTCATAAATATTCTAATATTTAATAAGATTTTTATTATATTATTTGAAACAAAAATTTTAAAATTTTTTCTTAGTGTTAATGTTTAGTATGTAAAAAGCATCAGATACAATTCACAAGAAAAAGTTTGAGAAAACTTCTGTAATTCTCAATTACTTTAAAGAACATGAAGGGATCCTGACACCAAAAAGATTAAGAAATACTGGCCTAAGGAATTTGTTTGCTTTAAGCTGTTCCTGTTCCTGGAACTTTATAACCTCTTCCTTTCTCTCTCCCTCCCTCCCCCTCCCTCTCCCCCCCACCCTCTCTCCATGATGTTATTTCATATAATTGTGAGAAACAACTTTATTATGTATTCTCCCATATTATTCAACTTCCCCTTTCATACTATCCATTGCAATAACTTGTTTAATATTTTCTTTCTTTGTATCTCTGACCTTATAATAGAGATGATAGTAAATGAAAATTAGATTGTGATATGATACTTTAATGAGATATTAATGTTGTTTTAATATTTTAGGTTCATACATGTTCACTCATCAGTATACATATGTATTCAAATATTTCATCTAGAAATATTTCTAGGTTTTATTATACTCTTTTGATTTACGATTAGTTTGAAGAGAAGTCAAAAACAGAAATTACAGGATTTTTCTCCCCATAGAATATAAGTTTTACAATTTCAGCTAACGATGTGAATTATGGAGTGCTATACATGGAGATAATTTAAATCTGCATTTATTTAGTACATGTTTCCTTTGATAAATGGGCAAGTTATGCCACCTTAATAAATTATACACATTTTTAAAAATACAGAGCTCCTTAGGAAGCACATATCCACTGTAAATTTATTGTTGACCTTGAGGGAGAGATGATTTGCCCAAAGCCACAGAGCTACCTGGCTTTTTGGTCATTTTTTTTTAACTTTTTTTGGAAACTTCAATCTCTTGGAAAGACTAGCTTTTCATGATTAGAGAACAGAAGGCCTGCTTCATGTTTTGCCCCAATGTGCCACTTAGAAAAAAAAAGGAAGTGATAGTGAATATTAAAAATACAAACTTCTAAAGGGCCAGAGGAAGAAACAGCATCCTTTTGCCAAGATACAAAATCCAAGTACAAAATTGAACTCCTTCTGTTACCAATTCTCAGACACCCTCAAGCTGGTCCTTTGAGACACACCTTCTGTTTTAGCAGCTTTGTACATTCAAATTAAGAAGTTGAACCTTCAAAGCAAATATGAGCCAGCATTGCAAAAGCTGCCCAGGATGTGTTCCTGGAGGCCTCCATTACCAAAGCAGGTCCTGGTGTAAGGGTCCGGCGAAACGTCGGAGAAGGAAAGACCACACGAGACTAGCTTCATGCAATTGCAAGGGGGATTTTATTAGGGGGACCCGTTCCAATGCGTTGGGACTCTGTGCTCACTCAAGAAGGGAGAGCAGCCCAGAGCCCAGAGCAGAGGTCAAGCAGAGCTTAAGTACACTTTTTGGAGAGGGTGGGGGGCTTTGCATACATCAGAACAAATCATCATGAGGCGCGGGAAAATTGAACAACAATTCTGATACATGATTAGTCCATTCATTGGCGGGAACAGGCTGGGCAGGGGTGATTGGTCACTTCCAAGTGGAGCACACATTCAAACTGATTGGTCCTGGGGCCTATATGCGTACGTGCCATGCTACCTGGAGCCCTTAGCTATTAAACAACCAGGGAATCAATGGAGATATTTACTGAGCAGCTCCCGCATTGTCCTAACAACTTTACAGACATTACAGGTTCCGGGGATAGCAGGGGAATTGTTTACTTTTTAGCCCAGGCCTTGCAATCTAGAAGCTTTACAATGCCCTAGTCTTTTACACTTTAACTCAGACTTTTGCAACTTAGAATCAGCTTAGAAATTTTACCCTTACACTGGAATACAGAGATATTCCTGAAGTTTTTGTGTTTTAAATTTCTCTGTTTTGGTAAAATTATGAGATAGAAACTCTTCTTATTTAACATAATATTTTTTCTCTTATTAAGTGTCTCTTTTTTTTCACTTAATGTTATTCTAAATTAAATTTAAGACAAAAGTATGTTTCTTAGTGTAAAAGATTATTTCTGTGCAACTATTATCCGTCAAAGATTTAACAAATTGTTAATTTTAGGAAATTATTACATTTTTCTTTGCCTTAGTAAAAAAGAGATATGTGAGATCATAATTTACAAATAAACTTTGTGCAAGGAGAAGCTATTAGGTTTTACTCACATATTCTTTTGGTTTATGCATTTATCCAACCTGGGACATCATGAAAGATAAACTTTGTGGAAACTCAGCTTAGAAACGAAGTTGTAGACTGGCATTATTCATACATAGTTGAGGGCTTATTCAGTTTAATAAATATGCATTAAATACTGAATAGAATTAAGATATATTATTGGATTCAGAAATAATGAATAAGGCAGTAATTGTTTCTAAAAAATATCATGTTCTTAAATATTCATTGAAGATAGTTACTTTTTTTTTTAAGCTTCATGGAGAGCATTTATTACAAGACCCCACAGTGCTTTAGTTTTTCTTTTCTACATCCTGTTCTGCAGCTTCCTTGGCCCTTTTTACCCCATGGCAAAGAGCCAGGCTTTGGCAGAGCCATGCAGAGACTTTCAAATGCTTTGAAGTTCTTTTCCTCTTTGGCTATGACTCTGGCTTTCTCCTTTTTGTATAGGTTCCGGTCCTGTCAGCTGAGCTTTCTCCCTTCTTGGGGGCGGAGGGCTTCCTAGGGAAGAGAATGAGCTTGGAGTGGTACTCCTTCAGCCACTGCACTTTGGCCTGTAGGGATTTGTTCCACCTCCTGGGGTCCACAGAGATGCCAATGGTTCAGGCCACCTTCTTGTGGATGCCTGCTACCCTCAACTCCTCCAGGCTGAAGTCCCTGCCTGCTGGGACTTTGGTGTGAGCACCTCACCATGGAGCACCTCACCGTGGAGTACCTCACTATGGGCCAGATGGGTCCCGTCGCTGGGCCCCTGCCAGTCCTTGTGGAAGTGGGGCTTCAGGATCATGCCATTCTGGCTGGGCGCCCTGGCTGCATATGGCCTCTTGCGCTGAACTGGAGGGCGAAAAGGAAAAGCATAGTTACTTAACATGCAGAAATGACTGGTGATTTGAGTCAAACATCTCTTGAACTTTCTCTTAAGATTTAAGATTAATGATTTATGATATATATTGATACTTTTTTAATCCTTTCTTCCAAAACTAGTTTGAAACCTGACCCAATTCTTTCCCAAAGTTATCTGTATTTTTTTTTATGGTATTTGACTTTATCTGTATTTTATTGTCTGGTGTAGTCTCAACCACCCTTCTTCCCATACACACAGTGACTATTCTCCTATTTGAACTAGCATACAGCATTCAGGTAACTTTGTTTAAATGAAAACATAAACTTTGTTCAGCTAGATATTGTTATAGATGGCAAGTGTGTAATATCAATGATCTGTATGACAGTGAGATTATCTTAGAAAAGTATCTACTTCCTTGGGCAAAGTGAGGATTTAATAAAATTTACCCATGATAGGACATTCAGAATTATTATCAAGACAGTTTTTTTCTTTCTTTTTTTTTTTTTAATTAGTAACCATTTCCACAAGCTTAAATCCATAGAAATTTGGAAAAATTCTGAACACTTACAGGAAATCAGATTCAAGTAACTCTGAAATTCATAAGCAGATACAGCAAGATTAAACGGGACATGCAAGGCAGAAGGCTGACTGTTGTGTTTTAAGATTTCAGAAGTATGGAAATCCCATGTGATAACAAGATTTATGATGTGATCACAACTGTGAACTGATGAAGTGTATCAAGAAGAATTGAGTATGAAGAAAGTAGGAAATTTGTTTACTAGCAGCAATATCTCTATGACCATTTCGTTTTTCAAAATGAAAAAATATATGGAAATTTGTGAAAGGCTATAATACAGATAGGTATGCCCAACTAAATTTAAATTCAATATCTTAACACAGTCAGTGTAGGGAATAAGTATTGGCCTAGAAAGAGATTTTAGATTGCAAAAAGTCAGGGGCTATTCTTTCATCTTTAGCTGTAAGAGTAGAGAAATTCTTCAACTGGGGACAATCAGAAAATAAATATAAATTTTAAAATTAAAAAAAAAAAAACAGAATTTACGGAAAGTGTCTAAAACTTAGTAAAACAACTGGCATTTGATGGACAAAGCTCCTAACAAAAGATAAGTTCAAAGAGGTAAGTGAAATATTTATAATAATTTTGCCCCTGCTAATCTATAAGAAGTAGCTGAGAGTCTGTTTTTGTCAGGTTTTTTTTTTGTTTTTTTTTGTTTTTTTTTGCTGCTGTGACTAAAGGACTTGACTAGCACAATTATAGAGGAGGAAGAGTTAATTTAAGGGCTCACAGTTTCAGAGGTCTTAGTCCACAGGAGGCCAGCTCCATTCATTGGCTTTCCTAGGATGATATACCATGTTACTGGTATTTGTTAATCTTGGGGTCTCCAGTGCAATTTTGGCTTTCTCCTCACATCTCCACACTTTGACTTTTCAAGGGATGCCCACAGGGACTTGAGCCTCTTGCCTGGCCTCCCAGGCCTTCCTTTGAAATTTTGGTGGAAGCCTCCATGAACCCCTAACTCCAGCATCCCACATTCATGCAGAACCAGCACCACATGGTTTTCTGCCATCTCAAGCAGAAGCCCAGCCTCCAGGGACCTTTGGTGCAGCAGTGGGTGGCTGAGCATGTTGAAAACCTTCCTAGGCCCCTTTGTGCAAAAAGAGTGCCCTGCTGGTCTCAAGAGAATTTTCATCTTTACTCCCTTGAACTTGAGATGATTATGGTTTCACAGCTCTGGAGTTGCCCTCAAGCCATTTTTCTTATTGTCTCTAGGCAAAGTCTTTAGCATTTCTTTAGTGGCAGTAATGTTTTTAACCACTGCAGCTTCCTTAGCCCTACTTTTACTTGGGCCTTTCAAGTTCACCTTTTCCAAATCTTTCTGTTGTGCTTTTTGCTCCTCATTAGTACGATAAATTTAGCTAAAAGCCGCTAGCAATATCCATGACACTACCTGAATGTTATGCTGTCTACGCATTTCCTCCTCCAGATTAAGAAGCCCATTGCTTCTAAAATCAGCCTCACAGAAAGTCTCTCTGGACATAGGCAAAATTAAGACCACTACTCTGCCAGATATAACACTAGTGGCCTCTACTCCAAATTCTGATAGAGTCCACCTTTTTGAACACTCTTGAGCCCTGTATTCACTGACCATGGTCCTATTGTGATCTTCTGAACTCCCATCAGAATAGGCCATTAAGTTCTACTTAAAACATCTTAGATCATTTCTAGCTTTCACTGCTTAAATATCTGAAAATTTCTCCCACCAATTTCAAAAAGCTCAAAAAGCTTCTGAACTACATGGTCAGGTTAGTTGAAGCAACGACTCCACTCTTGGTACCAATTTCTGTTTCAGTCAGCTTTTTTTTTTTTTTTTTTTGATGCTGTGACTAAAGAATCTGACCAGAACAACTGTAGAGGAGGAAAAGTTTATCTGGGGGGCTCACAGTTTCAGAGATCTTAGTTCATAGAAGGCCAGCTCCATTCCTCAAGACTCAAGATGAGGCTGAGAATCATGGCAGAGTGTATGGCAGAAGGAAGCCAGCTCACATCATGGTGACCAAGAAGCAGAGAGAGAGAGAGAGAGAGAGAGAGAGAGAGAGAGAGACTCCACTCTCCAAATACAAATATATACACCAAAGCTATACTCTAGTTTCTGCTTCCTCCAACCACAGCTTATCACTTCAGTTACCACTCAGTTAATCCCTAAAAGGGGATTAAATCACTGATTAGGTTAAGACCCTCATAACTCAATCATTTCTCCTCTGAACCTTCTTGCATTGTCACTCACATACATTTTGGGGGACACCTCACATCCAAACCATAACAGAATCTAAGAAACTCAAGTATATATAGCGACTAAAGATGTAGAAGCTAAGAAATTTTAGCAATAATATAAAAACTCAGAATCAAGAGAAGGATAAAGAGAAGGGGCATTGTAAAACAGCCAAGATGTTACTAGGATTCCGGAAGGGGTAAGGGGGTGGCTAGAAGTTCAATAGATTAGACAAATGAGAAGGGATAAGAAAATGAAAGACACTGGAATTGTAAAGGTAAAATTTCTAAGCTGCAAAAGTTTGAGTTAAAGTGTAAAAGACTAGGGCATTGTAAAGCTTCTAGATTACAAGGCCTGGGCTAAAAGGTAGAAGTTTATTGTTACAATTCCCCTGCTATCCCCGGAACCTGCAATCTCTGTAAACTTGTTAGGACAATGCGGGACCTGCTCAGTAAATATCTCCATTGATTCCCTGGTTGTTTAATAGCTAAGGGCTCCAGGTAACATGGCACGTAGGCATCCAGGCCCCAGAACCAATCAGTTTGAATGTGTACCCCACTTAGAAGTGACCAATCACCCCTACCCAAACTGTTCCCGCCAATGAATGGACAAATCATGTATCAGAATTGTTGTTCAATTTCCCCGCGCCTCATGATGATTTGTTCTGATGTATGCAAAGCCCGCCGCCCTCTCCAAAAAGTGTACTTAAGCTCTGCTTGACCTCTGCTCTGGGCTCTGGGCTGCTCTCCCTTCTTGAGTGAGCACGGAGCCCTAGCGCGCTGGAACGGATCCCTAATAAATCCCCCTTGCCATTGCATGGAGCTAGTCTCGTGTGGTCTCTTTCTCCGACGCTTCGCCGGACCCTTACAGAATGAATCTGACATAATTTTTCTATGTACATATATGAAAACATCGCAGTGAGAATGAGATATATCTCATGCTTGTATATCAAAATGGATTCTATTGTCATGTATAACTAAAAAGAACCAATAAATAAATTAAAATAAAGCTCTTCCCATGAAGTAACCATAGATTGCAAATACATCTGCTTTCAAAAGTAGAATTCAGTTTCAAATTATCTCAAATCTATGCTCATTAAAAGCGGATTTACACTTATTCTAACTATTTGATGGAAGAAAAAGTAAATTTCAGCTGGAAGATGCCATCTTTAATGTTTTTATAATGTATTTATATAAAATGTTTAACATTAAAAAGATATCAAGTATACCATCAAAAATAATAAGAAAATGAACTTTAACGTATTGCCAATCACTTCTTTATCTGATTAAACTCAAATAGGTTATGGCAATTCAATGTTTGTACATATTGGAAACATGGCAAGCTTTAAAATATTATATTTAAAAAAGATTGTACATCAACAGAAGCCAAAAGAAATAGAGGAACTAAACTTTCACAGAAGAAAATCTATGGTAGTGAGAAAATTTCAGAAGATATTCAGCAGTCATCTTCCTAAAGGTGGTGATAGGGAGTACTCTTCAAATGGAGAAAGAAACCATTAGAGAATTAGCAGATGTGAGAGCTGTGACTTGTGACTCAGACATGAATGATTGAAAACAAGAAGAGCAGCACATGTAAAAACATTATTATCTCTAATGGTTTTGGTGCAGCATAGGTGATAACAACTAAAAGGATAACAACAAGTGCCAATGTCTTGGCTGGGCACAAGATCACGAGCCACCACACACCTTGTAGATTCAAACAGCAATTCTTTATTCCCCAACTCACACTGGCCTCTACACACATGTTCTGGGGAAATCCCAGTTCTGCTGCCCCATTCACCTACTCCACGAGGCTTTTTCCAATACTTTTTGAATCTCACGAGAACTCAACAGGGAACTCAAGGATCAGGCGTGCCTGAGGCAGCAGGATAACGCCCTATTCCCCCGCAGGGTACACCTTAAACCTGGAACTTCCCTCAACCCAAGTCTTAAACCAGAACGCCTTAAACCCAAATTATCCTAAACCAGGATACTTCCTAAAACCTGATCAGCTCTAAACCCAGATCCGCCCTGGTCCTTAAGCAAGGTCACCTTACATGCAATGTCAACAGCGAAATTCCAAGGCAAGTCCATTTAACATGGGGTACGCTGGCAAGGAAATTTCGATGCGTCATTCCCTCAGCAAATAAGGATACTGATAATAA
Organism: Spermophilus citellus; assembly: GCF_964194105.1. Lineage (NCBI taxonomy): Eukaryota > Metazoa > Chordata > Mammalia > Rodentia > Sciuridae > Spermophilus > Spermophilus citellus. Next base: position 78,581,873 of record NC_138191.1, on the reverse strand, counting down.
CTAAAAAGTAAGTAAAAATTTCTGTGGTTTGAGATACTTGAAGAAAAGCCCTGCTAGAAATAGCTTGCTACAAATAAAAATGAAGTGGACTTTAGGATATTAACTAAAATTTATATTTGCATAAAGCAACAAGATAAAAAGCTTAGCTCCAATCCCCTGAAGAACAGTATTTTAGAACTGAGAAGTTAGGAACCTGCCAAACTGTTATTCAAAAACCCAGAAAGAACAGGGACTAGAAGCAGAAATGAATCACTGGTGAAGTCAAACTAACAAACCTCAACCCCACTCAGTCCCTGAATGGATAACAATGATAAAAAAAAAAATTATTACATATTTTAATTGCCGAAAGGGCAAACTTCTTTAAGGGAAGATAACATGGAAAGTTTTCATTATCTTTTATGTGTAATGGCAAACATAAAATTAAAAATTACTAGATGAATCTCATTAAAATGTAATGTTTCTGTTCTGGGGGAGAAATAAAACACTGTCAAGAGAATAAAAAGGTGAGCTTTAGGCTGGAAGAAAATATTTGCAAAAGATTTTTTACTTCAAAAATACAAAGAAAAATTAAAACTCAAAAATTAATAAAAAAATAACCATAATTTTTGAAAGATTTATTTTCAGTTAATTAACTAATTCACTCCTGGTAACAGGGGCACTAAATCTCATCCTTCATCCACAAACATTTTTATTTATTTATTTACTTACTTATTTTGAAATAGGTTCTTGCTAAGTTGCTGAGGGCCTCACTAAGTTGCTGAGACTGGCTTTGAACTTGTGATCCTCCAGCCTCTACCTCTCAAGTAACTGGAATTACAGGCAGGCGTCACCAAGGTGTCCTTCAACGATCACAATAGATGTTTTATAGATGGCAACCAATTACATGAAAAATGTCCCACGTGAACAGTTCAATTCTGCAGGACATCTGAATTTCTAGAATAGAAAAAAATAATTATAAGTTAAAAATAATAGCAAAATCATACTAATGTTCCTTGTGATGACTGATTGGGAAAGAGCATGAATAAACTTTATAAAATAATGTTTTTGTTTTTGTTTTTTTGGGTCATTATCAGTATTTGGGCTACAGAGGCAAATGAATTAGTCAAAATTTAGTTAATGTGCACTTAAAATGTTGGAATTCTATTTTATTTACAAGATATCAAGATGATGCATAAAATTATGAAACTTAAAAGATAAGTGCGACATGGACAAAAAATGTAAATGTACCTTAAAGTCCAGAATTCTTTAAATTATACTGAAGAAAGAAGACAAAAGTTTATGAAATGCAGCCAAAAATCTTTCTATATTTACAAATATATAGTTATATATAATCTGTATGTGATATATAAAGTATATATGATACATATATATGCTTTATTGATAGTAGCCTTTAAATAGAATATATGTAAAATTCAGCTTGAAAACTCTGAGAGGAGAAACATGATTTGAAATAAGCACACCAATCCATATGTCCCTCATATCATTATTTCCTTAAAACCTGGAAGCAGAGAATGACTCTCTTGACTAATATTTTTTTTTCGGGGGGAGTGGGGGTACTGGAGATTGAACTCAGGGACACTCAACTGCTGAGCCACATTCCTAGCCATATTTTGTATTTTATTTAGAGACAGAGTCTCACTGAGTTGCTTAGTACCTCGCTTTTGCTGAGTCTGGCTTTGAACTCAAGATACTCCTGCTTCAGGCTACTAAGCCGCTGGTATTACAAGGTGTTGGGAAAAGTATAAACGGCAGCCGTACCCCAGAGAAAAAACCCCAACATGGCGCCTAAGGACTTCTCCTTCCTACCTTCTTCTTCTCTGCAGTGGCGCGAAAAGTTCCCGCCCTTGTGAACTCTCCCGCCGGCGCCAATTTCAAACCTCGCTGGCGGGGAACCTTAGCCCCAATGAGAACTAATGCCTGGGCACGGGAACTCATATCTGGAAGAACTTGCCAATAAACGGGTGGCCTGCCATTTATCTAAGCCCTACCATCTCCCCTTTAGTTCTATATAAGCACATAGCTTTTTGCAATAAAATTGGAATTCTCCCGGTGAAGTGTCTTTGCGTGGGGAATTCTTTCATTCTGGTGCCCCGTGTGAGGATCCGGGTGAGCTCTCTCCAACGAGAGCCCCGTCCCCTGCCCCGCAGAAGACTCTCCGCCCAAGTCCGCTGTTTTCAGACGCCAGCTCCCCTGCACTCACCGCTGATTCGGCCGTAGGTAAGGTCCCCCTGACCCTGGCTCGCCAACTCCCATCGGGCTACAGCTGGTACTGTGACCGTGATCATCCGGCACACTCCAGACGCCCGTTGGGGGGAGGGAATTCCCACCACTAAGGTCTTCACTGGCTGCAGTGGACCCTCTGGTGATCCATTTCCCTTTGGGGCGTGAGGCTTCTGAGTTTACACGAAAGGTTCTGTGGGTTTTTTTTCCCTCCTCCTGCTGCCTCTGCTGCTGCTGCTACTATCTCCTGCTGCAGCTGCTGCTACTATCTCCTGCCACCGCTGCTGCTACTGTCTCCCACCAGGTTACTGTATCTGGCCTTTCTACTCGGGGAAAACTGAACTCCCGGCCTGGAACTGCTTTCTGCCGGAACCGGAGTTCTGTTTTCATTACTGACTTTTTCCGCTGCGGTCGAAAACTTTCCTGACGTCAGGTTGCCCGTGGCTCCGACCCCATTGGGTCTCAGATCGCACTTCACTGGTGACGACCAGGTCGTGCCATCTGCAGTTCCTGGCGACGGCTGGTCATTTTGGGGACGCCCACCTGACCCCCGCTCGCCCTGGGCTTCCTGGAAGCCGTTCCAGCCCGGGTTTTCCCTTTGCCTCTCTCGCTTACGCTCATTCTCTCTTTCTCTCTTCCATCTCTCCCTGTGACTATGGGCACCTCTTCGTCTATACCTGAAGCCTCACCTCTCAAATGCTTAATAAAAAATCTGGCCACACTCTCCCTCACACCAGACATCAAGCCCAAACTTTTAATCAAATTCTGTACCCAAGATTGGCCTACATATCCACTGGATAATGGCAATCACTGGCCTCCAGAAGGCTCCTTAGATTCAAACCTACTTCGAGACCTTTTTAACTACTGCCAGCGTCTGAAAAAGTGGAGGGAGATTCCCTGCGTTGAAGGTTTTAGCCTTCTCGCACAACACCCTGCTCTCTGCTCCTCCTGCTCCCCTTCTCAAGTCCTCCTTGCTTGCAAACCCCTTCCTTCCCCTACTTCTACTCCTGACTTCGCAGATTCTTCCTCATTTGACACAGCAGATGAACCTCCACCTTATCCTCCAGCCCCATCTGCTCCTTCTCTCCCGCTATACCCTCCTCTTCCTCCGCCTGGTTCCACGGATCCTCAACCTTCCGTTTCATCCCCCTCCCCTTCGCCCTCTTCTGCCTGCTCCACCTCCTCCTCCGCAGAGACACCCCCTTCCCCTCCTTCTCCTCCTCCGGACTCATCCACTACTTTTGACCCTACTGATGAATTTCCACCCTATCGCCCGGCTCAAATAGGTCCTCACCCTCAACCTTCTGCCCCAGCCCCTCCACTGTCTCCCCCACCTGAACAACCTGACTTCTCCTCTCCACTCACTAGATCAAAAACTAAACAACCGCCTTTCCTCAAACCATTGCCTCTTTTCTGAGGTAGCAGGTACTGAGGTAGCCCTCCACCCACTCACTCCTCTCTTCTTCTGTCAGCGCCCACACCAGGTCCCACCAGGTCCTCTTACCAGCTATCCCAAAGCTCAAATGAGCTGAGGAGAGCCCTTGGACCCCTATCAGAGATCTGGTGAAAATGGCCTTTAAAGTTGCTTTGTCATCACTGAAAACAGGTTACTAAGAATTGTCCCTTACAGGCTTTTTGGGATATTCATTCCCATCCTCCCCTCTGCTCTACCTGTTCTACTGCTCAAGTTTTCCTTGCTAGGGAAAATCCTATTCTTTTACATCACTCCTTCCTCATTCTCAGATCCACCAAGCTGCTCTCAGCCCCGCCTTCCCGCCTTCCCCCTCCCTACCCAGGCCCACAGAAAAGGCTTAACTGATCTTCTCCAGAAATCTTCACCATGGCTGATTTTAGGACTCTCAGCAAAAGAATCTCTACAAAAAAAGTTGAATGTAGATAAACTTCCTATTTTCATGTTGCCCTGTTTTACTTGGTCACTGGAAAAATCAGCACTCAAAAAGCTAGACACCTCCTTACTAATTTTTCCACAAAATATGTGAATAAGGCCTCTGGCCTTGAGCTGGGGCTTCACAGAGAAGACTACATGTCTAAGATAAGGAAGCCCAACTGGGCTCCATGATAACAGCTAGCAGGGGTGGGGAGGGTGGAGGGAAGAGGAGAGAAAGGGAAGAAAAAGCTCTCCCCCTCCCAAGTGTCCTTGAAGGGTTAACTTGCCCAGAACAGAGAAAAAAAAAAAACTGCTTTTTGTGAACTTCTGCAGACTGTGAACTTCTGAGCCCCTTCCCTTACATGTTGGGTACAAAATTCTGAAACAACCTAAACTTGGGGTTCAGGGGATTAATTGATTACAACAGAAGCAGTGCGCTCTGAATCTGGCTGCAACCAAATAAGACTGTTTCCCTATCTTTGGTGCTATCTTAGGTGCCTTGCCTTGTCTGTCCCTACAATTCTATATACCTAAACATTGTTCATGTTTTCATAAAATGGTCAACAGATGTGATTAATTGTGTACTGCAAATAACAAAATATCTCTTATTAAAATGAAATAATTTGCCTAAATTCAGAAATTTACAAGGATTGTTTCAAAGTGTGAATAAAGAAGGAGTTAACAGATAGGAAAGAGAAATTACAAGGTTCTAAGTATGGGTTTAATAGAAGGAAAATGTGTTTCTGGATAAGAGAGTCTATTAAGTAAATAAGAGGGTTTAAGCAAGTGATGAAGAAGATCTGTGTATGCTGGCTATATAGGTTTAAGTAAGTACTAAAGAAGGTCTGTATATACAACTATGGTTAAACAACAACTGTTATTTTGCAATGTTGTAATATGTTATTTCTTTAAAAGCTAAACTTGATTAATATAAAAACATCAATAATAATTGTGGTACTATTACTCTTCTCTGTATATTAAATGTGTTCATATTTTCCAGGTATATAAGTCATTAAGATAGAAGCTTTAAAAAACTATATCAAGCTGGTGTTCTCCAAAAGGTTGCATGGTTATTTTAGGCTTATAAAAATAACTTATTGGAGATTTATTTATATCATTTAATGTTTTATAACTGGACCTGTTATCAATAAGATTAATATAAAGTTCTATACACTGGGAACAATTTAAATGTAATATACTGTATTACCTAGTATTCATGTGACATCAAGCAACAACATATATGTAAACTTTATAAAATAATATTAAAAAAAAAGATCAGCTTCAATACTAGAACACTTTACCTAAGATTTATAAAGAGCCCTGGCTTACCTGAGATAAGGCTATGCCTCCCATCTTACTACATGTCAGAATGACTCCAAAGTAGGCCAGACTTCAGCTAAAGCCCAATACTCTTAATTTAGGGTGAAACTGACTTTGCTGGGTGTTTGAGATCAAGACTTAAGGTTAAATTAAAATGGCCAAGAAAACCAATATTTGGCTCTGGCCCTCTGAGTCAGTCTGAATCCAGGGAACAGGGAACTTCTCTAAAGAGCTTTGCAACTCTGGGCCACATAACCTCCTGATCAGGGAGATTATTGAGACCACTGGAAAATGGAAAACCAATGAGTGCATTTGCTGTGAATAGGAGGGTCATTGGAGACAGGAGACATCCCTGATGCTTCCAAGGGAAGCCACATGGTCAAGCAAGACCTGGACCCATCCTAGCGCAAATGGCACTAGTAGAATTGAGAAGCTGCTCTCAGGTTCCCCCACGAGCGACCCCTATGAGAACTCAGCTGACTCTTAACAATAGATAGAAATAAAGTCAATTTTGACCAACTCGATCTTAAACACCTATCAAAAACAGTTAAGCCAAAACCAGTCATTCCTGGGAGTAATAAAGGACAAGAACAGCTAAAAAAGAGGAGACAGCAACTAAGCCAACAGGCTCCATGGGGAATGTTCAATCAAGTATGGCCTTGGCTCCCCCGCCCCTCACAGGACCCCTATTAGTCCTTTCTCTGTTTCTCCTAATAGGACCATGTCTATTGAATTGCCTACAGAAGTTCCTGCAAGATCAGATACACAAATTCACCAACAAGCTGGTCAATCAACTACTTCTTTAAGACTACCAGCCCTGATGCCCAAGATGGAGACCTGCGACTCATGACCAACTCCTCTGGCTCCAGAGACTCTGTGCCCTTCTAAAACCCTTTCTAACCCCTTTTTCCAGTTTTCACAACCCCTCTTTCACTTCATAGGAATTGAGAACTACTCTCCAGCAGGTCCACTCTGCTTATTCTGTCTGCTCTACAGTATCCCCACAAGAAAGCATCAAACCTAAACTCCCCCTGGTACCTTTTGTCCCACCTTAAAAAGGCACTTGTTCCAAATGTCCAGTCCTGGACTTCTACCACACCCACCAAACTCAAAATTTCTCGCCAACCCTCTTCTTCTTTTACTAATCATTATTCTCTCTCAAGTTTTTATCTCAAACCACAGATACTGCTTCTACATCCAAGCGACATGACACCAGGATGACACCACCCACTCCCAGTTTATGGGTCAAGGCGATTGCCCTTCCACTGGCTGCAATCGGTCTGTCACCCTTAACATTACTGGATTCAACCAAGCCACCTCCAATACTTCCTAGAGTCCCTGCTGCAGGACCACTGGCTGATACCAAGAATCTCCTCCATCCAGGACTGGTTTGATGCCATCAAGGACTTGTGGCTTCAAGAAACTTTTATGGACTTTACCCCTACCACAGTAGTTGTCTGTAGCCACTGAGTGTTATTTCTGGCTGCCCTGGTGTTCTCAGACCTGTCCCCCGAACATTCCTTCGCTTCCCCTTCTAGGTCTAACGCCACCCACCATTAAGCACGAAGTAGCCAGAGGACTTTACGCCGACCCCCATGTCACTTAGAAAAACAAAAAGGGAGGAATGTTGGGAAAAGTATAAACCCCCATATCACTTAGAAAAACAAAAAGGGAGGAATGTTGGGAAAAGTATAAACGGCAGCCGTACCCCAGAGAAAAAACCCCAACATGGCGCCTAAGGACTTCTCCTTCCTACCTTCTTCTTCTCTGCAGTGGCGCGAAAAGTTCCCGCCCTTGTGAACTCTCCCGCCGGCGCCAATTTCAAACCTCGCTGGCGGGGAACCTTAGCCCCAATGAGAACTAATGCCTGGGCACGGGAACTCATATCTGGAAGAACTTGCCAATAAACGGGTGGCCTGCCATTTATCTAAGCCCTACCATCTCCCCTTTAGTTCTATATAAGCACATAGCTTTTTGCAATAAAATTGGAATTCTCCCGGCGAAGTGTCTTTGCATGGGGAATTCTTTCACAAGGATGTGCCACCGTGCTTGGCTCCTAACTGATTCTGTGCCATTAAATAATATTAAAATAATCTCATTATAAGTATTTTCTATTCCACATTGTGACATTATTTTTATGCTATGCATTAATTGATATATAATTTATATATCAATCTTCTCTAAGTTGGGTTATTGTAGCTCAATATTATGAATTTACTTTCACCCCAGGAAACTGATAGGAATAAATGTATGCATGTGAAAAGATAACCAAAAATACCACTAAGTTCTTCTTAACTACTATAGTTATATACATTTATTCCATCTTTTCATTTAAAAAGAATTATTTTTATTAAATAGAAATGCTATCTCTTATGAAACTGAACACTGGATAACAAAATGTATTCTAAATGCTGTGGAAATTGAACAAGAAACAGTTTTTTTCAGTCTGAGAATGTGAACAAAACAACAACAACAAACTTCAGTGAATGTAGGAAATAAATTAAAGATTGAACCATGAAATTATTTAAGTCATTCAGAATTAATGTGCATACATTACCTAAAATAACTGCCTTCTAGGAATGGTGACCTTGTAACTTGGAATGAGAAAGTCTTTCCAGAAACTTGGATATTGATTATGTGTATAGGTAGGTAATACATATACCTGCATTTGCATGGCTTCATAAGTGATTTAAGATAACTTACATATGTGAACAATCTTCCAACCCCTGCATATTTTCTTTAAACACTAGACAAATCTTTGGTCAGGCACTATGCCTTATTCACATTATTAAAAGCAAGATCAAGCACAGCATTTGGCACATGTTGTTCAGAAAACACATTTGATGACTTCTTAATCTTGTCCTAGATTTCGATAGAAATTTCTGATTATTATTTTTATTTGTGCTTCTCTAGCAAAAGCTCATTACTCCTGTAGTAAAAGTAAATGAATTCAATTAGCAAGTAATTTTTGAACTTTGTGATTCTTTTTTCAAATTTCATCTATGGATAAAATAAGATAAATATATGAACACATAAAAATCTTACTGTTAAATATATTCATCTTAATTCTTATAGTTTATTTTTCCCAGTTTTATTAAGGTATAGTTGGCACAAAAGTATACTAATTTATGATGTATAAAATAATATCTTGATATACGTGTATACTTTGAGACATTATTAAATTAAACTTGTTTACATAGCCATTGCTTTATCCACTTGTCAGTTTTTTATGGTAGGACATTTAAGATATATTGTCATAGCAATTTTCAAATAGAAAATTTATTAGTGACACCATTCTGTTTAATAGATCACCAGTCACCATTCTGTATAGTAGATCACCAGAACTTATTCTCCCAGACTCACTGAAAGTTTGGACCCTTTACCAGCATCTCCTCCCTCCCTCCACCATTTATACTGTTCTCTAAGTATATCCATTTTGTTACAAGTGACCAGAATTCTTTCTTTTTTAGGCTGAATAGTATTCCATTGTGTCTATTATGGATTTTCTTTATTCATTCATCCATTGATTGACACATGTTGTTTTTATTTCTTAACTCTGTGAACAATGTGGCAATGAACATCAGAGTGCAGTCATCTCTTCAGAAATATGGTTTCATTTCCTCTGAACATACCCCCAGGAGCCCAATTGCTGGGTCATATGGTACTTCTATTTTCAATCCTTTGAGGAGCCTCCATAATGCTCCATAATGGCTATATTGATTGACATGCCCTTTTTGCCATCTACTCTCCAATGTGTGATATCTCATGTCTTTCTGACAGTAGCCATTCTAAAGGTGTGAGGTGAAATGCCATTGTAGTTTTAAAGTGCACATTAATAATAATTAGTGCTGTTGAGAATTTGTTCACATACCTGTTAAATAAACATACATTTAACAACTCTGTTATCATATTTTACTTTATCACTAATGCAAAGTACTTATGGAAGTTCAATGGAATTTTATCTATTTTGGATAGCATACAAAAGAAATGCTTTCTTAACAACAGCATTCTTTATTTGGAACATAGAATTCTAGTCAGGAAACTATCCTTCCCTGTGTCACTTTTTTGGAAGACTTTAGAATTTTAAGGGACTTAGCTAATAATTATAAAAAACTGGATTACAAAAACCTATATATTTCCAAAGCAAATCTTTATTCTTCTGAAACAAAATGGTGAAGAGTAAAAATTCGTAATAATAAATTTTAAAAATCTACAATATTCTTTTTTTGTAGTATTTGTTTAATGAAGAAGCAGTGGTGACAGTAGTCTTGTACAATGTAAAAATACTTAAGAAACATTTTAGCCAGTACATGAAGTGTCCATATAGCACCACAGGAAGAGGCATGAGAAGTTCGCTCTCTGTGAATCTTGGCTCCACTTCTAAAAATACCGCTTTTCAAAGATTGCTGATACTTTTGGATCATCAATGGCTCATTCTTTAAAATGTATAAGTGTGAGTCATAAACAATAATCACATTATATAGAAAAGTAGAATATAGGAAATTGTCCTTTACCTCTTAGAGTTCTTTTTGCTTTGTTGCCAACGGCTTTGGCCTTTCATTTGGTCAAGTGCGTGAGTCTGATTTAATGACCTCATCCTTGTTATAAATTCAGCTATATGATGCGGTGGGAAGATTTAAAGAAAATCAGTTAATTGAGTTTAGATGTCTCTTTATTCATAAAGCAAACAATCTTGTGTGTGTGTGTGTGTGTGTGTGTGTGTGTGCATTGTTTGACATCTGCATCTACTACCTTGACTTGTGTCATTTTACTTAGATAGATACTCTGTGGAAGGTTATGTTTGGAGCACATTTGTCTTAGAGACAGAAATGAAAATAAGGTATTCACCATCAGGACAAACAAAAAGCTAGATATCAAAAGACAACAAAAGTTCAGTAAAATAGGTAATTGGGGGCTTTCTGATTAAAAACAGTAAACAACTGATCACTCCATAATAAATCTTACATTTCATTATTTGTCTCTCTCTTGTTTCTTTACAGTTGCTAAAAGCAAACTCTCTTGCTTTAGGCTCAGGGCTAGCTGTGTTCTAACACAGCCAGTTTGTACCATGATGATGATTTCACATACTAAAATGAGAGAAGACACAGATCATTTTGAGCTCATTTTCTTATTTTCTTGACAAAAGAAAAGACTGTGAACCCTGTCTTTAATTAATTAATTGATTGATTGATTTTTTTTTAATACCAGGGATTGAATTCAGGGGCATTTAACCACTGAATCACAAGCCCAGCCTCTCTTTTGTATTTTGTTTACAGGAAGGGTCTCACTGAGTTGCTTAGGGTCTCACTAAGTAGTTGAGGCTGGTTTGAAATCATGAACCAACTGCCCCAGCCTCCCAAGCCCCTAGGATTATAGGTGTGCACCACAGTGCCTTTGTGTCTAATCTTTGATTTATGATATGGGATAGTTTTAAATATATTGCTTTCAATCCCTTGATATCTGTTGTCCATGAAAGATTATACTTCACTCTTTATTTTTAAACTTGTATATACAAAACTCTACATATCATTTTAATACCCAATCTAGCTTCTACAAATATCATTATGGCATTTTCTAAATTTCTTTTGCTTTTATTTTATAAGAAGTAATACATTAAAAATCAAAGTATTAGTAAAACTTTTAAATATGAAATGCCCTATCTAACTTGATGATGCCATCTGTATAAGGATAGCATTTTAGTCAGCTTTTTTGCTCCTGTGACTAAAGCATGCAAGCAGCACAATTGTAGAGGAGGAAAAGTTTATTTGTGGGCTCACATTTTCCGAGGTCTTAGTCCACAGAAGGTCCGCTTCATTCCTTGGGGCTTGAGGTGAGGCAGAACATTATGGCAGAAGTGTGTGGCAGAAGGAAGCAGCTTACATGGTGATCAGAAAGCAGAGAGAGAGAATCTCTTCTCTTGAGATACAGAATATATACCCCATAGCCATGCCCCAATTCCCACCTCCTTCAGCCACACTCTACCACTGCATTAACCAGTTAATCCCTATCAGGGTATTAAAACAATGATTGGGTTGAGACTCTTACAACCCAGTCATTTCTCCTGTGAACCTTCTTGCATTGTCTCACATGTGAGCTCTTGGGGGACAACTCACATCCAAACTATAACAGATAGTAATCTACCTTGCTCACCTCTCTATTTTTAATTCATTCAATATTTGTATTCTTGAATAATACCAGAGCAGATCCCTATTTGGTTATATACAAAATTAATTTTGTAGAAAATATCCTCTCCTTCTTTATAATATGAAGTAACTTTTCTTATTAAGTATTGTGAATTAAGGTTATAATTAATCTTTCTTAAAACAATCTTTTCTCAATCACTTCAAACTGTTTCTCAATTAAAGGTTATGGATTTCACCCTCCTGTGCTCTCAGCTTCTTGCTTTTCTTTGTGTATGCTGTGTATTGCTGTCGACCTAAGACCTGTCTAATATTATGCCAACTGTTTTAATACAAAAGAGGCATTTTAAAGTGTGAATGGCATTAGTAAAAATTATATTAAACACAGTTAGCCATTATTACAATAAATGTACTTTTCCTCAGCATGAATAAGTTCTAATACATGCATAGAATGACTTCAATGTTATTGGTTGAAATTTTAGTTTCAACCTGCTTCGTATATCTGCTTCATATATCTGCATACCTTTCAATAGAGGAGATCTTATTAAAAAAGCAATGCTCTACAAAATATTATGTTTTATTTGTAAAAGAATGAAGCTATTATTTTTTGTCTGGTTATCTTTAATAGAAGAAACCTCTATTGGTATGTCAAGTGTTCTTCATATCCAAAAGAATATTCTATCCTCAAAATGAAATTTTTAATTAATGGCTACTTCATTTTCTAGTACAACTTAAAAAATTAAAAAAAGACAAATTTACATAGAGAAGCTGAGACAATTTCAAGATTAGTAAGATTTATTACAGACATTCTATCACACCAAAACTTCTCTGAAGGTTCATATATCTGCATATTTGCACCCTGATGCTTGAGTTTTCTTCTTTCACTATCATAAAACTTTTGCTGATTAAACAATTAGGTATAGTGTTTCTAAATAAGTTTTGAAGAATGCATACTATTATTAACAATCAATTATATTTTATAATCTATACATGCTTTAAAAAATGGTAATTTAACAATAAAATCCACCATGTTTCCATATAATAGCTCTGTCCATTTCCACTCTTGGTTACTAATTGTTCATATATGCACACACATTATTTACATGATTAAACTTAGTGTATGATTCATACTCATTAAAACTTTACTAATAATATTAGCTTTCTTGATTCCTATACTTGTTGATAATAAATGTATAATATTATTTTATTTATCCCTATATATATATATATATAGAAGCATATTTATAATAAGGATACATACTATACCAAAAGACCAATATTTTTTGCTTGGTTCTAGGGATTAAATAGTGAACAACGGGGCACCAAATAGATTTTAGTAATAATCAATGAATTTTGTCATCAACATATACAAAGATAGGCTGAAACAATGCATTGTTAAGTAGCTTTCTAATACTTAAAAAAATAGAGTTGTCTCAGGCAAAATTTCCATGATCTCTTTAGTCTAATTCTGTAGGCATAAGAGTGCACAAATAAAACATCAAAGTGTACACCATATTTTAATCATGAAAGAAACCAAAATCATATAGATGGATTCATATGTCCAATTAAAAAGTTGTGCAAGTCAATTACATATGAACATCTTTATAAAAGTTACTTGTGATGTTACTCATCTATTTCAGTGAATTAACTAGCTGACTGCTTATTCCAAAATTAATGTCTGATTCTTCAAGTGAAAACACATTCAATATACAGAAAAGGCAGTTTCTGGATTACAAATCTTACTTTCTTTTCTCAAAAGAGCATAGGGTTTCAATCAATTGTTTTTCTTTAGCTGTTTTGGAATGGGGTGGTGAAAGATGTTATCATTTTCATATTTTTTTCATATACAAAGCTAGGAGTAATTGACTCTGTTTTGTGGAAGATGATGTATTCACCATCTCTTACATTGTTATCACTATCATCTGATAGTTTGTTTTGTAAAAAAAAAAAAGGCAAAGTGCAGCTGTCTCAAATATGAATTACAGTATAGAGGGTCATAGAGACTTCATTTTGAGTAAAAAATGTATCTAATAAACTGAATAAGATTTCTTTGGCTTTCCATTTTTGTGCTGATATCCAGGCAGATACCATATTTATAATTCTGCATGATTCTTCAATATATTTCTCAGACAGCATCTTGCTTTCTGACAGTGCAAAAGTGTGTATTGCTTATACTAGGAAGTGCATCAATTCTCTCAAAAATTTAGAACTAATTTAACATGATTTTCTTTCATTTTGTCTTAGCGTTTCTGTTAACCTTGGGAAGATCAAATAATGTTAAATTTACTTATCTTCCCATTCATATTTGCCAAAAAATAATGAAATTGCTTTGAGAAAACACAAAAACAAGAATGGGTTTCAGTGGTACTATTAATCATCTTTCTGACTGAGTGGCCTGGTAAAAGTTAATAAGCAATTTTGAATTATATTTTTCTTAGCAATTGAAATTAATTTGTGTTAATTTCATCTTAACCTATATATTCATAGACAGATAGCTATGGAAAGATTCTACATATGTAAAAATAATAAATAGTCATATGTTGCATGAATATATATATATATATATATATATATATATGAAATTTGTCATTAGGCTATTTTGTTAACCTATGAAAATCAGAGTGTAATTATACAAACTAAGATGGCTAAAATATCATTTGGTGATATAATGCCCCTGGGTACTGTGGATTGGACCCAGGGTAGGCGGGCATATATGACTAGATGTCCAACCGTTTTTATTTTTAATTTTGAGATGGCTAAGTTGCTGAGTCTGGCCTTAAAGTTGTGATCGTCCTGTGAACCTTCATCTTAAATGTAGTATGCCATTGACTTAAATTTCGTCATGCCATATACGACTATATATTATAATCTGGAATACATGATCTATAAAAATATAAACATATGCATACACAAAATTTTACTAATGTCAGTAATTATTTTTGTTACTGTTTTTAATATATTTTAAATACCAAAATATTATTATTTTTTAGCAATAATAACCTTGAGGACAATGTTCAGTGCCTGCTTTTGGTATTTGATAAACCGTTGTCTCAGAGATGCTTTCTGATAATGTAATTTTCTCAGTTCTTCAGATGCCAATAACCTCTGTTCTAGTTCAATGCTTCATCATGTCTTGATTAGACTGATGATTCACATATGTTTCTAAAGGCTTTTTCAATGACTTTTTAATGAAAGTGAATATACCAAAGTATTAAGTATGAGTTTCAGGCCTTCATTATTTCATGGTCATTTATAAAATTTATATTCAGCTACTTGTTCAGTCTTCAAAAAAAATTTTTTTTACCATTTTCATTTTACAAACAGATATTTTTTGATATATACTAGGTAATATAATAATTTTATGTCTTCTATTATTTTATGGTAAGATGTAAATGTATCAAACTATTTCATACTTTGCATTTTTTGTTATGGTAAAGATTGCATAATATATAACTCATTAATTTGACCAGTTTTAAAAATACAATTCAGTGGATTTCATAACATTCACAATGTTGGATGACCATCATTACTATCTTCATGTCCCATTTACTCTTCCCCAAGTGTGTGGCAAAAACCATATGCTTTCTGTATCTATGGGTTTATCAACTCTGGATGGTTCTTATAAATGTTATCATAAAATATAATTTTATAATTGTGGGTTGTCCATGTCATAGTGTATGTCCCAACTTTATCACTTCTGTAGGTGAATAATATTTACTGTTGTCCTATTCCATAATTTGTTTATCTAGTCTTCAGTTGATGAACACTTGCTTTGTTTACATTCTTTTTCTTAATGTTCATCCTCCTTTGTAGAAACCCCATCCAACACTCCTTTGTTTGATAGGGCTGTGGTTGAGTGTGTCCCATACAGTTCATGTGCTGGACTTTAGTTGCTCAATATGGCAGTGCTGGGAGGTGTTTTCAGAAGGGAGGCAGAGCCCTCATAAATAAATTATTGTCTTATATTTTATGAGAATGGGTTAGTTACAGTGGGCATCTGGCCACCTTTTCACTTTCTATTTTCTGCCATAAGGTGACGCCCTTCCCAGAAGATAAGCGGATGTCAGCTTCATGCTCTTAGACTTTCTACCCTCCAGAAATTGATCTAAAATAATCCTCTTTTCTTTATAATTTATCCTAAGTATTGTGTTATAGCAACAGAAAACAGACTAAAGCAGAGACCTCCTATGTATTCAGAAAGGTAGCTATAACTTCTTATGGATTTTTTAAACTTATTTTTTTTTATTTTTATGAATGTTGAATTTATATGCTTTTGACCTAAAAATGAGTTAAAACTTCGAAAAATAGTTACTCATTTTATAATTTGCATAATATATGACATATACGCCCATTTTAACATTTTATGTAAATATAGCCATATATTTTTTTATTAAGTAGCATAAAATTTCAACTACATGTAGATTAAATATATATTTCTAAAACAAAGCAAAAAGATGAGTAATGAGGGAACTGAGGTGTGAAGGAAAAAGAAAAGTTGATCTATATAAATTTAAATTCCTCATAAAATTCTAGCTGGTCATAAAATTTATTTAAATGATTGATAAGAATTTCATAGTGATTGAAGTAGTTGACAAAGAGAAAGGAGAGAAAGAGAATGTTTTCAAGCTTAGTAAATGACAGGTTGGCCTCAGTCTTCATCTTTAAAATGCCATAAGCCATAAAGAATTTTTTCTGTATGTAAAAAAGTAATGGAAAATATAAAATTTTGCTTTGGAATGGCAGCGATAAATACAAATGTCATTTTCTAAGAATGATCTGAGGGAAAATAAAAGAAATGAATGAAGTTAAAACAGCTCATTTCAAGATGTCTTTACAGCTTTTAGTTCACAAGTCATTTAAAAATACAGTCAGCAATTAAAAAGGACAAAATCATTGCATATAATAGAAAAAAGCACGAGTTTTCTCACTGAAACTTTAATAGCATGTACTCCTAGCAAAGTTAATTAGAACTAAAGAACAGTGATTTTGATGAAATATACACAGAAGGTAATTATTGTGCAACTTTTTTAAAATTTCAGACTATTACCAAACATTCTTTTAGTTACACTCGAAGCACTTCTAACTCTGGAGTGTTGTCATAAGCGCTTTAATAAACAACTAGTAATTTTATTTTAAGTGTGTAAAATTTGCTTTTTTTCCTCTGTATTTCTGTTGTTTTCTCAGAAATAAGTTTTCTTAATCTTTACTAACAATAATGTCTAAACTTTATATATTGTTGTTGAGTTCAATCTACATAAAACTACTGCAAATAAATCTACTGCAAGGGTTAATCTCCAGTATTCAAATTAAATATGCATTATTTTATTTTAAATAATAAGCATTATATATTTTCTACAACTAATATGTCTTTCACAATAAATTTTAATTCAGGAAGTTAACTAAATTAAATGACACTAAGATAAAGGAAGGATACCAAGCCAGTGTCCAGATTCTACTGGCAAATATTTGCTAAATTGAAGTACATTTTTTATTAATAAATTTTTTTTCTCTCTTCTGATAATTTAATAAAAATATAAAATTTTCCAAAATTTACTATGTTCTCAGTAAATTAATTATTAAATATTGTATATATTGAGTATCCCTAATCTGAATATCCAAAGTCCAAAATGCTGCAAATTCAAAACATTCTCAGAACCAATACAATGCCACAAGTGGAAAATTCCACAATTGACCTCTTGTGATGTGTTGCAACCAAAACACAGGTGCACTAAAAATATTGTACAAAATTACCTTTTAGGCTATATGAATTTGGTGTATGTGAATCATAAGCGATTTCTTGCTTTGAAATGGATCCCAACCTTAGTATATTGAAGGTATAAGGAAATATCCCAAAACTTTAAAATTCTGAAATATGAAACACTTATGTGTAAGGAATATTAAAAATGTAATTCATATAGTACTATTATGGAAGTAATTTACCACTGCTCATATTGCTCCATCAAAAATAAATGTATCATGTGTGGTTATCACTGTTGATATATAACAACACAAGTTCTGTTAATAAATGTCCTGGTAAATTGAGGGAAGATTCAAACAAGAAGATGAATACTCATACTAAGCAATGGAAATGTTAAACTTATGACATCTTAAAATGAATAAAGCCTCATTGTGCTATTGTAATCTTTTATCATTTTACTTTATTTATTGATTTATTAAAAAATAAATGACACTGGAATGCATTACAATTCTTATTACACATATAGAGCACTATTTTTCATATATCTGGTTGTATATAAATATGTTGACACCAATTTGTATCTTTGTATATGTACTTTTGATAATGATGTCCATCACATTCCACTATCCTTGCTAACCTCTTCCCCTTCCTTTCCCTCTATTAGTCACAACAAAATCTAAAGTCCAATGAAAAGCAAAACCAGGCATGAAGTTCTTTTGTGCTTTTTTCAATTGAAATGTAGTAAACACTTGTCACGCATCAACTTGCTTAGGTGGTCTAGGATTTGAAGTAGTTCTAATTATTGAAAGTGACCCTGGTTACTTAAGTACTTCAGAGGTAGTGCTCTCTTTGCTAGAAAAAAATGAAAAATACTATCATAGTTTCATGACTCTAGCCTAAATGTTATAAATAAAGATGTATAAAGATGTTTAGGTTTTCTTTGTTTCACTATCTTCTCAATTGATATATTTAGGAAAATCGAAACTCTAAAAATTGTTAGTTAATTGGGAGAAAGAATTCAATGCCAAGACGAATATTACTAGTATTAATTTGATTTCCTTTCTTTCTTCCTTTTTTTCTTACTTTTATGTTATTTTTAACTAAATTATTATCTCACTCAAAGTTTAGCCTTAAGTGGTCTATTTCAACCTCCTCCAGATTGATTGATTTGATAAGCTTTAAATCTATGACTATAATTAATATATAATTCATATATTAGAAATATGCATTTTGCCTATTTAATATTAACTAAGTTTTGAGTGTTTACTGTGTGATGTATGGTCTGTTTAATAATACTGTATAGAGAATACTCTGTGTTTACATAGAATATGCTTCTATTCTTATACATGCTTTATATGCTTATATGTGTACTTTATATAGTCACTATATCCTTTTAACACATGTGAAATATAGGTTATTAAAGTTTGCTTAAATATTAGCAGCCTCAGTAACAAAAGAGATAAATAATTTCCTAATTTGTAAGAAACAGAAACTTTTGGCTATACTAAACACTCATGTACTTGACCTGGACTCATACTCAGTTTTATTATTATTCAGCCTTTCTTTAATGGCTGGTGTCTAGAAGACACTCAAATAAGACCCATTAATTCTCATAGAGTCAAGTAAATTGTCTGACATATAGTAGAAGGCCTCTGTTAGGCTGAATTGAACATCTAATTCAAAGCATTCTGCTAAAAATGTTTTGAGATACTTTCTAGCATGGAATGGGAGAAAATACTTCTTTCAAACTAGAGATATTTTAATTGTATTTCTAAAAGACAAAGGTAATATCCACGATACCAGAATTGGATACATACCTGACAAAAATTACAGGAAATCTAAATCCCACCAATTATTTGTGTTTAGAGAGATCAGAGGACAAATAGTCATGCTGGAAAAACAAAACTAACTGTGCTCCAGTTGCTACGCTTATAATGTGAACTTATTTGCAGAAGTACAACTTAAAAGATATCTAATTCATTTTATTGTATTCTATCTTTAAATTTGAGTAAATCTTCCATGCATTCTGTTCTCCATGCATTCAAATATCATTAAATATTCCTTTATATCATGCCAATGATGAAACAATTAGATATACTCCTTTCTGATATAACATGGAAAATATTCCTTCCAATTATCTGTCATAAAACAGTCCCGCCTAGTGATACAGACAGATGCTGATTTTTTTTTAATTTATCCTTTTAACAAATATTCTAATTTCATATTAGTATCTCTCAAACTTTAGAAGATAAAGTAAAAAGTTTATGTGGGAAATATGTATTGGTGGGTTAGCATGAATAAATTTCAGTCATCCTCATAAAAATGTGCTGAAGACGACAGATAAATTAGAGGATGATAATAAAGTAGCTGTTATGTTCTATTATCCTTGATGTCAATAGCAGTGTTGTCAGGCTCAGAAAAGAATAATGTAGGCTGATTTGACTTAGTTTTGCTCTTATTTTCTTCCTTTCCGCCATTTAACATTTTACTTCATTAATTCTTCTCTGCAAGTCTTGTGCCCTGACCTACAGTGTGGTGCAGTGATTGGGTAAGAATCTCCACTGTGGGTTGTCCATATTGCTTGGCTTGTTCCACTTACCTTGTACACTCAACTTGATCCCCAGGACTTGCCTGATGACAAGTGCTATTTCTCTGGACATTTATGACTCTCTGGACTTTAAAAGATTTCTGCTTCCTTGTTAGTTTAGAAAAAGACACAGAGTTAAACATTAAGGTTTGGTTTAGAAATAATGTGTTAACCTGATGTTGACAGCATGATACTGATTTTTAAAAGTTTTTATTAGCACATTATAATTATAAATAATATTGGGATTCACATTGACATAAATACATGTGTGGAATATCATTTGCTTTCTTTAGTCTCTAGTACTTCCTCTTTTCCTTCCTTCCTTTCTCCCCTTGTTTCCTTTACTCTACTGATCCTCTATTTATTCATATATATTTTAAAAAATCTGTACTCTCTATATATACATAAAGATGAAATTCATGGTATATATTCATATATGTAAATTGTATGATTTGGTCAATTTCATTCCACTGGTCCTCCCTTTTTCCATTCCTCCTTGCTCTCCCTTTATACCCTTAATCTGCTCCACTGATCTCCTCAGTATTTTCATAGGATTCTCCATCTGCTTCTTTATTTCCTTTATTTTGATCTAGCTTTCACATAGTAGAGAAAATAGTCAACCCTTGATTTTCTGAGTCTGGTTTATTGCAATCAGCATGATATTTTCCAGACCCATCCATTTATCAGCAAATACCATAATTTCATTCTTTTTTACAGTTGAGTATAATCTCGTTGTGTATTTTCATTTATTCATCTTTTGATGGACACCCAACTTAGTTCCATAACTTCACTATTGTGATTTGTGCTGCTATGAACACTGATGTGCCTGTATCACTATAATGTGCTGATTTTACTTTTGGATAAATCCTGAGGAGCAGGATAGCTGGTTTTTGTGCTGGTTCCAATCTAGTATTTTGAGGAAACTCCATACTACTTTCCAGAGTTATTGCACTAATTTTCAGTTCCATTAACAGTGTATGAGTGTACCTACTTCTCACATTCTCACTACCATTTATTATTGTTTACATTCTTAATGATTGTCATCATAACTGGGGTGAGATGAAATATCAATGTAGTTTTGATTTTCATCTCCCTGAGTGCTAGGGATATTGAACATTTTTTCATATATTTGATGTCTATTTATATTTCTTCTTTTGAAAAGTGTCTTAAGTTTTTTTTTAATATATAATCACAATATTAATCTGCTATCAGATAAACAGCTGGCAACACCTTCTCCCATTCTGTAGCCTCTCTTTTCACTCTCTTGTTTCCTTTGCTCTGCAGAAGCTTTTGCATTTAATGTTGTCCCATTTATAAATTCTTCGTTTCATTTCTTGCACTCTGGGGGTCTTGTTACTGAAGTTGTTGCCTGCCCCAGCATGTTGATGTGTTGAGCCTATGTTTTCTTCTAGCAGTTGCAAAGTATCTGGTCTAATTCTTAGTTCTTTGGTCCACTTTGAGTTCACTTTTGTGCAGGGTGAAAGATAGAGATCTGGGTCTATTCTTCCTCATATGGATATTCAGTTTTGTCCAGCACCATTTGTTTAAAAACCTCTCTTTTCCTCAATGTGTGTTTTTGGTACCGTTGTGGAGTATCAGATGACTATACCTGTGTGTTTGCCTCTTTGTCTTCTATTCCATTGGTCTTCAAGACTGTTTTGTTGCAAATACCATGTTGTTGTAATTACCATACATATGTAGTGTAATTTGAGATCATGTCTTATGATGCCTCCTGCTTTTCTTTACTTACTTGGTATTTCTTTGGCTATTCTGTATCTCTTAATTTTCCAAATGAATGAAAACATTGTGTTTTCTATTTCTGTGAAGATTGCCTTGGTGTCTTGATGGAGATTGCATTGAATCTGTATAGAACTTGGTAATATGACTTTTTGACATTATTAATTCTACCCATCTAAAACTATGAGAAGTCTTTATATCTTCTTATGTCTTCTTTAATTATTTTTCTTTAGTGTTCTTTAGTTTTCATTGTAGAGATCCTTCACATCCTTGGTTAGATTTATTCCTACGTATTTTATATTTTTTATGGTTATTTTGACACTGATTTATTTAAGAGTGTCTACCTAAATGTTTTCTTTACATCATTTCTCCAGAGCATGGAATAAGATCTGACAATTCCAGAAACTCAAGAAAATTAAATCCCTAGGTTTTCTTACTAATAATGATAAAACCTAATACCTCAAGAGAGTAACGTAACCTCTCTCCTACCCATGTTTTCTCTAACATTAGGGAGTTGAACAATGAAGAACTGTCAAAGAGCAGTCAAAGGAGAGCTTATTAGTCAAAACAGATCAACACAAAATATACTACCCAAAGCCTGATGAGTCATGCTCTTAGAGATAGAATAATAATTTAAAAAATAAGAACTATTATAAAATGAACCCCCAAAACTCTAAGGAGCATTCAGATTTGGGAAGCACTGTTAATTGGTAACTTCATATTTCCCTCCCAACTTTCCTATTTAGAGATCTGACTCAAGTGCAATTAATTTTAAATCTCTGATAGGCTGATTGAGATCATTGGTTGGGGTAGGTGAACCTGCTACACAAGTATACCATACAAAATGCTCTGAGCAGAATCTGTGCACAGGAAATCTGTGTTCTAGGGACTAACTTCACTTCAGGGAGATGTTACAGAAATTGTCTGAATTTGAATTACATTGTAGGAGATAAATTTGAAGAAGAACTCAGATAACCCTAATCTTCTTCTCTTTCCAGGACCTTAGGTACATAGGGTCTAGCCCTTTGAATCTAGCGCTTTGAATCTATTATGTATCTTAGTCAGGCATAGGAAATTGAATACTTATCCTTTGATACACATGATTAGCCTAATAGTCTCAACATACGTGTTCAAACATTAAGCATCTGCCAGATAAAATATAAAATACTCAGTTAAATTTGGATTTCAGATGAATAACTGATGATTTTACAATAAGTGTGCCCTGAATTGTACTTATCTGGATATTCCATGCATTTTATATATATATATATATATATATATATATATATATATATATATATATATATATAAAATATTTCAACTGCTTACAACTTTGCCCTTTCTTTTGTCTGTAAGGATCTTATAGTATCAATGAAAAACTAAACACATAAAACAATTATTAAAAATTTATACCAAAAATCCTAATGCCAAATTAATAAAACAGAAAACAAAACTAATATGATGAGGCCATTCTTCACTAATCAAATTGACCAAAAAAATGATGATGATACTAGTATTGATGCAAGCCATCTCATACAATGAGAGGTAAAATTGTTACATTTCTAAATAACATTTGTTAGTGGTATTAAAATAATGAAAATATGAATGTTTTGTCTAAAAGTTTAGGCTAAGGAAATAAAGATGTTTACAAAAGTTACATATCACAGGATTTCTCATTCACAATTATGCAAAAGGAATTTTAAAACAAAAAAAAATGAGTTGATTTATCACTAGAAATCATACTGAAAAAGAATATATGAAATTTTTTCATATTATTTGACTTTGTTAAAAGAATCAACAGTATAATCTCAAATTTGTTATTTAAATAAAATATTTTATTTTTTATTTTATTTTTTTTGAGAGAGAGAGAGAGAATTTTTTTTTAGTTCT
Organism: Spermophilus citellus; assembly: GCF_964194105.1. NCBI lineage: Eukaryota > Metazoa > Chordata > Mammalia > Rodentia > Sciuridae > Spermophilus > Spermophilus citellus. The sequence goes on along the minus strand of NC_138191.1, from coordinate 78,558,393 downwards.
TGGCAGACACAACATCTTTGTTTGTATGTGGTGCTGAGGATCGAACCCGGGCCGCACGCATGCCAGGCGAATGCACTACCACTTGAGCCACATCCCCTGCCCCAATAAAATATTTTATAAAATGACTATAAATGTAACTATTAAATACACTAAATAGTAAAAATTATTTCTATTTTTTATTAGTTATTTAAGTTATACATGGCAGTAGAATCTCTTTTGATATAAATATAAAATCATGGACTATATTTTGTTCAAATTCAGTCACCAGTACCTTGCTTCCCCTCCCTTTGCCTCTTCCCATCCCCTCCTCCCTTTCCTCAACTCTACTGATATTTCTGAGATTTACCTAGAGTTATTTTTTTTTAACTAAGTTCTTGTGGATATACATGATGGTGAAATTCACTTTGGTATATTAATAAATGTACACAGGAAAGTTATGTCAGATTAATTCTACTGTCTTTCCTTTTTCCCACCCCTCCTCCCTTTTCTTCATTCCTGATTGTCTAATACACTGAACTTCTATTCTTTCATTACACCCCCACCTCTTATTTGGGATTCACATCCACATATCAGAGAAAACACTCAAAATTGTTTTTCTGGAATTGGCTTATTTCACTTAGCATGATTGTCTCCAGATCCATCCATTTTCTAGAAAAAGCCAAAAAGACATTCTTCTTTATGGCTAATATTCCATTGTGTATATATACCACATTTTCTTTATCCATTTACTTGTTGAAGTGCATTTAGGATGGCTATGTAGTTTTCTATTGTGTATTGGGCTACTATAAACATTGATGTGGCTGCATCACTATAGTATGCTGATTTTAAGTCCTTTGGGTATATACTGAGGAGTGGGATAACTGGGTCAAATGATGGGTCCATTCCTAGTTTTTTGAAGAATCTCCATATTGCTTTCTAGAGCAGTTACACCAATTTGCAATCCCACCAACAATGTATAAGTATGCCTTTTCCCCCACATCTTCACCAATATTTTTGTCATTTGTATTCCCAATAATTGCCATTCTGATTGGAGTAAGATGAAATCAGTATAGTTTTAATTTGCATTTCTCTAATTGCTAAAGATGTTGAACATTGTTTTATATATTTGTTGACTGTTTTTATTTCTTCTTTTCAGATGTGACTGTTTAGTTCCTTTGCCCATTTGTTGATTGGGGTTTTATTACTTTTGGAGGGGATGTTAAGATTTTTGAATTCTTTGTATATCTTGGATATTAAAGTCCTAATTGAGGAGCAGGTAGCAAAGATTTTTTTCCCCATTTTGTAGGCTCTCCCTTCATGCTCATGTTTCCTTTGCTGTGAAGAAGGTTTTTAATTTGATGCCATCTCACTTATTGATTTTTTATTTTATTCTTGTGCTTTAGGAGTTTAGGTAAGGAAGTCAGTTCTTGAGATGACATGTTGGAATGGTGGGCATTCTTCTAGGAAGTATAGAGTTTCTGGTAAAATTCCTAGGTATTTGACCCACTTTTAGTAGAGTTTTGTGCAGGGTATAGAATAGAGGTTAAATTTCATTCTGCTATATATGGATTTCCAGTTTTCCCAGCACCATTACCTGAAGAAACTATCTTTTCTCCAATGTATATTGATAGCATCTTTGTCTAATATGAGATCACTGTATTTATATTAATTTATATCTGCACCTTCTAATATATTCCATTGGTCTTCATAACTGCTTTTGTGCCAATACAACATTGTTTTTCTTAACTGTATCTTTGTAGTATAATTTTAGGTCCAGTATTGTGATGTATCTTGATTCACTTTTCTGGCTGAGGATTGCTTTGGCTATTCTGTTCCTCTTATTTTTCCAAATGAATTTTATGACTTCTTTGTCTATTTCTATAAAGAAAGTCATCAGAACTTTAATACGAATTGCATTAAATCTGTATAAAGCTTTTGGTAGTATAACCAGAAGTAATACTTTTAATTTAATTCTCCCCATCCAAGAGCATGAGAGATTTTTCCATCTTTTAAGGTATTTTTACATTTCTTTCTTTAGTGTTCTATAGATTTCATTACAGATGTCCTTCATCTCTTTAGTTAGATTGCTCTCTCTCTCTCTCTCTCTCTCTCTCTCTCTCTCTCTCTCTGTGTGTGTGTGTGTGTGTGTTATTTTGGAGGCTATTGTATTGGAGTATAAGAACATGACTGATTTGTTGGTCTTGATTTTGTATCCTTCTATTTACTGAATACATTTATGAGTTCTAGATTTTTTTCCCAAACTTATTCTATGGAGCTAGTATCACCCTGATACCAAAATGAGAAAAAGACACATCAAGGAAAGCCAATTTCAAACCAGTATCCCTGATAAATATTAACACAAAGATTCTTTTAAAAATACTGGTAAATTACATTAAAAACATATTGAAAGGATAGTGCACCATGATCAAATGGGGATCATCCCAATGATGCAAGATTGATTCAATATACAGAAATCAATAAATGTAATTCATCACCTCAATAGACTTAAAGGCAAGAATCACATGATTATCTCAACAAATACCGATAAAGCATTTTACAAGATACAGTATTCATTCATGTTCAAAACAATAGAAAAACTAGGGATAGTAGGAATATACATTGCCATTGTAAGAGCTATATATGCTAAACCAAAGGCCAACATCATTGTAAGAAAAATTGACAGTATTCCCTGTAAAAACTAGAAAAAGAAAGAGATGCCCTCTTTCAACACTCCTACTTAATATACTCCTAGAAACTCTAGCCAGAGCAATTAGACAGAAGAAAGAAATTAAGAGTACAAACAAGAAAAAAAGAATTCAAACTATCCCCATTTGCTTATGACATGATTCTATAGCCAAAATACTCATCTGGAAAACTTCTAGAACTCATAAATGGATTCAGCAAAATAGCAGAATATAAAATTAACATCCATAAATCAACTGTGTTTCTTTACATCAGTGAATAATCAACTAATATTTTAGGAAAGCTATCCCATTTAAAATAGCCTCACCAAAAAATAATATATTTGGGAATCACTCTAACGAAAGATGAAAAAAGTTCTATAATGACAACTACAGAATACTAACGAAAGAAAGTGAAGAAGACCATAGAAAATGGAAAGATCTCCAGTTCTTTTATAGGCAGAATTAATATGGTCAAAATGGCCGCATTACTAAAAGCACTAATGCCCATCAAAATTCCAATGGTTGGGCTGGGCATATGGCTCAAGAGGTAGCGCACTCATCTGGCATGCGTGGGGCACTGGGTTCAATCCTCAGCACCACATAAAAATAAAATAAAGATGTTGTGTCCACTGAAAACTAAAAAATAGATATTAAAATATTCTCTCTCTCTCTCAAAAAAAATTCCAATGGCATTCTTCATAGAAAGGAAAAGCAGTAGAGAATAGCCAAAGCAATTCTTAATGAGAAAAGTGAAAAAAGAAGCATTACAATACAAGACTTTAAATTGTACTGCATGGCTTTAGTAACAAAAATGACATTGTACTGACACAAAAACTGCCCTGAAGACTAATGGAACAGAATAGAAAGAAGACACACAGACAAACCCACATAAATACATTTATTTCATACTGGACAAAAGTGCATAAACATAATTGAAGAAAAATAGCCTTTTCAACAAAAGATACTGGGAAAACTGGAAATTCATATATAGCAAAATGAAATTTAAACCCTATCTCTCACCATGCACAAAAATCAAGTCAAAGTGGATCAAGGAGCTAGGCAATAGATCATAGGCCCTGAACCTACTAGAAGAAAAAGTAGGTCCAAATCTCCATCACGTCAGTGTAGGAACTGAATTCCTCAACAAAACTCCTAAAGTGCAAGAAGTAAAATCAAGGATCAAAAAATGTGATGGTATCAAACTAAAAAGCTTCTTCACAGCAAAGGAGGCAATTAAGAGTGTGAAGAGAGAGCTACAGAATGGCAGAAAACCTTTGCTATCTGCATCTCAGAGCATTAATCTCCAGGATATACAAAGAGCTAAAAAAAGAAATAAAATAACACCAAAAATTAAATAACCCAATTATTAATGTTTTTCTAAATATAGGATTATGTCATTGGCAAACAGAGATAATTTGAGCTCTTTTTTTTTCCTGTTCATATCCCTATAATTTCCTTCTCTTGACTAATTGCTCTGGCTAGAGATTCAAGGCCTGTGTTGAATAGTAGTAGTGAAGGTGGGCATACCTGTGTTGTTTCAGTTTTTAGAGGAAATGCTTTCAGTTTGTCTCCATTTAGTGTAATGTTGAGCTTGGGTTGGCGAGATAGAGATTTTAAAATGTTGAGCATCTTGCTTCTATTCCTTTTTTTTCTAGTGTTTTGATCATAAATAGAAGCTGTACTTTGTCAAATGCTTTTTATTGTGATTCTTGTACTTAAGTTTATTTGTGTGGTAAATTATATTTATTGATTTCCATACACTCAATGAATATTTCATATATTCACCTGGAATGAACCCCACTTGATCATAGTTCACTATCTTTTAAATATGTTTATATGTGATTTACCAGTATTTTATTAAGAATTTTTGCCTCTTTGTTCCTCAAGGATATTTTTTTTTCCTTGTCTGGTTTTGGTATCAGGGTGATACTAGTTTCATGAAATGTGTTATGAATGGTTTTCTCCTTTTCCATTTCTTGGAATAATTTGAGGAGGATTGGCGTTATTTCATTGAAGTTCTGGTAGACCTCTGCTGAGAATCTGTTTGATCTTGGGATTTTATCATTGTCTTTTAATGGCTCTTTGAATTTTACTGCTTGAAATTAATCTACTTAAATTTTCTATGTTCTGAGCTTTTATTGTTAGGCTTTTGATGGTTCCTTCAATTTCATTGCTTAAAATTAATCGATTTAAAATTTCTATGTCCTCTTGATTCAATTTGGGAAGGTCATTTTTCTCTATAAATTTGTGTATGTTTTTATCTTTTTCTGTTTTATTGAAGTATTAATTTTCAAAATAGATTCTGATTATTGTCTGTATTTCAGTAGTTTTTGTGCTAGTATTTCCTTTTTCATTTCAGATTTTAGTAATTTGAATTTTTTCCCTCTTTCTTTTCTTTAGTTTGGCTAAGGGTTAATCAATGCTGTTTATCCTTTAAAAAAAAAGCTTTTTGTTTCATCAATCTTTTGACTTTTTTTTTTTTAATTTCAGTTTCATTGACTTTAGCTCTGATTTTCATTATTTCCTATCTTCTCCTAATTTGGGTGTTGGTTTGTTCTTTTTATATGGCCTTGAGGTGTACTGTTAGAATATTTTTTATCTTTCTACTTTTAATGCATGAGCTCAATGCTATATGTTTTCCTCTTAGAACCATCTTCATACCGTCCCAGGGATTTGGTATGTTTTATCACTCTTCTCATTTACCTCGAAGTATTTTTTTTTTATTTCTCTTCTGATTTCATCTGTTATCCATTTATTGTTCAAAAGTATTTTATTTAGTTTCTAGATGTTAGAAAAATTTCTTTTTAACTTATCATTGATTTCTAATTTCATTCCATTATGATCTAATACAATGCAAGGTATTAGCTCTATTTTTTTATTTTGTATTTGTTAAGATCTTATTTGTGGCCTAAAATATGGCCTATTTTAGATAATCTTTGATGTGCTGCTGAGAAGAAAGTAAATCCAGTCATTGATAGATGAAATATTCTTTAGATGTCAGTTAAGTCCAAATTATTAATTGTTTGTTTTATTGCGTTTTTATTTAGACTTTTTTCTGGAGGTCCTCTCTAGCTACTCCGCTTCTCTTGTTCACAGTGAAGGGAGAGGTTGAGGGCAGCTTCAATGATTTATGGATAGTAGTGGTTACTGTGGTGGGATTATCATGCAGTAAAATAGAGCACTGGGGCATTCAGCAGGAAGCAGTTTTTATCATTGCCAACAGTGGCCCAGTGGGTTGATATCCAAAGGCTGAACCTCAAACATATTGAGGCATTGCCTTATATACTTCTTGCAAACTCTTTTTCTCCCCCATAACGTAGTACACCACTCTGATCAGGTATTCTTATCCTGTAGAGTTACAACAAAGTTGTGAAAACATCATACATTACTGAGTTATGACAGAGTCACGACAGATTTATGGCAGAGTTGGCATGCACACTGAGTGTGCCACATTGTCTTTTCTTTTTTTCTGGGAGAGCTCCTATCACACTCCTTCTAGAAGTTCTTTCTGGCTGGATTTTTAAGAGGTCCCATTGTAGGGGACTCTCCTCTGGTTTAATTTGCAGCTTTCTGGGCATGGGAAGACATTGTGCTGATTTAGGAGGGTGACTGGTAGGCTGATGGCTTCAGAAGGTGGCTGCAGAATCCTGGCTCAGCTTTCTTTCTATTCACACTTTAGTTTTAAGCTGTTGGCACTGTTTGAGGAAGATTCCTGTCACCATAGTACTTCAAGTTTCATCTGTCTTTCCAAATTTTTTTTTTTTTTTTGGTACTGGGGATTTAAATCTATGATGCTTAAGCACTGAGCCACATACCCACCCCTTTTTAAAAGTTTTCTTTTCTTTTCTTTTGAAGATGAGGTCTTGCTAAGTAGCTTACAGCCGTGTTAATTTCATGAGGCTCTCTTTGAACATGTGATCCTTCTGCTTCAGTCTCCCAAGCTGCTGGGATTATAGGCAAATTCTTCTACACTTTGCTTCAATCATTTTTAAGTGAGTGAGCTTGAGAGAATGTCCCTGCACCACTTTCTCTGATTCCCCTCCCCATTTTTATCCACCATTTCTTCTTTTGGAGGAGGGTGGCTTACGGTACTCAACATATGTTTTCTGCTCTGGTATCCTATCTTCCAGTGTCTTTGGGTTTCAGACAATGTAATATTGAGTTTTAGAGCATTTATTTCATCACTTACCTCTCAAATCTGCCTTTTCTTTGTTGCCTCCTTTCTGTGATGTGAGGAGATTTGGACTGCTGACTAACTCAGTTCTGCCATACTCCTCCCACTGTTCAGCCTCAGCAACTTAGCAAGAACGTTGGGTACCATAGAATCATTTTTTCACTGCCAGAGCACAACTTCAATTTTTAAGGCTTTCTTTAAAAAGTATTCTGCCATGGAAAAGAATTATGTGCTGATAATATAATTATTAGAAGGAACATGAAGAAACTTGGAATGGAACAGATACTTTTCTCCAAAGCAATTTCTATGAAGTATAACTGAAAATTACACATTTAAGGAATTCAATTAGCAGTATTTGTTTTGATCAGTATTAAACAAAAAAAAATCTTACAATGTATTCCAAGATTTAATATAAAAAGTTATGATCTTTTAACTGTGATACATCAAATTCACATTTAACTCTAAATTCCAATAGTAATTCTTCAAAATCCTCAACTGAGATATGAAAACAACAAAATGTCTATGCCATGTGGTTATATTTTATAACAAGCTGAATGGTAAAAATTACTGGAATTGTCAATTATATAAGATAATCATATATTCTAATTCATTATATAGTCTTGAAAGAAAGGTAATGAGAACAGCTGTTATATGAGTTTTACTTTTCTCTCAAGAAAAGATGGTTTCTATTGAAATCAGAGCAAAAACATCCAATGTTGATTTTCCACATTTCTTTTATTTTTCTATTTGACCAAGTGTTATGATTTAAACGTAGTGTCCCCTAAAAGCTCACATGTGAGACATTGCAGGAAGGTTTAGAGGAACATTGATTGTGTTATATCCCTAACCCAATCGGTGACTTAATACCTAATGGGATTAACTAAGTGTTAACTGGAGGCAAGTGGGATATGGTTGGACGATGTGGTTCATTGGGAGCGAAATTGTGGGGTATATATTTTGTATCTAGAGAGTAGAGTATCTCTCTCTGCTTTTTGATCATCAAGTGAGCTTGTTCCCTCTGCCACAGTCTTCTACCATGATGTTCTGCCCCTCCCTAAAGGCCAGAGAAATGGAGCCTGTGGTCTATGAATTGAGACCTCTGAAGCTGTGAGCCTTTAAATAAATTTTTTTATCCTCTACCATCTTTTTGGGTCTTTTAGTCACAGCAGTGAAAAATCTGACTAAACCAAGTATTAGCTAAGTATTTTACCGAAAATGAGAAAATGGTTGCTTTCTTAGTCTATCATTTTCATGTATGTGACAACATTTGGAAGTCCGCCACAAAATCAGGCCAAATTGATTTTCACTATCAAGGTTATCCCTGCTGGGTGTTTGCACATACCTGGATTTTACTACCACATAGGGAGATAATCTACATTCTCCAGGAAATCCAGAAAAGGAAAAACAATACACTGTTCCAAATTTTCTTATCATAAATGAGCTTAGTTCCTTACAACCAGAAGATTAGGACAAATATTTTTTTTACAAAGTCCTTTATTTTTTAAAATGATTTAATTATTAGGAATTTGGCAGTAGATCAACATGTTAATTCAATTGAAAAAAAATAAAGCATTTTACCAGAATTTACTTAATAAAAATCAATACACTTTGCTTATTTGCCAGTTGTTTTCTCCTTAAGCTGCCCCAGGAAACTAATTTGTAGTGTGATAATATAGTAAACTATCCAATCTATACTACTAGGACATTTGAAATTGCTATTTTTTAAAAACTCAGTATTAGCTTTGCAAGTTCTAGTGCTAATTAGGTGGGTCTCTGCCACCATGGGAAATGCCAATCATGTTGGTTTTTACTTAAGTGCCTCATCCCATTCACCTACTGCCACAGTCTTTTCAACATGCCTAAGATACAAAGTTGGTAAAAACCAGTTCCAGGTTGAAGGCTTTTGCAGTTCATCAGTCCATTATTTGTTTCATTTTTATCAGTTGTTTCCTTTTACTTATAATAATAATTATAAATTATTACTTCAAGTAATAATTTATACTTTCCCTTTTACTCCAAGAAAAGGGAAACATGGTACCCTTACAACATCTACCTTGAATGTTTGAGAAATAAAATCATATTTCAGAATATATATTTATATTATACATATAGAAAACAAATGAAACTAAAGTGGCTACTACCGATCCAACATAATTGTATGAATTCTTATAAACTTATAATTTCCACAAGTATGTAAACATCGATTCTCATGCTTAATGATAAATCATGCTAACAAATTTTTCCTCTAAGAAATATTATGGTTAATCCTTGATTATATTTTTACTTAAACATAAACATAGGATTTTTTATGCATTATTCTTTTTATTCATAATTTCCCTGAACTGACACATACCATTAAAATATTGATCTTAAACAATTACACATGTAGAGATTTTTTTCTGAGATATGATTTAGAGTTGATGACTTAGAATGAGCTATGTTCATTTATTTTTTGACTATTTCTTAAAATCCATTCTGTAAAGTATATTCTTCTGATTACTTTTATTTAATTAGATGCTAAATAGTAACTATTGCTCTCAAAATGTATAACTTAAGAATCACATTAAAAGTTATACTACATAATAAGAATGATGCAATTCAGTCTGATTTTTATGTAAATATTAAAACATTATGTCCAAAGTGATCATGGTTAAACTAATAACTAAGGGAGATATATTGTTTAGGTAATTATTAAGTGATAGCTGAAACTTGGGAATTAAATATTTTGGGGAAGTGCTAGAGATTGAGTCCATGGCCTAGCTCATACTAGAGCATGTGCTCTACCTGGGAGCTATATCAACAGCCTTAATTTAAATCTTTAAAAATATCTTCAGGGCATATAATGTATACATATGATAGCTTTGAGGAACATCATTGAAACTTAGACAAATAAGTTGTTATTGAATAATTTGTTTGTTAAATTTACTGATTATCTACTATGAGTCAGGCACTGACTGTTGAGTGCTAGGGTTTCCAGAATACAATAATAAAGGTCATTTAAAAGATTGTTGTGATTATTTAGGTAAGAGGTGAATCATCAGAGATACTCTTGACTAGTGCTTGAGTAATGGGCTATATTTTCTCCACAACATACATGTGCTGAATTCAGAAGGGAAGGCAATGATAGTTTTCTATGTTGGAGGGGACAAAAAATACAGACTTGATTTACAAGTATTTTGTGTTCATAGTTCATGAGCTTCTTAAATACTTTCAGTATTTTAAACAATACCTCCATTAAGATATACAAAATTTCCATCCCAGAAACTTCTCTCTAGTCATTGTCAGTGATCATCATTAGTCACCTCAAACATAGAAAACTACCATTGGCTTCCACTCTTAACTCTATACCTGAACTTGAACAGAATCATAGTATATGTAATCCTTCATATTTGACTTACTAGCCCTACATTGTTTTCGAGCTTCATCCATGTTATTATTTAAAACAGTAGATGATCCCTTTAATGTCTGATTCATTTATTCATTTACCTGATGACAAACATCTCCAATAGAGTTTAGAGCTATTATGGATAAAACTCCTATGAAGTTTGAGTACAGGACTTTGTTGTATATAAGACATATGTTTATTTTCATTTCTCTTGGAATGCAATGGCAGTGTCAGAGTAGACACATGTTCAGCTCTTTGAAAATGACCACATATTTTTTTTCAAATTCCTTGTAAAATGTTTGCATATCACAAGGTTTTCGACAGCTATACATCCTTATTAAAATGTAGTATTCATGGGCTGTGGCTGTGGCTCAGCAGTAGCACACTTACCTGGCATGTGTGAGGCAGGCACTGGGTTCAATTCTCAGCACCACATATAAATAAGTAAAATAAAGATCTATCAACAACTAAAAAAAATTTTTTTAAAGATTTAAAATGTAGTATTCAACCTTTCAAAATGTTTTCTATTTGTTGAGTATTGGCATCTCTTTGTGGTTTTAATTTGCATTTCCTGAAAGTCTAAGGATGTGGAGAATATCTTATTTGCTTTTAGACATTCATATATATTCCATTGGAAAACATCACTTAGTACTTTGTGCATACTTATTGGATTGTTTCTTTTTCACTATTGATTTATAAAAATTGTTCGATATTGTAGACACAAGTCCTGTGTCAGTGGTAAGTATTACAAACTTTTCCTCCCAGGCACTGCCCTGCCCTGCCCAGCCCTGCCCAGCCCTGCCCTGCATTTTTAATTATTATATTCGATAAAGAGACATTATATGTTTTTCATGCTCACTTTAGATTTATTTTTTAGTAAACTTATTTAGAAATAATTTTATCTCTATATAAAACTATAAAGATTGCATACACAGTTTCTAGATAACCCTCATCTAGTGAGACATTAATCTTAATGACTTAGTAAGGACTGATAATTCCTTCTAAGACACCTTTCTCAACCCAAGGTCACAGAGTATGCATTAGACTTTATTTGATAATAATTAATGTATTAGCATTTTTATTTAAATTCATGATTTGTCCTGAATTAATTTTATCATATGGCTCTTTTCCATGCATTTACTCTATTGTTTCAGTGTCATCAATTAATATCTCCAAATATAACTGAATCTGTGTATTTTCTTTTAGTTCTATTCATTTGCATGATGCATTTTGATGTTTACACTCCTGGTATTACAATATATTCTTGGTGGATATACTCTGTTATTGTTAATAAAAAAAATTGTGGATAAAGGTTTTATCACTGCTAATTTTCCCTATTTTGAAGTCTACATTGTCAGTATTAACAAAGCACTAAGTTTTCCTTTGGTTGCTGTTTGTAAGATATATTTTCCCAAACTCTTCACTTAGCAAAGGTTTTTAGGCTTATTGTAAACCTAATATATTGGGCCCAATTTTTTAAAATTAAATTAAATATATTTTTACTTGTTACATAAAGACCTAAAAACTGTACAGATTAATAATGTACCCTGTCATGTTGGGATCTCATTTTTGTATTCAATCTGATATGCTCTGCTTTTTAATGAGTGTTTATCATTTTTGCATCATTAGTTTTCAAAAAGTCTTATTTGTTTTGTATTTAAAAAAACTCTTAATTTTTTCTTTTGACTTTTCTTTTTTCGCCTTTTTTTTCACTGTCTTCCCAATGATTGTTTAGGAGAGAAAAATTGTATCTATTACTGTAAAATGTTGTGCCTCTTCTGCTATTCCTTTAGTATGAGTGGTTTAATCAATAGTTAGGTGAAGTTTGGGGTAAGTTGTTGTTATTGCTATTTTTGATATAACACTGACTTCAAATTGCCCCAGTGGTGGATTTCCGATTCATTCGACTTGGTGTGAGGTCAGGAGTGTTCATTTATTTTTCAGGGTCCCCTTTCATCCTGCAACTTTCTCCATGTCGCTGCTTTACCACGAGGGACATCCGTCTCTGTCTTGGCCATTCCTCTAGCAAGCGATTCATGTTGGATGTGCCTTTGTGAAAAGCTGGTAGTGTCTCGTTCCACATCAGTCTTAGGTATGTCCATCATACTTGAGCCCCAGAAATAGGGCGTTTCCAGCATTTCTGTCCCCTTCCCTCATGGAAATCCAGTTTTGTCTTCTATCTATGACGGATCAAAGTTGGGAGAAAGATTTCACCCCCCTACTTCAGTGGCAGTAAACATCTCCTCTTTGCTTTTCTCTTCTTTGCTTCAGAGCAGTATCCCTGCCCCTCAGTCATGGTGGACAACTTCCACTTCTCTCTTCTTTCAGTGGCAACCAGCCTGCTCTCTGCCTGGGACAAGAAACATAAGGAGGGTGACTTTATATGTTTGTTTTTGATTTTTGCTTCTTCCTAAGTGGGGAATAGTTTATACTTCATATGAGAGTTCAGAAGAAAGTCATTCCCATGCCTCTCCTTCATCATAGCAGATAATCACTGTCTGGCTCCTCTCTTGAAGGCAATGTCTTATGTCAGTGACTCAGCCTTCAGTTTTCACTGGTGCATCCAGGGAATGCCAAAGAAGTGCTAGCAAGTCAGCATATTCCTGTGGTGCCTGATCTGGCACATTAGCCAACATTCAGAGCTTAAACACTCATTTTTTTTCAGACACCTTCTCCTACCCATCTTTAAGTTTGTTTTGTATTTCTGTGTTCTTGTACAGATGAAATAATTTGTGTGTCTCATCTCTTATCAAAGGGGCTCGTCATCTTTTTGAGTGATATTCAATCTGTTTTGCTTATGACAGAAATTTTCTGATGAGTTCAGCAAAGTGTTAAGACTGTATACTATGTTTTATTTTTTTCTTGTTAAAGACAGAACATAATTATTTTGTTTTTTTAGATATCCTAAACTGATGCAAAATCATATAAATAAATCTTATTTCATTTTCAATTTGTGTAGTATTTCAATAAGATTAATTTTTTATTGAACCTGTACCTAGTAACCCTTCTAAATCTTATGAAATCTAGGTTATTGTCCTTCTTCCAAGAATGGCAGGTTCGTGTTTTAATAAATCTAGAACATTTTCACATTTAATTTTTCAAATATTTCTGCCTCTGGGACTTGTTAATCTCTTTTTCAATCTTTATTTGTGCTTCAGTTTAGATATTTCTGAAGAATTTCATCTTGATTTTATAAAATCTGATCATTTCTTCGATTCCGGTATGATGATTTTTAGTTCTACATTTTAAAATTTATGTCTCTCTCTAATTTACTCTTCTATAAATTCCTAAAATACTTAACATGTTTGAAAAGTTTTCTTCTGAACTCTAGATAGGGCAGAGGGGTGGGAGGGGAAGGAAGGGCACATGGGTAATTAATGATGGTTGAATGTGATGATCATTATTATCCAAGTACATATATGAAGACACAAATTGGTGTTAGTATATTATGTATACAATCAGAGATATGAAAAATTGAGCTCTATATATGTAAAAAGAATTGTAATGCATTCCACTGTTATAAATAAAAAAAAATTAAAGTTTTCTCCTCTTAATTGTAACACATGTATAATCCTAATGAGTCTGCTTCTATTAACTATACTTTTCTCTAGGTTTATACACAAAGGACTTAAAATCAGCACACTACAATGAGGCAGCCATATCAATGTTTATAGCAGCTCACCTCACAATAGTTAAACTATGGAATCAAACTAGGTGTCCTTCAACAGATGAATGGATAAAGAAATGTGGTATATATACACAATGGAATATTACTCCGCCTCAAAGAATGAAATTCTGGCCTTTGTAGGTAAATAGACAGAACTGGAGAATATCATGATAAGTGAACTATGCCAATCCCAAAAAACCAAACGCTGAATGTTTTCTCTGATATGTGGATGCTAATTCATAATAAGGGTTGGCGGGGCTAGAGAAGAATAGAGGTAATTTGGATTTTGCAGAAGGGAGGGAAGGGGGACATAGGAATAGGAAGATTAATAGAATGAATAGGACATTATTACCCTATGTGCAAATATGAATTCATGACCCATGTAATTTCACATCATGTACAACTAGAAGAATGAGAATTTATACTCCATTTATATGTCAAAATACATTCTACTGTCATGTATAGCTAATTAGCACACAAAAAAGAGTATTATTTTCTCTACACTCTGTTTCCTAAATTCTCCTGTTATTTCCTAGGACTATTATATAGTGAGTATTGTGAGCGAAATATTGTAGAAATAGGATTTTGTCATCTTTCTTTAATAAACATCAAATTTTGTTTCAGCGGGTTATAATTGGCAGTTACTGTCAGATCACCTTTATGTTCTGGAGTTTGATTTCAGGTTTTTTAAAGTCATATTTCTTTTGTTTCTGCCTTTAGCCCCAGAATATAGAACATATTATTGTTAGTGATTTCTTACTAAATTTTGTTGCATCTGAAATTTCTTTGGAAGTCCATGGTTCTACCATATTCTCTGACTTAGACTACTTGAGCTCTATTCTTTATTTTCATGTATGGGAAGCTTATGCATTTTCTTCTCAACTTTTTAATCTTAAACCTTTTACTTACATCTTTATTCCTTGTGGACTCTCTTGGCGAGTATGCAGTTGAATGGTTAGCAAAATACCTGCAAGGAGACTTCAGATTCTTCAGTTTCTTCATTTGTTAGATTTCCCCATCCAATTTCAAGCATTCTAATGGCCTCAAATTAGAAATTTGTCTACTTAATGGTGTTCCACTGGTGGGGCTTTTGTTCTTTCATTGTGCATCTCACCCCACAAACAGAATGGAGAGGTGATTAGTTCCTTTGTTTCAATTGCCTCTTTTTCACTCCATTAGTGAGGAAAGTATTTCTGCCTTAGGGTAATGGCATTAATTGAACACATGATACCCAGCATGAATAGATGAGATTTACAACAGTTTATTAGTCATATATATATTAATGAGAAAAGGACACTGCAAGCCATGCAGGACCACCTGAGGATTGCACTCAGGAGCAGAATTAACTATAAGAGTCTCTGGTTTAATGTTAATCTTCTTCTCATGCTCTTCGTCCCTACTCTGTTCTTAGTTACTCTCCTTATGTCAAAGAAGACATTTGGCATTTGTTTTTTTAGGGATTGGCTGGCTTCACTTAGCATAATCTGCTCTAATGCCATCCATTTCCCTCCAAATTCTATGATTTTGTCATTTTTTAATGCAGAGTAATACTCCATTGTGTATAGATGCCACATTTTTTTATCCATTCATCTATTGAAGGGCATCTAGCATGAGAAGAAGATTAACATTAAACAGGGATGAGAGGTGGGAGGGAAAGCGAGAGGGAAGGGAAATTGCATGGCAATGGAAGGAGACCCTCATGGTTATACAAAATTACATACAAGAGGAAGTGAGGGGAAAGGGAAAAATAATACAAGGGGGAGAAATGAATTACAGTAGAGGGGGTAGAGAGAGAAGAGAGGAGGGGAGGGGAGGGGAGGGGGGATAGTAGAGGATAGGAAAGGCAGCAGAATACAACAGACACTAGTATGGCAATATGTAAATCAATGGAAGTGTAACTGATGTGATTCTGCAATCTGTATACGGGGTAAAAATGGGAGTTCATAACCCACTTGAATCAAAATGTGAAATATGATATGTCAAGAACTATGTAATGTTTTGAACAACCAACAATAAATAAAAAAAAAAAGAGTCTCTGGGAGACAGGTGGTTTTGTATCATCATGAGGATGAAGTGAACATGCCTTCCAAAGGAAAAATGTGATTGGCTTCTTGCAGAGTGGCAGGACCCCCAAACCTGCTGTTCAGGTATGAGAAGGACCTGTGCCTGTTATCTTTCTTAAAAGTCCTAGTTTGGTTAGGAGACCTTATAATTCAGAGCAAAGTTGAGAGTGAAACTTATGGGGAGACCATCTGTGGCCCTTCTAATTTTGTGATAGACAGAGGCAGCTCATAGTATTGGAACATAATTTTAGGCCTCAAACTATGTACTTGAAGCAGAAAAGTCCGTTAAATATGAATCTTATATGGAAAGAGTCATACAAAATGTGATTCATTGTTTTCAGATTTTAGATTCTACCAAGTCAGCGTCAATTTACAGGGTGTTCAAGTGAGTTTTAATTTACATTTGGCTAAAAAATTGCAATTGTTTTGGGAGGATGTTTTTGTCCTCTCCAACCTTTGTAAAAAGATTTTTGTGTCATTGATTTTTATTTCTCAATATTTAATATGAAAATATGCAAAAGTATAAAAATCAGAAAAATCACACAGGAAGCACCTAGTTTTTTTGCAGCTAATATTTTGCCATATTTGCTTCATCTACAACCATTTATCTGTCCCTCTTTGTATCTATCCATCAATCTTTCTTTATGCATTCAGTGTAAGTACACTTCACACTTATGAACATGTCTTGAAAGTAATTCAATAGTATTAGCTGCAAAACTGGATGTAAGATGTGCAAAAACACTGAAGTCACGGTGACACTGTAGATTTTGACATAACAATCTGGAAGGATGGAGTAATATTAACCCAAAGAGAAGCATTTTTACATGTGGGAATATAAGAAGCATGGTACTTGAAGTGTTTAATTTTACAATCCAGTTTAGACATCTATGAGTTATTTGGCTACAGATACTAATAAGTTTTTCTAAAGATGAGGTTTAAAACTAGGTATTCATGATTAACTTGCCTTTCCGTGTTCTATCTTCAGCCCAAGCACAGAGTCTATCTACATTTGTTGGATGAATCAATAATTTAATTGGTAGAAAAATATATGCGAACCTATTGCCTTGAAGAATGTGTTAATTTGAAATCATTGTGGATTTTCATGGGAGAATATTTCATCAGTGTAGAAAAGTAATCTCAATTTTTTTATTACTATGGTTTAGATAGGTATCTTCCAAAGGCTCATGTGTTACAAACTTGGTACGCAGTCTATGGCACTACTGCAAGGTGGCAAAAACCTTTAAAGGTGGGTTTTAGGTCATATGGTGCATACTCTAAGAAGGATTGTGGAATGCTGATCTCCTTCTTTCTCCTACTTCCAGACCTCCAGGAACTGAACAGTTTTCTCTACCATGTGCTCCTGCTGTAGTGTAATGCCTTATGCAGTCTCAAAAGCAATAGTGCCAACCAACTGTGGATTGAAACCTCCAAAATTACGAGCCAAAGCAAACCTTTTGTCTTTTTAAGTTGACTATATCAGGTATTTTATTATAATAATAGCTGACTAAAGCAGTTACGATCTGTTTCAATTACTTTCAAGGATTTCTATTGATATAAAATTTGTTTTTTGATAAATATGTCTCCTTGTATTTAGAAAAGATGAATACATTTGATAATGTTATCTGATAGTATTTTTTTCTATTATGAAGTATGAGTCAAAATGTTAATTATTTATTTGTATCAGTAATTATGTTTGCAAGCTCCTATTTATTAATGATACGTAAATTCTAATATGGATTAGTGTCCATTTACAGAATTCTACATAAATAAGTCAATAGTTTATTTGTTTTCATTTCATAATTAGATTTTCTCTTTGTCTTCTTCTAGCATGTGTGTAAATAACAATATACTTTGTGGTAAATAATTATTCAGATGAGACCAAAGGTGAGCAACTACATTATAAAACATCTTGTATTCATTTCCATATGTAAATTTGCATATTACAAATATAGAACATTGTATGAGGTCAATTTTTCTACTTAACCTTAGAGGATAAATTTGACCTACGTTTGACTTTGCTTTTTTATAAAGTCTGTTGTCTAATGGCTTATTATAAATAATGCCTTGAGTAATATAGTAATATTGCCAGGCTCTTTTTAAAAGTCACAAGAAATTCTTATTTTGGCATTGTAATTAACATTTTATTATTAATGTAATAACTGGAAAATACTACTGTAATTGTTGGCTGTGTTGGTATTTTTGACAGCTCTCCTGATTTTGTACTCAAGAGAAAAATAACACCTCATGTTTTCCCCTTTGCATAATTAATAGACAGTGTCATTCATCATATTTTGACTGGTAGTGTATGATGAGGTCAAAAAAATCAGTCAATATTCTTATTCTTTGATAATGTCTGAACCTGACATCAAAAAGTTCTCAACAAGAGGATGAAATTTGACAGTGATGTATTTTTTTTATATTCAGACTATATAAAAACTTTCATTATAAAACTTTTTTTAAACTCTACCATAGTAATTGTTTTTGGTATGATAATTTTAAATATATTTAAAATGATAATCTTAGTGGGAATCATTCTGTTCCTTGATTTCCAGTCATTTCTTCAAATACATTGCAATATTGACAGTCATCAGGGCTATTTTTTTCAGACCCTTTAACACATTTCAATGTCAGAATATGTTTTGCTTTGGCTGACTGTCCCTGTACTACAAAAGCTTTCGAAAGACAGGTTTGCCTGTCTCGGAGGAATTCTAAAGACCTGGAACATCTTCTACCTGTCAGTTTTTGTCTATAATTTAGATTCTTAAAAGGTGGGTGGAGATGGGCTTTTTAAACTTTTGTTTCTCAGTGGCAACTTGATTCAGAAATCTCTTCTTGCCAGTAAAATAATATGTATTTAATTGACATATACTTGACCAAGTGTGTCTCTATGTATGATAAAAGGTAAATGGACTTTCAGGGTATTTACAGTCACTTCTAGTGATAATAACAATGAAGCAGTTAGTGCAAATAATTGTCATTTCATTTTAGGAAAATTAAGGCATATTAAATTGGATAATTAGCATAATAAAAATTGATTTTATTACACATTGACTTAATATTATATCTGTTATAAGATGATACAACTTTCTGAAACAATAGTTTTATTTAAATGTATGTCAATTAATAGTCTGTAACAATGATATATCATTGAATAATTATCATCTATAACAGTATTTAAGTAATTTTTAGGACATTATATATTTTTTGCTCTATGGCATAAAATAAAATATTTTAGTCTATAAATTGAATTAAGGTGACATTCTCCAAACACTGTATTGTTATAATGATGCATAAAATTTATGTATTAATTGACTTTACAGAGACATAATAAAGCAGATTTTGGTAACATTTTTCATATTTACTTTTTAATAAACATGCTATAAATTATGTGTATTAATTTTACTTTTATACCTTGATTTTGCTTCTGGAACTGATCATTTTTGCATTAAATTGAGGTTTGTATAGTTCATAATAATACAAAATATGACATAGTTTTTGAGTTTTTACCCTAATCTTTTTTTTTTTTTTTTTGGAGGGGATTCTGGGTATTGATCCCAGGAGGCATTTAGCCACTGAGCCTCACAAAGCCCTTTAATTTATTTATTTTTTTGAGACAGGGTCTTACTAAGTTGCTTCTCTAAGTTACTGAGGCTGGCTTTGAACTTGCAATCCTTTTGCCTCAATCACCCAAACTGCTGGGATTACAGGCTACACCATTGTACCTGCAAGTTTTACCCTAATCTTAAAGAAAGAATCCAGCTCAATCAATCTAAAGAAAAAAAAAAACACAGAAAAGGCATTTTTAAAGTTGTATTTATATTAAAGTAGAAAAATAGCTTTTTTACATGTGAAACTAGATAGAAGATTAAAATTAAGAGTACTCATTCGTTTTTCACTTTTTGATCTAATGAAAGTGGGAAAGAAAGGATTCTTAATAATACTATTCATCTCTAGAAATGTGAATTATTTCTTTTATTACAAAAGAGATGAAAAAAATTAAGAAGAATTACCACTGAGCTGAGATATCCCATGGAGATCAGCCAAAATGACGAACACTGTTGAAGAAACAGGAGCAATGGTACATCTGCTCTGATCTTCAAACCTATTTTTAAAAGTTCGCTAAAATAATTATTATTAGAGCAAATGATTTATCATAATGGTAATCTGAAAAAAATTGTATAAGTGGATTTATTGAGAGTCACATAGTCTACAGAAAAACTTAGGGAATAGTCTGTTAAGGAGCTATCGTAGCCACATTTTAAAAATCTGTATATGTGTTTCTCCCTTTTTTTCCAGGGGGCAGAAGAACTCTGTTTTGAGAGATCCTCCAAACACTGTATTGTAATAAAAATATCTCAAACTGTACACTTTCACATTTTTATTTCCCATATGGAGTTGCCCTTATTGGCCCAGCATCAGAGACTTTGAGCTCTCTTTCTGTGACCTCTGGTTTCTCTCCATGTCGAAAAACACTACCTATTATTAGGTACTGGAGAGACAATGCAGTTTGCTTTTCTTTGTGACACACCTGTTATTTGAACATCATGACAGCAGGAGGATTGCTCCAGAGAGGTGGGAAGAGAAAATCAGTTATATTTTTCTAAAGAGTTCTTGTACTATGAGGACATTCAAAGCAAATTTACATATGACCATATTTTTTCTTTGTTAAATTATGTTTACTTAAAAATAATTGCAGTTTATCCAAGGCACTCTCCATTTTTTCTTACATAGTTTATAATCAATGATCTAGGAGAAACTTCTCATTGCTTTTACTGTGTAATGCATAGGTACCTAATGGGGAAGATTCCATGGTGAAGGGTTTGGATCACTCCCTTGCACACACCTTCAACTCCCTTGCCCGTCTTCTAATTTTACTGTGCATCACCAGCTTCCTTTCTTGTATTTATATCCTACTCTACTGCATTTAACCCAGATTTAATGCTCTCACAGTCCCATGCTGTTTCTCTATTCATTTGGCTCAGGGATAATACACCCTTAGTATTTCTCTTCCATTCCACTGGCTCTTTGGTAAGTCTACCTTTGATGCTCTTTCTCTACTTCCATAATCTCTGAATATTGGAATGCCAAAGTGCTCAAGATTTTTACCTATTTATTTTCTTACCTGTATACCCTCACTGCCTTTATATTCATAGTCACTTTTAATCTCTAAACATAATATATGTAATAAAGATTCCCAAATGTGTATTCCCATTTGTGTTCTGAACACTAGATCTGTGTGGTCCAAGAATTTCTATGATATTCATGTTGTATATTTGCAGTCTCCCTTAGTGCCTATTAACTTTTTTAAAAGTTACTAATGAAAAGTTTTACAAACAAGGTAAACACACAATGGTCTGAGGTTGCTGCATTAGGAAACCACATTGATATATATGGACCCTAGGCTCTAGGAAGAATATTGAACTGACTTTTTAGCTGGAGAAACTTTCTAGCTTGTAGCAACTAGGCACATATGATTATTATACAAGTGAAATATGCATCGATAGGGAAAGGAGAAATTGAACTCTTTATTTATTTAATTTCAATTAGAATTTTCACTGGCTAGTGGTTATTGTATTAGACAATATATAGTTGTACACTCATTATTTCTAACTAATAATTCAACCTAATCTCTTGAATGCCTATTATACAACATAAAACTACCACTGCTTCTCTCTATCTCAGCTGCATATAATCAGAAAAATTATCACTTTTATTTAAAAATTACATCCAGAATCTGACCATTAAAACCATCTCAACTGTGACCACCCTTGAAAAAGATGACAATAGCTTTATTTTACTTCATTTGAAATTATTACAATAGGTAGATCATTGGTGTCCGGCTTCTATCTGAACTGCATGCTGTTTTTCTTACCAGACTACAAACAATCTCAGTGCTCTGGTCAGAAGTGTTAAATGGTTTCCCATCTCACCAAGTGCAAAAGTTGGGTCTTTCACAATGACCTGAGAGGTCTTAAAGGGGATGTTCCCTTTCCTTTCCTCTCTGGTCTCAGGCCTTCTACTCACTACTTTGTGGCCTCTGGGTTTTTTTGCTTTGTTTTGTTTTGTTACACAGCTTGGCTTAAGCTTCCATGAACATATTAAAGATTCTCCAGCTAGAAAATCAGTTCAATATTCTTCCTAGAGCCTAGGGTCCATATGTATCAGTGTGGTTTCCTAATGCAGCGACCTCAGACCATTGTGTATTTACCTTGTTTGTAAAGGTTTTCATTAGTGACTTTTTAAAAATGCCAAACAATATCCCATACTTCATGTTTTTTTTTTTTTATAGACCCTACGACCTCTAATGTTCTGTACATGCTATGTAATTCCAGGATTTTTTCATCATTCTCCAATCACAAGATTTGTACAAAATAGATGTTATTCCTTTTTCTCAAGTCCTTTTGTGACTCTGTGAAGTTTCCTATTCTTTGTGATTCATGTAAATAAAATGACATGTTCTGAAGCACAAGTTAGAGACTTAGTAGTATTTCTTCCTTAAATGTTAGATACAGTTCACCCAATGAAACACATCAGGGCCTGGTTACTTCTGTTTTGAAAAATTCTATTGTTTAAATATCCTTAATGGATATAGGCCTTTTCAGATTGTCTACTTTTTCTTGGGTGAGTTTTGGCAGATTATGTCTGCAAAAGATTTGTTTCATTTCATCTTGGTAATCAAATTTGTGGGCAAAGAGTTGTTGATACCATTTTTTTTATCATTTTTAAGGGCATAGGATCTGCATTGGTGTCCTCACTTATTTCTGAAATTAGTCATTGTTTCTTCTCTCTTTCTTATTAATGAGGCTATATACTTTTCAATTTTATCTTTTTTGTATTCTTGACTTTATTGATCTCTTCTTTTCAATTTCATTTATTTCCTCTTTAGTTTTTTTCTTATTTTTGGCTTAGTTTGCATTTAATTTATACTCCTTTTTCTAATATCTTATGTAGAAATTTATGTTATTATTGTATTTTTACCTTTTCTAATCTATGTATCTGGTGCTAAAAATTCCCCTCTAAATTCAAGTTTCTTTTTTATCCCACAAATTTTAACAAGTTGTATTTTCCATACATTCATTTCAAAATATGTTTTAATTTCTCCTGAGATTTATTCTTTGATCTTGGTGACATGACCTAGAAATTGACCCACAAAAAAGTAATCATGCTATTTAATCTCCATACGTTTTGGATTATCTTTCCATGAATAATTTCTACCTTAATTCCATTTTTTATCTGATAACCTTGTATAATATTTTATGCTTTTAAATTTTTGTTTTATGGTCTAACTGAGTGAATGTTCCATGTGAGTTTAGAAGAATATGTAGTCTTCTATCATTGAATGAAATAGTTTATAGATATTAGCCACAGCCAGATGAGTGATGATATGTTGAGATTGAACTATATCTTTAATGATTTTCTTCCTAATGCATCCAACTATTTCTGATAGAAGAGTGCATCTCGTACTTTGATGTTCAGTGCCCATATACATGAAGAATTAGATCATGTGGAGGATTGACCTCTTTAACTTTATGTAATTAAAATATCTCTGATATGCCTGTATTGATATTTGTTATATTTCTTTGAATGGTATTTTTATTTTTACCTTTCAGTATGCATTATAATTTTTCCTGATAGTTGGGATATAATGTACTTGATAAAAAGAACCATTGTTTTACAAAAGACATTTAATTATGTAGTAGTAAAGTTTTGGATGATGGGAAGTGTACTATATAGTCCTGTCACAGTTTCTGTCAATTCCAAAAGGTACATTTTGAAAGTTAATGATAATATGATAATTAAGCTCATGACTTATTTGCTATGCTTTACAAAGGACTTAAGTTACTTCTTAGTGTCCCTTCATTAAGCTTCAGGAATACCTTTAACATTTCTTGAAGATAAATTATACTCCCCAAAAATTCTCTTAGATTTTCTTTATCAGGAAATGGCTTAATCTGTCATTTATTTTTGTGGATAATTTTGCAAGATATAGAATTAATAGGTTTTTTTCCCCTTTATATCTTGACTATAATTCTACATCCTTTCTTCTCTTTGGCTTCTTTTTTTTTTTTTTTTTTTAATTGGTTGTTCACAACATTACAAAGCTCTTGACATAACCCACTTCATACATTGGACTGAAGTGGGTTATGAACCCCCAATTTTACCCCAAATGCAGCTTGCAGAGTCACATCGGTTACACCTCCACATTTTTACATAATGTCCTATTGGTAATTGTTGTATTCTGCTACCTTTCCTATCCCCTACTATCCCCCCTTCCCTCCCCTCCCAGCTTCTCTCTCTACCCCATCTACTGTAATTCATTTCTCTCCTTGTTTATTTTCCCATTCCCTCACAAACTCTTGTATGTAATTTTGTATAGCAATGAGGGTCTCCCTTCATTTCCATGCAATTTCCCTTTTCTCACCCTTTCCCTCCCATCTCATGTCTCTGTTTAATGTTAATCTTTTCTTCCTACTCTTCCTCCCTGCTCTGTTCATAGTTGCTCTCATTATATCAAAGACGACATTTGGTATTTGTTTTTTAGGGATTGGCTAGCTTCACTAAGCATAATCTGCTCTAGTGCCATCCATTTCCCTGCAAATTCTATGATTTTGTCATTTTTTATTGCTGCATAGTACTCCATTGTGTATAGATGCCACATTTTTTTTATCCATTCATCTACTGAGGGGCATCTGGGTTGGTTCCACAGTCTAGCAATTGTGAATTGTGCTGCTATGAACATCGATGTGGCAGTATCCCTGTAGCATGCTCTTTTAAGGTCTTCAGGGAATAGTCCAAGAAGGGCAATAGCAGGGTCAAATGGTGGTTCCATTCCCACCTTTCCCAGGAATCTCCAAACTGCTTTCCAAATTGGCCGCACCAATTTGCAGTCCCACCAGCAATGTACAAGTGTACCCTTTTCTCCACAACCTCTCCAGCACTTATTGTTGTTTGACTTCATAGTGGCTGCCAATCTTACTGGAGTGAGATGGTATCTTAGGGTGGTTTTGATTTGCATTTCTCTGACTGCTAGAGATGGTGAGCATTTTTTCATGTGCTTATTGATTGATTGTATATCCTCCTCTGAGAAGTGTCTGTTCAGGTCCTTGGCCCATTTGTTGATTGGGTTATTTGTTGTCTTATTGTCTAATTTTTTGAGTTCTTTGTATACTCTGGATATTAGGGCTCTATCTGAAGTGTGAGGAGTAAAGATTTGTTCCCAGGATGTAGGCTCCCTGTTTACCTCTCTTATTGTTTCTCTTGCTGAGAAAAAACTTTTAAGTTTAATTAAGTCCCATTTGTTGATTCTTGTTGTTAACTCTTGTGCTATGGGTGTCCTATTAAGGAATTTGGAGCCCGACCCCACAATTTGTAGATCGGATCCAACTTTGTCTTCTATCAGATGCAGAGTCTCTGGTTTGATATCAAGTTCCTTGATCCATTTTGAGTTAACTTTTGTGCATGGCGAGAGAAAGGGGTTCAGTTTCATTTTGTTGCATATGGATTTCCAGTTTTCCCAACACCATTTGTTGAAGATGCTATCCTTCCTCCATTGCATGCTTTTAGCCCCTTTATCAAATATAAGATAGTTGTAACTTTGTGGATCAGTCTCTGTGTCCTCTATTCTAAACCATTGGTCCACCCGCCTGTTTTGGTACCAGTACCATGCTGTTTTTGTCACTATTGCTTTGTAATATAGTTTGAAATCTGGTATCGCTATACCGCCTGATTCACACTTCCTGTTTAGAATTGCTTTTGCTATTCTGGGTCTTTTATTTTTCCATATGAATTTCATGATTGCTTTGTCAATTTCTACAAGATATGCCGTTGGGATTTTGATTGGCATTGCATTAAACCTATAGAGAACTTTTGGTAATATCGCCATTTTGATGATGTTAGTTCTGCCTATCCATGAACAGGGTATGTTTTTCCATCTTCTAAGATCTTCATCAACTTCTCTCTTTAGGGTTCTGTAGTTTTCATTACATAAATCTTTCACCTCTTTTGTTAGGTTAATTCCCAAGTATTTTATTTTTTTTGAGGATATCTTGAATGGAGTGTTTTTCCTCATTTCCGTTTCCGAAGATTTGTCGCTGATATACAGAAATGCCTTTGATTTATGCGTGTTGATTTTATATCCTGCCACTTTGCTGAATTCATTTATTAGTTCTAGTAGTTTCTTTGTAGACTCTTTTAGGTCTTCTAGGTATAGAATCATGTCATCTGCAAATAGTGATAATTTAAGTTCTTCTTTTCTAATTTTTATGCCTTTAATTTCTTTCGTCTGTCTAATTGCTCTGGCCAGTATTTCGAGAACTATATTGAATAGAAGTGGAGATAGAGGGCATCCCTGTCTTGTTCCGGATTTTAGAGGGAATGCCTTCAACTTTTGTCCATTCAGAATGATGCTGGCCTGAGGCTTAGCATAGATAGCTTTTACAATGTCAAGGTAGGTTCCTGTTATCCCTAATTTTTCTAATGTTTTGAACATAAAGGGATGCTGTACTTTGTCAAATGCTTTCTCTGCATCTATCAAGATGATCATATGGTTCTTATCTTTAAGTCTATTGATGTGGTGAATAACATTTATTGATTTCCGTATGTTGAACCATCCTTGCATCCCAGGGATGAATCCTACTTGGTCATGGTGCACAATTTTTTTGATGTGTTTTTGTATTCGATTCGCCAGAATTTTATTGAGGATTTTTGCATCTAGGTTCATTAGAGATATTGGTCTGTAGTTTTCTTTCTTTGAGGTGTCTTTGTCTGGTTTCGGAATCAGGGTGATGTTGGCCTCATAGAATGAGTTTGGAAGAGCTCCCTCTTTTTCTATTTCCTGAAATAACTTGAAAAGTATTGGTTTTAATTCTTCTTTAAAGGTTTTGTAAAACTCCGCTGTATATCCATCCGGTCCTGGGCTTTTCTAGGTTGGTAGTCTTTTGATGGCTTCTTCAATTTCATCCATTGATATTGGTCTGTTCAAATTGTGTGTATCCTCCTGACTCAGTCTGGGCAAATCATATGACTTAAGAAATTTATCGATGTCTTCACTATCTTCTATTTTGTTGGAATATAGGTTTTCAAAATAATTTCTAATTGTCTTCTGTATTTCTGTAGGATCTGTTGTAATATTGCCTTTTTCATCCCGTATGTTAGTAATTTGAGTTCTCTCTCTTCTTCTCTTCGTTAGCATGGCTAAAGGTCTGTCGATCTTATTTATTTTTTCGAAGAACCAACTTTTAGTTTTGTTAATTTTTTCAATAGTTTCTTTTGTTTCAATTTCATTGATTTCCGCTCTAATTTTAATTAATTCTAGCCTTCTGCTACATTTGCTGTTGTTTTGCTCTTCCTTTTCTAGGGCTTTGAGGTGAAGTGTGAGCTCATTTATTTGTTGTTTTTTTCTTTTTTTGAGGAATGACCACCAGGCGATGAATTTTCCTCTTAAAACTGCTTTCATTGTGTCCCATAGATTCCGATATGTTGTGTCTGTATTTTCATTTATCTCTAAGAATTTTTTAATTTCCTCCTTTATGTCTTCTGTAACCCATTGATCATTCAGTAACATATTGTTCATTTTCCATGTGATGTAGGATTTTTCCTTCCTTCTTTTATCATTGATTTCCAGTTTCATTCCATTATGATCAGATAAAATGCATGGTATTATCTCCACCCCTTTATATTTACTGAGGGTTGCCCTATGGCATAATATATGGTCTATTTTTGAGAAGGATCCATGTGCTGCTGAGAAAAAAGTATATCCATTTGATGATGGTTGATATATTCTATATATGTCAGTTAAGTCTAGGTTGTTGATTGTGATATTGAGTTCTATAGTTTCTTTATTCAATTTTTGTTTGGAGGATCTGTCCAACGGTGAAAGAGGTGTGTTGAAGTCACCCATAATTATTGTGTTGTGGTCTATTTGATTCTTGAACTTGAGGAGAGTTTGTTTTATGAATGTCGCAGCACCATTGTTTGGTGCATAAATATTGATAATTGTTATGTCTTGTTGGTGAATGGTTCCTTTTAACAGTATATAATGACCTTCTTTATCCCTTTTGATTAACTTAGTCTTGAAGTCGATTTTATTCGATATGAGGATGGCCACTCCTGCTTGCTTACGAGAACTGTGTGCGTGGTATATTTTTTCCCATCCTTTCACCTTCAGCCTGTGTATGTCTCTTCCAATCAGATGTGTCTCCTGGAGGCAGCATATTGTTGGATTTGTTTTTTTAATCCATGATACCAGCCTATGTCGCTTTATTGGAGAGTTTAGGCCGTTAACATTCAGAGTTACTATTGATATATGGTTTGAACTTCCAACCATGTTTGAATGTTTATCCTTTTTTTTTTTTTAAATATTTAGTTTGTTTCTCCGTGATTATCTTTCCCCTCGCCCTCTGTCTTTACTGAGGCACTTCCCACTGATGGTTTTGGTTATTGTTTTTCATCTCTTCCTCGTGTAGTGTTTTGCTCAAAATGCTTTGCAATGCAGGTTTTCTAGCTGCAAATTCTTTTAGCTTTTGTTTATCATGAAAGATTTTTATTTCGTTGTCGTATCTGAAGCTTAATTTTGCTGGATACAGAATTCTTGGTTGGCATCCATTGTCTTTCAGTGTTTGAAATACGTTGTTCCAGGATCTTCTCGCTTTCAGCGTCTGTGATGAAAAATCCGTTGTCAACCTTATTGGTTTACCCCTAAATGTAATCTGTCTCTTTTCTCTTGTAGCTTTTAATATTTTCTCCTTGTTCTGTATATTGGCTAGCTTCATAACAATGTGTCTTGGCGTTGGTCTACTGTGATTTTGTGTGCTCGGTGTCCTGTATGCATCTACAATTTGTATATCTGTTTCCTTTTTTATTTCTGGAAAGTTTTCTGTAATTATCTCATTCAGCAGGTTATTCATTCCCTTGGCATGAATCTCTGTGCCTTCCTCTATCCCGATGACTCGTAAGTTTGGTTTTTTTAAGTTATCCAAAATCTCTTGGATGTTTTTCTCGTGATTCTTAACCAGCCTATCTGAGTTGGCTAGACTCTTTTCAAGTTGATATATTTTGTCTTCATTATCTGACATTCTGGCTTCTACTTGCTCCACTCTGTTAGTGATACTCTCAATTGAGTTTTTAATTTGGTTTATCGTTTCCTTCATTTCTAGAATTACTGTTTGATTATTTTTTATAATCTCTATCTCCTTATAAAGATGCTTAACTTCTTCTTTTAGCTGTTTATGTAACTCATTCTCAATGTGTTCTTTCGCTGCTTGAATTTGCTGTCTCGTATCCTCTTTGAGGTTCCATTCCATCTGTCTAAGGTGTTCCTTGAGGTCTTTATATGACCATTTTTCTGATGACTCTAGGTCCTCCTGAATATTTAGGCTGTCCTGCATTGCTTGTACTCCTCTTCTTCCTTGCTTCTTGAAGCTGCTCATGTTGCTTCTTGTTCTGGTTGACTGCTGGGTTACTGTTATTTTCCTATAAATTTATTTGATGCTAGGGAGGAAAGGTATTAGAAGGGAAGGGAAGAAGTCACTAAGGAGAATGAGAGTAGGCAGGTAGAATTCAAGGAAGGGGGGATAAGAAAAATGAAAAGACAAAAGAAGAAAGAAATAGGAACTAAAAAAGAACAAAAATTTAAAAAAATATTAATAATAATTAAAAAATAAATAAATAAATAAAATTGAGATTAGAAGAGAAAGAAGGAGAAAAAAAAGAGAAAAGAAAGAAAAAACAAGATTGAAAAATGAAGATGAAAGAAAAACCCCAATCAAAAAAAAAAAAAAAAAACAATAAAAAAAGACTAATAAATGCCGTCTTAGAGTTTGATTAGCTTCTCTTCCACTAGGTGGCGCTGTGCCCCCCAGGTCAAGTCTTTCCCGTCAGTACGCGGGAACCAATCGCTGTGCAGCAGCTCCTCCCAGACTGGGCGAGTCTCCAATCCTGAGTGCCTAGGGCCTCCTCTTGTGTCCAAACACTTCCACTTTTCCTCTAGCCAGGCCCCTCTCACCACAATACTGGCTACAGGCCAGGTCTGCTGCTCCCGGGAGCCCTGTTTTCATGAACGACTGGGCTCACTCCTCCAGATTGCCCTTCCCTCAGACCTTAAGCTTGTAGAGCTTGGTGCTGAGAATCCTCAGCGAATTTTGCTTGCCCTCCTGTAGCCACACCCCCGTAGCTGGTGCAAGAGACCTCAACAGCCAGCCCTGGAGGGAGCGGCAGTCCCGCAGCACCTCTGACTCCCTTGGGCTGGCTGTAGCACTCTCGGGAGAGCTGGGAGGGGCTCTTAAGGTTTCCCTGATGCGTGGAGAGGGAGAACCAGGAGACCACACACCTGCTGCAGCAGGCTTCAATGAATTTATCTCCTCCGCCGCAGTCCTGCCACGCCAGCCCTCTGGCACAGTGGTGTCCTCAGCAAATGGCTGCAGTTCGCCTCCCCCTGCCGGGCGACCAACGCCTCGGGCGGGTCCCCACTGTCTCCCAAGCCCTGCCTGGACCCTGCGGCCACTACCCACGAAGGACCGGCGGGCATCCACCTCCGGGGAATGAGAAGCGCTGACCAGCCGCCTCAGCCGGATAGCTTAATGCTGAGTCGCAGCTGTCTGTCTTAGCTTTTCAGACGCGGTGGTGCGGGGCACAGAACAGGAGGGGCTTACTCACTTCCCGCCGCCATCTTTCTCCTCTCGCTATTTCGGGATGATGGCGGGGTGCTGGCTCACTCTCTCCGGTGTGTCTCTGCCTCGAGCTCCCGCGCCTCTCTCCGCCACGGTTTCTACAGCCGGCGCTGCCCTATTCGCTCTTTCCGCCCCCGGCGTTCCCGGCTTCTAGCCGCACCGCGGCCCGGTCCGTGTCTTTATGGCTCGCGGCGCCCGGGGCCGGGGAGGCGACGGCCTGACTCCGGCAAGTATCACAGTCCCCAGGCCCCGAGTCCCGGCGGCCACACACCGACACTTCTAATAGACCTACCAGATCCCTGCAGGACCCCTCTTCATGGAATTCTGCTAGAAGTTCCTCAGTGTGAAGACTGCCGCTGTTCCAAAGGGTCTTTTTGATCCCGTTAGTGCAGAGACATCAGAGTCGCTGCTTCCTCCTCGGCGGCCATGTTCCCTCCTTCTCTTTGGCTTCTAATGAGAAATCTGCTGTTAGTCTTATGAGAAATCTTATATATGAGATCAAAATACTATTTCTTACAGCTATTATAACTCACTCTTTGCCATTGAATTTTAACAATTTCAATTATTTTACTTGATGTAATTTGGTGTGTACCTCCAAATTATATGATGCAGAGTTTGTTGAGACTTTTGGGAATATCAGTAAAGTTTTACATCCATTTGGGAGGCTATCAGTCATTGTTTCCTGAAATATTCTGTCTCTTTCATTTCTCTCCTTCTCTGATTCACAATATGTACATGTCAGCTTTTCATCACTGTAACCAAAGTAACAAATGAAAACAACTAAGAGGAGAAATTACTTATTTTGTTTCACAGTTTTAGAATTTTCACTTCGTGGATGGCTGCCTCCATTGCTCTCAGCCTGAGTTGAAGAAGAACATCATGTCAGAAGAGTGAGGTAGAGGAAGTCGGCTCAGTTCATGATAGCCATAAGGGAGAGAAAGAGAGAGAGAGAGAGAGAGAGAGAGAGAGAGAGAGAGAGAGAGAGAGAGAGAGAGAGTGTAGAAGGAGCCAGGGACAAGATACAGTCCTCAAGAACACACTCCCCATGATATATGTCCTCTAACCCTGCTCCACCTGTCTGCAGTTTCCACCAACTTCCACTAGTTCTTTTAGTCATCAGTAATAAACAAATAGGTTAAAATGCTCATGATCAAATCAATTCCCCAAATCCACAACTCTGAACATTACTGAATGGGAGATAACCATGTTTTAAATCTGGAATGCCTCCCAAAGTCTATAAATCAAATCCCGCCCTCCTCTTCCCAGTGGTTCTTTTCCTTGATCATTATTATTTTTTTTGTCATTGTGTTTCTTTATTAAATGAACATATTTTATAATTCTGCAAAGCATGAGTTCTTTGTCATATGCACCCACTGATGTCCCTTCTTAGTTAACCTCATGGTCACAAAAAAAAAAATGGCACAAAAATTTTCTTACATGCTTTGATCAAGTAAGTCTCCCAGTCTGCTGAATAATTCTGCTTATATATTGAGATATGTTTCCCTTCTCTGCAAGACAGGATATAGCTTTGTCTCTACTTTCTACTTTTCAGTACCTCAAGATCCACTAGAGTTGAGTGATTAAGGATATCTCAAGTTTTCCTAGGCTTCTGGGGATACCTTAGGGTTTTCAAATCCCCCTATTTATATTCCATAACCCAATTTTCTCTCTTAAGTGGTTGGCCAACCCTTTGCTCAACTAATTGATAACATCATCTCAGACATTTGCAATATTAACAATTTTTCATGATGGTTTTTGATAAATTCCCTAAAGATAGAGCTTTTTGCATAGAATAAGCTGAAAGTCATGTTAAATAACATCAAGATCAATTCAAATAGTGACGATTCTTTGAGAGCAGGGCTTTTAGAAAATTTCAAACCCATCTGTCCTTTCCAAATTCAATTTTTAATAGTGACTATATTTTAAAACTCTTGCGCTTCAAAATTGTTGTGAATATGATGAGAAAAGAATGGGCTTTGAGTAAATTAAAAATCCACAAGTGAGCATGGTGGTACATGCTTATAATCCCAGCTGCTAAGGCCACTGAGGGAGGAGAATCACAAGATCAAGACCAACCTCAGCTATATAGTAAAATTCTATGTAAAAAAGTAAGTAAATAGACAAACAAACAAATAAACAAACATTCTGGGGATATAGCTCAGTGGTAGTACATACTTGGTTTCCAAGGCCAAAATCCCCACTATTAAATTTTTTAAAAAAACTGTCAAAAACCTATTCTGACCAAACTTCAATAATTTTTTCTTGAGTCATTACTTTTATAGAGTTATTAAAATTAATTTTCTGAAAAAAGTTTGACTATTTTCCCCATGTTCTCATTGTTTTATTGAAGAGTTTATCTATTGTGATTTAAAAAAATAGTGCCTATTATATGTAATTAAAGAAGGGGAAACCTATTTTAATAATGAATCATACAAAACTAGTTTCTAGAAGTTTAATGTATTAAATGTACAATGATTTAAAAAACATTTAGATCTACATTTTTGCAATTCAATAATTAGAAAGTAGAGTTAATCAATGGATAATGTCAAAATAAATGTTTATTTTTATAGATTACTTACTAGGTACTGATTAGTATATAGTAAGCTCTGTGCACAAATGAACTCATTTAATGTTTATAGTAATTATATGAGGAAAACCAAAGTGAGACAGATAGGATAGGGAAGCTGAGCAAACTCCATTTCTACACAGTGAGAGAGTCCAAGCTATACTGAATCAGTATTATTGTGGTGTCCCTGGAGAAGGCCATCAAACTTATTCCATATTCTTAATACAGAACAGTATTTAAATACACATCTCTATCCCATGGAGAAGGAAACATTAGTGGGTCTCTGCTCAGCCAGAAGAGTCTCACAAGGAAGACATAAAAAGTAATTGGATACATTATTTTGCCTGTTTCACAATTATGTCATTAATTAAATCCAATACAGCATGTGGGTTACATTTCTAAAATTTTAGCCACATAGCAATTTAAGATATAAAGGACTAATGTAGCTTATTTTAAAACGTTCCTTCTGTGACTCATCGGTTAAGCATCAGGACTTGAGCAAGACTAAACACCAACTAATGTAAGCAGAGAGCCTCTGGCATCTCACCTCTTCACAAAGCTCACCGAATTCTTTCAAAACATATCTTGATGTATACTTAAGAACATACCATAACATAGGAAAATATATATTTACTTGTTTACTGATTAGAGCTAAAATTCAGAGTATTTTTATAATTTTATAATGATGAGTTTTAGGTTCTAGTTAATGGGGGTAGGTTCTCTACCCCCTGTTTTGAAAGATAATCTCCTAACTTCAGGTCTCATATTCTTAAAGGTAAAAAAAAAAAAAGTTTATCTAGATCATCTTTAATATGCATTCCCATCAACAAAATATATGATTGTCAAATATAAGTAAATATATAATATAAATTGCAAAAATATAATTTCTACAGTTCCTTTTTATGCATGAATATTTACTAATTACTGTTATTGTGATACTGAAGATAGAATACTTGGTAGTTATTAAAAATATAAAAGCCACCAATCTTAGTTTCAAAGATAGATTACAAAATTATAAGAGAACTATTCAGATCAGAACAGATCAAGAACAGTTTGGTACAGTCTAAAATTGTATCATTAACCATGTAGACAGTTCTTGCAGTAGATGAAAATGAAGTTGAAGTGCTGTTTAATTGGAAATTTCTTGATTAGCCACTGCAACTCTAATGAATGCAAATTTCAACACTTTCAAAATTATATCCTACTGTGTGAATCTTTTTTTATGCAATCAACAACAAAACGAAGTACTGATTTACTAAAATGACGGTAAAAGTTATTATTTCATTGTTAATTTAATCAAATTTTATTTTTTTTTTATTTTCTAAAATCCAAAATTTTCATATGCTTTTATTTACATAACAGAATGGTATATTCTTTGGGGATGACAACTCTAAGCTAGTAAAGGAAAAAGATGCCAAAAATAAAATGTATTTAAAATTATTTTAAGAAAGTTAGTAAGAAATAATCCACTTGTGTAGGCATCTCTTTTCATTTATGTAAACCATGTCCATCAAACACAGTGTTTGGAACTACTAGAGATTAGCTGAGGATCTGGCCCCTCTCTTTACATTTCAAGACAATTATATCATAACGTAAAAAAAGAAAGATGTCTAACAATTTACAGAAATTGTGGAAGAGACTGTTTTTGTAAACATCTGTTTCAGGACATGGAATAAGAGAGTTAGAAAAAGAATCAAATATTTTTCTAACACAACTTTTTTATTTTGTGGAAAGAAAAAAAATTCCCAATGTTCTTCCCCAATAACCTTCTGCAATTTATAAGCTGTACATTTAGTTTGGAGTCTGAAAAATAAATCAGATTCTTGAGAACCTCTTGAGTGCTTTTTGTTAAAACTACATTCCAGTATGAAAAGTCAATTTATTTTGCATTGACACAGAATAAATAAAATCTTGTCCAGAGCAAGCTGATATAGGGATTTTTGTATTAATTAGAACTTTCACTCACTAGTGAATACACAATAACTTGTGCTTCTTCACCAAGTACATTTACATGTTCTGTCCTAGTTGACTTAGATTGCAATACAACCATTAATTTAAATAATTAATATTTATGAGGTATTTAATAATATTGGAAAAGACTATCACCAATCAATGTGATATTTATTGAAAAGACTAATTTAAGATAGCTTATCTGCAGGAATTTTGATTGACCCTTAATTCAATTTTGAAAGATGTAGTAATTGATTTGAATTAGGTATGCATCCTATATTTTTAACTTTATCTACTCACTGAAGGTTCCAGGATTTATGCAAAATAGACAATGGCATTGATTTTTACCCCTGTATGTACTTGTAGCCAGTGTAGATAGTTTATAACCCTACGGTTTTTCCTTGTTCTTCTTCCTAAGGATTTTTTTCCCCAGAAACAGTGACACTTACTTAAAAGAAAAAAAAAGATAAAATAAAATTAATAATGCCAAAATAATGGTCAACTTCTTAAGGACAAGAGAAGAATATCTCAGGCTTTCTATCTTCTGTGGGGGCAATTATAAACAATAGAAGACAAAGGAATCCATTCACTGAGATCCATTTCATCAGATTTTTCCCTTTCCCTCTTTCAACTTCTCAGTGCCTCATTCATTCTTTCTGTGTCATCTCCTAAGAGCTGCACACAAGATTATTTCTTAAGCTTTGCTTTTACCAAAACTCAATTAAGATGTTAAATGAACAAAAGTCTCAATTTTTAATTACTTAAGTTATAAAGTGAACTCCTTAATATCTGACACTTGTATTTGTAGGACTTATAACTAACCTGTTGTCAGATGATGAATGTGAATTATATGAAATAATATATGTAAAAACCTTAAGTACAGATTTCCATTCCATTTTAAATGACTTTAAAATATACTGGGCATCTTGGAATATGTAGTAGAACAGTTCAGACCTGTATATGGAAGTAATATGAGAGAATAAAGAAATTGGATATTTTAAGTGTGTGAGGTAGTGTGGCAAAGAACTCATGTTAATGGACTTAACGTTTGGTGAATCTGGTTTGAGATTTATCATAGACATGTGATGGTATCTACAATATTCTTTCCACTAAAATGTTAAAATAGTTTATCTACTTATTCAAGAATCTTTATATAAGAATTCATCACAGTGGTTTGATATGATTCTAACTTGATTAAACATGGACTTTTATGTGCAAATATTAGATATTCCATTCAAGCAGCAGAACAGATTACCAAATATGTGGTTTAGAGTCAGCTCATATGAAAAATACCAGGGTGTTCAGAGGCAGAAAATGTGATACAAATATGCCAGTCATAATGTAATGTAAGAAACAGTTCCTATTCACTTTTTGAAGCCATGATACACTATAAAAAGGACTAATAGGAAAACTATAAGTCTGTAGTTATCATAAATGTAAAAATTCTTAACAATATTTTAAATCCTTTAACTTATGTGCATACATATGTGCAAATGTGTATGCACATATAGACACCAATATATACATAATTATATGGTAGTATATATGCATCCTATCTATACAAAACTATATGTAGGTATATATTTGTGTAAATGTGTATATGTAGGTACATTTCCTGTATCACAGTATATCCAATAGTAATAAGTTTTGTATTCTCTCTCAAGATCTATCAAAGCCAGTATAATCTTATTTATAAAAATCACTAAAAAAAAGAGCACACACTATGTAATGAATACTGTGTACATGGATATATACAAACCATTAATTTAAGCATACTTGGAAACTCTTAACCACATGAATGTGTGTGTATGTGTCCATACTTAAACATATTTAAGATCTGTTTGTCCCAGCTAATGAAAGCTCTCTGCCAGGAGAATGATCCATTGAAATCTGTTTTTTTCTCTCTGAGATTGTGCCAGTCTTTTATATCTTGAACGCTCATGCCCTACATGTTTTTGAACTTGAAGCCATTCTCCAATATTACATACCTACAATGTAACAAAACAGTACTATCTTTTCATCTATACTCACCCTGTATTTGTAGACTTTGTCATTTTCTTTTGATGTGTATACTTCCATTCAGTACGGTGGAAAACATGGGCTCCTTGACCTTAATTCCCTTGGAAAGGCCTCTTTCTCTTTGCTTAGTGCTAAATCAATCAATGAATCTCTTGCTTTACCTTCAACCATATTTTTCTCTGTCTATTCTCCCTAAACATAGAATCAAACAGTGCCTGAAACACAGTAGTTGTGCAATAATTGTTTAAGTAAAGGAGATCGACATTCTAAAGTGATGTAAGGGGAAAAGTCATTTACTAATTGAATCTCAGATGAAAGCAGGTCTTTTTTTGGAGTAAAAAAAAAATGACTCTTCTGTGTAAAACTATTTAACATCCTCTCATCCTTAGTACAGCAACATAGTGTGCCAATTAACCTCTTAAATCTAGCAACAAAATTTTACTATACTTTCTTTTAAAATTTTAAGGGCTTTCAGAGTTATATCAGTAGGAAGCATCTTTGCTTCAATGAGATGAATTTCATTGCAAATAATAATTGAATTTTGCTAAATGTTAGAGGAGTCTGGTAACCTATTGTAGTGACAATTTATAGTAGCTTTTTAAATTAATTTAGCAAACTTTTATTTATATGCTCTCTGAGTTTTAAATAATTGTCTCCTATATTTGTTTAAAAGATATTTACTAGTTATCAAGCACCATGCTCATTTTTCAGAATATATGCTTTGTGTCATTAAGAAGTTTATAGTCTAGTATGGTGAAAATAGTCGATGAAAGAATATTGCCATATCGTGTAATTACTGCAGTAATTGGTATCTTTTCCTGATACTTTAGAAAAATAATTTGTTTGGCAATTTATAAACAATAGAAAGTTATTTCTTATTGTTCTGGAAGGTCCAAGATTAAAGCAGCAGCAGAATCAATGCCTGTTAAGGGCATCTTGATGTTCTCCCATGATAGAAGAGGCAGAAGTGGAAAGAGGGTAAGTCCTGTGTCCTGAATTAAAGGGCTAGGAAGACTTTTGTCTTCCTGGCTTCCCCAAAGAACCAACATCAGGGTTCTTAGATCAATTTGCTCTGACAAGAATGGTACTGCCAAAATAGGTAGATATTGCTCTGATACTCAACTCTGTACAAGGAATATTCTGAGGAAGAGGAA
This sequence comes from Spermophilus citellus, assembly GCF_964194105.1. Classification (NCBI taxonomy): domain Eukaryota; kingdom Metazoa; phylum Chordata; class Mammalia; order Rodentia; family Sciuridae; genus Spermophilus; species Spermophilus citellus. The sequence continues at coordinate 78,520,086 of NC_138191.1, read as the reverse complement.
ACTGTGGCAACAGTTAGCCAATATAGGAACACCTATATAAAACGTTTTCAGAATATTCTTGATAAAGACAAAGTGTGAGTACCACGTACCCTATGATATAATAATTTATATCAGACCAATACACAATAACAAAAACTGTCAGGTTTCATCTTTCAACTCTGGACCAAACTCTTTGAGTCACATGATAGTCCCCCTTTTCTTCAGAGAAAAATGAGCAGTTAAGGACCATCAAATATACCAACTCTGAACCTGCTGAGTAGAATATATAAGATTTCAGAAATGACTTGGGAAGAAAATACAATAATGTGGAACTGTCTCATCATCATAGACTTGAAAAATCACTAGACCTAGAAATAAGAAACAGTAGGAAAACTTGTTCTCTACCACCAATTCTCTAGTCAAGAACAGAAGTTTTGTGGAGGACAGTGGGTGAGGGATTGTGGCAAGTGGAGTTGCTCTCTCTGTTGAATTAGGGAAATTCGGAGTACAGCCTTGGCCCTTGTTTCTTGACTGAGACTTAAAAAAGGCAGCCCTGCAAAAGCTGGGGATGTATATGTGAAAATCAGTGGGAATGGATTTTAGGGGTATATTGGCAGTATAGGGCCAAAAATGGCAATAAAAGGGGGGGGATCTTAAAAGTTGAAAAATATACTCCTGAGGCTGTTAATGGAGAATAAAGGGATTGAAAGGTTACCATGTGTCTCAACAAAGATGGAGCATGTGGCTGAGAGTAAGCCAGGTCAATCTCATAAGGTGGAGCAGAGTAGGCACGGAGTATTTACCAGTATGAGACAAAGTCACTCTGTAGAAGCTGGGATGTGAGTTTCCCAAGCTGGCATCAAATCGTACATGCACCAGGACTTTAGGGGATTAGCTCCAGCAAAAGCCAAGTTAGAACTGAATCAACAGCAAAAGACTGCAAAGCCTTGCTAGGGTAATCACCTCGGATTGTCTCTGCCAAACAACCAGAGATATATTTTTATCAGCATAAACACAGACCAGTTGTGTCCCTCTATAATGATGCTAAACTTCCCCTGAATCCAGACATAATCCCATATATGAGGCAAGTGGGCCAGATTCTTGAACTGACTAAATATTAAATTGAGGTGACTGATAAATCACTGAAATAGAGCTAATTTGGCTGAAAGCATCCAGATTAACGTTTTAAAACAGACTAAAGCTCTCAACGTCAGACATGTAAATCAATACTAGAAATGAAGAACTCACTGGAAACTGGTAATATTGTCCCTTTTCATTTTTCCAAATTCAAACTGGAAACCAGAAGAGTTACTGTATATATTGAATTTTAGAAGGTATAATACAAAGATGCCTTGAGAAATCAGATTAAAGCATGTTATAATAGAGGGAAGTAAAGAGCAATTGATGTGAAGCTCTGGACTTTAGAACCTAAAACACAGGGTGTTAAGTATAGAATATGGATTCTATATATGTAAGATGGATGTGGATGATAATTGCTTGAAAATTTAAATGGCTAAAAATGATTATATCAGAAATAATCAGTAGTGTATACAATATGTATGTATGTGTATATAATATAGAACAATAGAGTGGTGATGATTAACTATTTTGTGCTAATTCAATTAAGCAAAGTATATAATCTAGGAGTGTAAAAGAGTTACAAATAAATTTCTTATTAATTACTAATTCTGATTACTTCTTCTAAAGGTATATTTTCTCATCTGTGGAATAAAGGAATGGTTGACTAAGCTAAGCTTTAAAATCCTTTCTATCCTCCAAATCTGTTGATTTCTTTAAATTATTAAATTTTTAGAACTGACATTTGGATTGACCATTGAACCTAAGTATTGAATTATTCCCATAATTATCCAAATTACCCAACCATGTAAATAAAGTCTTTGGCAGCCCTGACCACATTTGGAAGGAGACAGAAAATGAAAACAGGGACTTCTTTGTCTACAAAGCTTTTTAGCTGCGTCTTCTTTTCAACATATGAGAATCATTTTTTATTTTAAATTCAACTAAAGTAACTATTTTTCAATAATTATAATCTCCACAATGAGTTTATGATAGCTTGTATTTGTTTTATTCCAATTTTTAAAAAATATTTTTAGTTTTAGATGGACACAATACCTTCATTTTTTGTATGTGATGCTGAGGATTGAACCCAGTGTTTTACACATGCTAGGTGAGTACTCTACCACTGAGCTACAACCTCAGCCCTACAATGTTATTTTAAAAACACAATTTTCCTATAATTTGTAATAATTTAATTTGTACACTAAACTGCTAGGAGCCACAACCAAATAATATGATGCATGGCATTTTTTGGTTGTAAGGTGACGCCAGCTAGCCATTGAGATGATATGATTATGTTAAGATTTACATTCATATGGAAATTGGACTCCTGCTGTTCACCTTGGCTTGCTATGGGACTCATGTGGGACTCCTGGAGAGTTCCCATTGGTTGGGGAAGGATAGTAGACGCAGCGCGGGGGTGGACCGCTTTGCTTGCCGGGCACATACGGAGTATTGGCGGCATTTTCAAAAAATAAAGTTTTGTTCCTGCTTGAGTGGCTCGTGATTCTGTGCCCAGCTAGACTGCGGCACTAAACATCAGTTCCATATTTGTAAAGATAAGACACTTTTCCAAGAGTGAACCAGGGTAGAGCTTCATCCTTTATCCTTGTTAATTTTTAAGATATTTGTGAAACCTTTGATAAAAAATCTGATTAAGTGAAGATTTATTAATATTATATCTCCAGTTGGTGTGGAACAAAATAAAATTGAGTCTTGCAGTACTCTCTTGCTGCATTATAATGATATTATCAGATCTCACAGTTGCTGGCAAGATAAAAGGGTTTGGAAAGCTACCATAGATTTGAAAGTGGTTACTTGGTCAAATATAGACTTTTGTTATGTCACTGAAAATGGGGTGTTATTGAACATATATCACAGTAGGGTCAAGTTATCAGAAAATAAATGTATTGTAAACAAGGGTGGTAGGATTAAAACATTTATTTACATTGATATGTCCCCATTTAAATAAATAAGGTAAAATGTCAAGGACAAATACTGGCCATATGAATAAACTGTTTTGCTTCTAAACAAGTATGGAGAAAAATGTGTAAAAGAGAAAAAGAAAAGGACAAAACTCAATCAATAAATAAAAAAGGGGGGATAAAAATATTATGACAATAAAATACATGAATAAATATGATTTTTTAAACTTCCACATACTTGATGATGATGACAACAAATGTTTACGCACTAAACTTACCTGTGTAGAGGAAGCAATCTTTAGTTTGAAACAAAACATGTAAATAAATATAGGAACATCAAAAGCTTGATGAAAATCTATTTTAAAAAAATTGCTTGGTGTGTATTTAAGTATAAAAACCCATATTGGTATATTAATATCACACATTAGACTTTAAATGAGAAATATTTTATGAAATAAATTATGAATCAGCAGTTGCAAAGTTTGTTATTCAGATAGGTATACTAATTCTGAAATTAATGTTCAGTTAATATAGTAGTGCTAGGATATATGAGTAAAATTAGTATCATAGAAAAAAATTTACATACTAGGAATATTCAACATTTCTCTTGAAAGTGTTGAACCGACCACTAAAATAAAAAAAAAAAAAAGCAAATCTATTGAACATTTGAACAACCTAATTAATACATGATTTAAGGGGCAGATATAAAATCTGCACATAATTTTTAAAAAACATGTTGTTTTTGTTTTGTTTGCAGAGATTATTTTTAATCTGAATGCTACTGAATATATGTGGTAGGAATTTCAGATATTTTATTGACTATTGGATAGGTTTAGGATTTAGATTCAATGCAACTTATATAAAAAGGGGCATTTATTGGTGATCTTGCATATATTAATCCTGTATATTTTTAACTACACTGACTTTAGCATGATGTTTAGAGGAGTTCAGATACACAGCCTAGAATATTTGCCCTTAGATGTACACACATCTCTAGTGACAGATATATAAGCTGAGTCATAAAAGCTCAGTCCTTATTCCTTATGCCCATCCGATAATAAGGGAAAAGTTTTGAGACAAAGGAAAAAGAAGTTTTATTGATTTGTTAGCAAAGGAAAAACACAGGGGCTGTGCCCTCTCTGGAGTCATGATTCCTTGGAAGCCCTGAGAGATAGCTTAGCTGTTTCCTAGATCCCCAGGTGCCAACTCTGAAGCTTTCACATCTGTGGTCTGTGAGTTGAAGGACAGATAACTCAGCCTAAAAGTTAATATTGCTTCACCCATGATTAGAGAAGGGGGAGTGGAAGAAGAGAAAGGGGGGAAAAGGATGTCAGTTTTAAAATAAGCCTCAGTGGCTGAGCAGTGAGGATTATGTTCAAAGCATAAAGTGGATCCCTATTACATTCTCTGTCCTTTTTTTCTCCGACATTTGGAAACAATCTTTATAAAACTTCTGAATTTAGACAAATTACTTTTTTTCTCAATATGTTAGTCTATTTTTTTCATGTTTTTTTGTTTTGTTTTTGTTTTCAGCTAAAACACACCAGAAATTCTTGGTATTCTTTGCATAGAGACTGGCCAATGTTAACTCAGTAGCCTCAGTAGCCTCAGATTTAGCAAAGACCCGGAGGAAAACAATCTTGAACTGTTTCCCATGCATTAACAACTTGTAAAAACACATTGAACCAACCCAAACATATTATATTTTATAGATTTTAAGATTATTATTTGCAGGTTTTATGTAAGTCTTCAGTTAAGCAGTTTTATATAGCAATAGCTCTGTTTCCAAAGTTTTTTTCACCCTCTTGTTTTCTCTACAGTCCCTAGTGAGTTTGAGAATCAATTTCCCATAAAGAGTTTTTCACAAAAGACAGCAGAACAGACAGACAGAAGGCTAAAATCCTAATTAGAATAAGCCAGAACAAAATTGCATTAAGTTCACAGACCCCAAAAATAAATTATGGGTGGTCCATGAGTTCAAAAAGGCAGGAAAAATCATTGCCAGAAATGAAGATGGCCAATTATTTCTAAGAATTTTTGAGGGGAGGGGAAGTTTAACCAGGGGAGTTGCCAGTTGAGGCACTCTATATATTAGACATAAAACCAGCTGAAATACAAGAGGGTCTCTCTCTCTCCACCAAAGCCTTTCTCATTTCTTGAATTTCTGTTTCTCAGTTGAGTGGGGGTACGCTTTTTCTTTTTGATCTCCATGTACAGGCTCCTCCTAGAATTCTTTTTATGCCAAAAGGGGTGAGGTTGACATGAGTCAGAAGAAAGAAGCAAAAGCAATCAAGTAATGAAGGACTATCAGGAGATAGAGATTAAATGCTCCTGAACAAATTTGACAAATGCTCAGAAACAAAGGATATTCAATTAACCATTTTTTTGGCTTTTAATAAATTAATCAGCCAGAGGAGGTGGCAACATACTCCTGTAATCCCAGTGACTCAGGGGGCTGAGGCAGGAGGATGGGGAGTTTGAAGCCAGCCTCAGCACAAGCAAGGCACTAAGCAACTCAGTGAGATGCTGTCTCTAAATAAAATACAAAATAGAGCTGGGGATGTGGCTCAGTGGATGAATGCCCCTGAGTTCAGTCCCTGGTACCCCTCAAATCAATAATTATAAACAAATTAACAGACAAAGAAATTTTAAAACAGTTACCCTAAACTACAGTGGACTTTGCCACCCTTAGGCCAGGCTATTCTACAATAGTACAATATTTTTCTTAGTCACAGTTTGACAGCTGTAAACAGCAGGAGAGTCAAGATTCTCCCCAAGGGGCACAGGGACAGATTTGGCACTGTTCATTCTTATGCAAATCACAACAGATTCTGTCCCTAGCAAGCCTGGTTTCTCTTTGTACCTTATTTTCCTTTCCTGTTAATTGGCCACACAACATTGAAGATACAAACTTTCAAAGTGATAGAAGCCCAAAGTGGTTCCAAAAAAATCCCCAAATGGCTCAAAGCAGCTCATGAACAACAGTGAAAACAAAGGGTGAGGCCCAGCCTGCATTGTGAGGGAGAACTATGGGACTACAGGATCTGTAGAGTATAAAAGTTTATTTATCTTTTTCAACTAATGGTATTAAAAAGCACCCAGTGCAGTCGTAAAGTAGAAGGGGAATGGGCAGTGGATAGGAGAAAGGACAAAAGGATGAAAGGAAGAAGGAAAGAAGGAATTCCTGCAATAAAGGTAGCTGCAGGAGCTGCCTAAATTTGTCGCTTCCTTCCCTTTAGCAGAGTCAGCTGCCTGTGATGGCAGTGATGAGAATCAATAGGGCTGAGTTCCCAAGAATGCTGAAGATGGAACACCCAAGAAATGCCAAGAAGTGTAGAAAGCAATTTTTATTTAAAGGATAGACAGAGAGAGACTTCTTCCCAGAGAGGGGGCTCCAGAGATGGGTTTTTCAAAAACCATGTTTCTTAAAGCTCATAGGAAAGTATTGGTGTCCTAGAGTTTGAGGAAGGCTTGAATTCACAACACCTAACACTATACAGATGAGATTAGCAGAAGTCCATTACTTATATTCACATCAGAGGGAGAAGGACACTGCACAACAGAAAGTTATCTGGAGTGTCTTTCCAGGGGAACAGTTTGTAGGTATAGGAGGCAGACTTTTCAGTACTAAGAGTTGTGGGGAATGCTGTCTGGTTCCTGGGGGAAGATAAGATGACCTGGGCTGGATAATAAGGGCACTGAGTCATACTTAGGGATATGCATAAACTATACCTGTTCCTTTTGGCAAGGACTGTGGTTTGATTAGCGTAGTTTATGCATGGTAATAGAGTGAGGTGGGGAACTTGCCAAATGGCCATTTGCGTACCCATTAGTTTTACCAGGTATCAAAGCAGTATATAATATGGATTCTTACTTAGTTTTAGCTCTTAACTACAAAAACCAATACAAAAAAAGACCACAAATAAATAAATGCATAAATAATAAACTATATAAAAATAGTAAAAAAAAGATGACAATATTTGTATATGAAATGTTAGCTCTATAAATATTTCAGTGTAATTTACAATAGTTAGAAATAGTGAATTCTGTATTTTGTAAGAAGTTTACAATTTTAAAAATACATACAAATATTTATAAATAGCAGAACATGTTACTTTTTGGTTTGTTAGAATAAAAGCTGGTTTAAAGTCAGAAGAAAATCAAAAGGATAAACTACATACCTGTAGAGATATTTACAAAAGTCTTTTATGATAGAGCAGACAAGTACATTATGTTCATTTTCACTTTTTATACCTCCTTCTAAGTGGGCATTATTTTATCTCATCAATAAAAATCCTGAAAACCACATTTCTCACATTCCTTTGCATTTAGATCTCAGAAGAGATGTATGTTCTATTATTCAACTGAACTTGGACTTGAGAGATGTATCCAGCCAACTGAACTTGGACTTGAATTTGGAACCAAGTTCCATTGGGAATTTGGCAGTTAGTGGGATATTTATTTTGCTGTTGGATTTCTATTAGACCCAGTGTGGCTCTGGAGCCAATAATTTTGGAAATGGTTTTCTGATCCCAGGATCACAGTGAAGATGATGTCTCCTGTAGCCAACTTTTGCGGTAGCACCTTTCGGATCCAGAAAAAGCAGCTAATGTAGGGTGTTCATAAAGCCAGTGACTGGGACAGTTTACTTCCTCTGTGCCACATCTCTGATTATGGCAAGGGTACAAGTTCATTGGCACATACAATATATGATTTTGTCTGAGCAATCATTACTGCTGATCTAGCCTCTCTTGTGCCATTTGTAGTAATTAAATTGGGTGTTGATTTAAATAATTTAGAAGATTTCTATTCTCTGCAACTTAATTTTAATAAAACAAAAACATTAATAAAGATCTAAATATAGTCAGAGGTATGTGCCTGAATCTAAAATTTATACAGAAAAGTTATCTTGTAGAATAGCAAGAAAGTGTGAAACTATTATAGTTTTTTTTTTAAATGGTAATAATAGAATGAAAGAAAAACAAGTCACACTAATAGTAAATTAAAAACAATTTAAAAAAAAAAACCTGGGCCTCAGAAGGAGATCCTTATATTCACACATTCATTAAAAGAAATAAAATAAAATAAAAAGTTATTATCTAACATAAGTAAGTCAAGAACTATTCTTTAGTCTGTGAAAACATTGAAAAGAAAAAAGAAGTGACATGCCCTTGTTTAACTTATATTCTGGGGTGGAAAATAACACAATGCAATTCCTAAAAACTTATTTTTACATATAAATTTGAAAATGAGTAAGATTGGATTTTGTTTTAATACTCTGAACAAAATAATTTGTATCATATAAAAGTTTTAAATATTTAAGGGAGACAAGAACAACCAATTAAAGCAACTTAAACATGTAATTATCATTTGTCAATTGAAAACAAAATTTAGAAAATTGATTTGGAGTTTCCGCTCTGACTTGTGCAGAGATAGGACATAACCATTATTTACTTTCCAATTTGAAAAATGGAAAAATTAAAAATCAAAGGTTTTGTTTGACACATCAGAGAACTGACATTTCAGGGCAAACTAACTACCATATAAAGATCTAGAAAAAGAGTTATATTCAGAGAAACACAGCAATCAGAATCTGCTTTTGTGGATTAGAATCTGCAGAACTGCTTACTTGGATTTGAAACTAGTACAGTCAATACTAATTTGCCAAACTGAGGTTGAGTTTGGACAAGAGTGAAAATATGAACTCCTGAGGGTTACATTCTTAGACTACTGCGATGCTTTCCAAGGCTTGCCCTCTGGGAAATCTAGCAGGTGGTCATGATGAGGATCTGAAAAAGATACCTTGGGGGGTTTAGCAAGAGGAAGGGAAATATATCCATTTTGAATATGCCTCAGAGCTTTCTGCATGAAAAAAACATTATTCTCCAGTGGAAAGGCCTTGATTAAGCATAATTCGGAAACATAATTTCAGCTCTTCATAACCTTCTTTTTTAACATTAGAGGACAAAGAAAAAAAATAGTCACTGGGTATCAGGCAGGGCTTCAAGGAAACTGATTCATAACTCTACAGCAAGAAATGTAATATGAGGCTAGGGGTTAAAGCATGCTTTCTGAGAAACACTGATAAAGTCACAAACCAGAAACTCGAGCCACTCTCAACTAAGATACAGTTGGAAAAATGTTCCCTCCCCCTGTGCCTCATCTTAAACCAACAATGCTGCAGAATAGTAACAGTGTACTGAAGCTGAAAGAGCTGAAAGACACAGGTTCTTTCCCAAGAAGAGTACATAGGACTCTCAAAAGTTAAGAGGGAATACAAATATATGGGTATTAAAAGAATTTGAAGCCTCTGTAGCTGTGATGACAGCAAATAATAATCAGAGTTCAAACTCTAGCCAGATATCCTTTTTACCTTAAGTTCCTATTACTGATACAACATGTCTAGCTGTCCAAAAATTATATGATGTATTAAAAAGGCAAAAAATAAAAAATAAAAAGGTCTAAAGCAATCATCAAAATCATCCTGAAGCATGACACAGCAATAAGAATTATCAAACCAGGAAAATAAAATAACTTTGATTAATATGTTAAGGATGCTATTGAAAAAAGTAGACAATATACAGAAACAGACACTTAATGCATTGAATTATGAAAACTATGGAAAAGAATAAGAAGAAATAAAAGAGCACAATGATAAAAATTAAAAAAAAAAACCCACAAAACTCTAGTAGGTTTATCAGGGACTAGATTCAGCCAAAGAAGCAGATAACTTGATGACAAGTTAATTGAAAATTCAAAACTTAAAAGTTAAAAAAAAGGAAGAAATATCCTAATATTTTAACACAATTGTGGGAAAATATTTATATTAATAATATATGAACATTTGGATTATCAGAAAGAAAAGAAATAGAGAATAAAGCAGAAGTTAATTGTAGTAGGCTTGGATGTTTTCAAAATTGATGACAAAAACAAAATAACATACCCAGGAAGCTCAGAAAGCACTGAGCAGAAAATGTAAAACAGGAACAAAAAATCCACATGCATATTTTATAAAAACTGAAGAAACTCTTCTAGAAGTCTGGATTGGTACTTTACCTCTAAATTAACAAACATAAGAATTATAATGGATTTTTTATCATAAATATTATAAATAAAAAGAAAGTGAAAATATTTAAAAGTTAAAGAAAAATAAAAACACCAACCCCTTGTTTTATATTCTCCAAAATCACCTTTAAAATAAAAGAAAAATAAAGACTTTGTTATAAAAACAAGTGAGTATGTGATCAACCCTACAATAAGTATCTAAAAGTTTTTTAAGCAGAGCAATGTAATATAGGTCAGACACTCAGACTTACACAAAGGGAGGGTAAATGTCAGAGAATGAAGAAATGAAAGCAAAATGAAAATTTACTTCTTAGGCTTCATTTATATAAAGAGGACTCTAAATAAAAAATTCTAATACTTCCCTGGGTGATTTTAGCATAAGAATAAGCAAAATGAATAACAGCAATATTTCAAGAAGCTGGAGGAAATAATTGTGAATATTTTGTTACAAAGAACTGGCACTGTTTATAAAATGATATAATGCTGTTTGTAGATCACCTTCCATTTGTTTAGAATTTATAATGTAAAGAGGAATTATATTGTAATCTTTAGGATAACAATTACAAAAAAAGCAAATACATTATGAGAAGAGATAAAATCATGTTATAAGATATATTTTATAAACCCAAAGACAGAAGACAAAAAAAGAGGGGGATTAGATAGCAATTATCATTACAGTGAACACTGTAAATATGTCAATATAAACACAGATATATTCAAACGTGTAAAAAAGACTTAATTATTTATTTTCTACAAAAATCGCTTTTCAAACAAAGTGTTATATGTTTTAAGTAAAGAAATGAGAAAAGATATAGTATGCAAACATTAACAAAACAAGGTAGAATGCTGTATTAACTTCAGAAACATTGACTTTAGTACGAAGAAGATTGCCTAGGATAATGAGGGTCATTTATTATATAACAAAGAAAATGAATGATTCAAGAAGACATAAAAATTCTAAATATGTATGTACATAATAAAAAGTATCAAAATGCATAAGACAAAAACTCATAGACCTAAAAGGAGAAATATACAATTACTACTATAGTTTAGATATTTCAAAACCACTTAGTAATTGATAGTTCAAATGGGCAGAAAATGCTAAAAATGAAGATGACCTGAACAAAACTGTCAATCACCTTGATCTAACTAAAATGTACAAAACACTTAATTAAAAAATAGTGGAATATGTGTTCTTTTTAAACTTTACATGAAACATTCAACAACATAAATTGTATTCTAAAGCAGATCTCAAAATTCTTAAACAAAGATAATGTTAAGTGTGTTCCCAGACCCTAATGGAATTAAATCATAAATTAATAGTAGAAAGACGTAGGATTCAAAATTACTTAGAAATGAATACACTCCTCAAAAATTAATGATTGAGATAAGAACTCTTAGGACAAATTTCAAAATGTTTTAAAAGAAATGAAGGTGCAGTGGCTGGGGTTGTGGCTCAGTGGTAGACTGCTTACCAAGAATGTACGAGGAACTGGGTTCGATTCTCTCGGAACCACATATAAAAAGTAAATGAAAAAATAAAGGTCATCAGTAACTAATAAAAAATTAAAAAAAATAAAGAAATGAAGGTGCAAATACAACTTCTTAAAATTTCTGGGATGTAGTGAAAATAGTACTTAAAGCATGAAGTACTATCAAAAAAAATCTCAAATGAGAAACAAAGATAAAAATAAAATTAAAAGTAATGCATGATGAAAAGCAAATATTTGAGGAAAACCCAATAAAATTAGAAACAAAAAATGTACAAAATCAACTGAAACAAAATTGGGTTAGTATTAGAGATCACTAAATCTATAGACTACAAAGAAAAAAAGAGATAAAGCACAAATTAGAAACATCACTAATGCTATAGGTATAATCATTATTGACCCCAATAATATTAAAAGGATAATAAAGGAACACATGGAAAAGTTCATGTCACCAATCAATAACTAAGTTGAAAAGGATCAATTATTTCAAAGACCTAAACTTCCAAAACTCACATAATGTAAATTAACAACAAACAGTGAAATATTTATTAGAGAAATTGAATTGTGAAATAAAATTAAGTCTTACAAAGCAAATTCCAAGTCCAGATAATTTCATTGGTGAATTCTACCAAATATATATATATATATATATATATATATATATATATATATATATGATACCAATTTTCCACAATCTCTCAGAAAGTAGAGGCAAAGTGAACATATACTAATTTACCCTAGGAAACCCACATTACACTAAAATCTGAATGAGTAAGAAGATATTTTTTTTTAATCCTACAGGTCATATCACTCATAGTACAGATACAAAGATTCTCACAAAAATATTAGCAAATCAAGTACTATAATAAAGAATGAAAATCACATACAACAATCAACCGAAATTTATTGATATATTAGTGTGTTTTAAAAGCTCAAAAATCAATTTACTCCACCACAACAACATATTAAAATGAAAAACAGCAAGATCATATTAATTAATGTAGAAAAGACATTTGACAAAATTCAATACCCATTTACTATTAAAATTCTCAAAATAGTAGGAAGAGAAATAAACTTCTGAATTTTATGAATACCATCTGCCAGAAACCTGTAGTTGACTTCAAAATAATGGTAAGAAATTGGGTGCTTTTCTTCTAAGATCAGGAACAACTCAAGAATACCTTGTCGTAATTCCTAATCAAAATTATCCTGATAGTTCAGTCTAGGACAATAAAAAAATTTAATAATCCATGAGCATACATATTAGAAAGAAGAAATATTACTGTTTATTCACAAATGGCATGATTGTCTATGCAGGAAACTTAAAGGAATCAATGAGAAAAATATAAAATTCTGAAAATATACACAGGAGATAAAGGTTACAGGATTTAAAACTACTGTAAGAAAGAGCAATTACATTTCTATATATCAACAATGAACAAGTGAAATTTGAAATTTTTTTGGAAGTTTCATTTATAACAACACAAAAAATTCTTTATTATTACTTTAACAAAGTATATGAAATATTTATTGCATAAATATAAAAAAATCCTTATGAAATAAGTAAAGCATTCAAGAATAAGTAGAATAAATATTTTAAAGTTTTTTGATATTTACAATATATTTTTAGTTTTTCTAACAATATAAGTTATAAAATACATTCCCATGAATTTTTAAAAGAAGCATATTTATATGGCAGATGAGACAATTTAAACAGAGATCAGCATTTTCTTTGATATTCAAATCCTGTTTTTTTTTTCTAATTTTTTACATGACATATATATTCTTTACAAATTGATCTGTTAAAATCTGTTACCATCAAAATCTGAACAAAATATCGTTTAGATATTGACAGCCAATTTCAAAATGTATATGAAATGAATACCAATATGTAAAACAAATCACATTACCCAGTTTGTACAGAACAATGTAGGAGAGCATAGATCACAGAAATAGACTCATACAAATGTAGACAAACTGGTTTTTGACAAAGACAAATGATAATGATTTTAGTATGCAATTCTGGAAAAAATGTTCATATGCAAAAAAGCTAGACATATATCTTACACTTTTTACAAAAATTACCTTAAGATGGATCAGAGATCTAAGTGTAAAATGAAAAATCCTTAATCTTCTAAAAGAAAATATATAAAAGAAATATCTATTTGACCTTGGGCTTGGTAATAATTTTTCAGATGTACCAAAAGCAAAATCATTGAAAGAAAAATTTTAATTATGATTTTACTGAAAAGCTTTCTGTCTGTGAAAGAAATCACTGAAAGAATCAATGGTTATACCACAGATGGAAGCAAGAAAACATATCTTATAAAAGACCTTTATAAAAATGTATAGATAACATTTGAAACACAATAGTAAGAAAAAATATTCTTAAAAACCTGGCAAAATCTGAACAGACACCTAATATATTCAAATATATCTTTACCTAATATATTTATGTGAGAATAATATTAACATCATCATAATGAAGCACATACACATAAACACAATAATTTTATAAAACTGCAGAATAATTACAATTGAAAAAAATATGTTAGCTAGAATAACTAAGAAGAGAGAAGACACAAACAAATAAAATCAGAAGTGAAAAGGGAGACATTAAAATTGATCCCACAAAATACAATGGATCCTTAGACATTATTATGAACAAATATGCCAACAGATTTGAGAACCTAGAATAAAAGGACAAATCCTAGACACATATACCTTATGAAGATTGAATTGTGCAGAAATAAAAAACCGGAAAAAACTAAAAAGTTGAATCTATAACAAAGTCTCCCATCAAAGAAATGCCCACAACCATATGACTTTACTACTGAGTTCCACCAAATATTGAAAGAACATTGAATACTAATTCTTAAATTATTTTGAAAATCTGAAAAGGAAATAATTTTTTAAACATGTACTCCTGAGGCCAGAATAATCCTGATAACAAAACTAGACTAAGACACAATAGAGAAAGAAAATAACATGCCCAAGTTGTTAAGAAACTTACACGCAGAATTCCTCAATGAAAGCTAGCAGGGCTGGGGATGTGGCTCAAGCGGTAGCGCGCTCACCTGGCATGCGTGCGGCCCGGGTTCGATCCTCAGCACCACATACCAACAAAGATGTTGTGTCCGCCGAGAACTAAAAAATAAATATTAAAAATTCTCTCTCTCTCTCTCTCTCTCTCTCTCTCTCTCTCTCTCTCTCTCTCTCTCCTCCCTCTCTCTTAAAAAAAAAAGAAATTATTTAAAAAAAAAATGAAAGCTAGCAAACTGAATTCAACAGCACATTAAAAAAGATTATTCACTGTGATCAAGTGGGTTTGTTCAACATATTCATGCCAATAATCATGATTCACCAGATCAACAGAATGAAGGAAAAAATATGTATGGTCCTCTAAACATATGCACAAAAGGCATGGATACAATTCAAGTTCTCTTACTAAGAAAAACACTAAATAGGTTAGTTATAGAAAGAATATACTAAACATTTATATATATATATATATATATATATATATATATATATATATATATATATATATATATATATATATAAAGCCAACAGCTAACATTATACTGAATGGAGAAAGGTTAAAAAGTTGTAAGATCTGGAACAAAATAAGGATTCTCAATTTCGCTGCTTTTATTTTATAGTGTTCATGTTCAAGTCAGATCAATTAGACAAGAGGAAGAAATAAAGAGGAAAGAAATTGGAAATGGGGAAGTAAAATTGCAATGTACTGCAGATGATATGATATTATACATGGAAAACTCTGATGATTTCACCAAAAACTAATTACCAAAGTTAGCAAAATTGCAGGATATAAAATCAACATATAATAATCAGTAGTGTTGCAATGCACAAATAATGAATTATCTGAAATAGATAGCAAGAAACAGAATATTTATAATAGCTGCAGAAAGTCTAATGCATAAGAATAATTGAACAAAAATGATGAAAGATCTCTACAACAAAAACAATAAAACATTTACAAAAGAAATTGAACAGAACTCACAGAAAAAATAAAATACATTCTCTATTCATGAATTGGAACAATTGATACTATTAAAATCTCCGTATTACACATAGTGATATACTAATTCACTTCAATCCCTACTAAAATACTAACAGCATTCTCTATAAAACTAGGAAAATCTCTTAAAATTTGTATGGAACCAGGATATACAAAAATAATCTTCATTACCAAAGTCAATTGGTTAACTGTTCTACCTGATTTCAGAATATACTACAGTCATCAACAGCATGGTATTGGCATAAAAACAGACACAGATGAGTGGTAGAGAGAGTCTAAAAGTAAATCAAAATGTGCATAGCCAACAGAGTAAAATGTTCTAAGAACATGTTAGAGAAAGGACTGTCTTTTCAGTAAGGGGTGTTGTGAAAATTGGTCATCTACATACAGATGAATGAAACTACATCCCTATCTCTCACCAGTTACAAAATCGAACTCAAAAAGGATTAAGTACTTAGATGGAAGACCTGAAACTATGAATCTACTAGAGGAAAACATAGGGGAAATAATCCAGGAAACAAAATTAAAAACAGTCCAAACTAAAACGCTTCTGCTCACCCCATGCGAAGGCAAAAAAAAAAAAAAAAAAAAAAAAAAAAAAAAAAAAAAAAAAAAAAGTTTAAAAGGAATTTAATTAAAAATGGGTTTATATCTAAATATATATTTCTCCAAAGATAATATATAAATTCCCAACGTGTGTGTGTGTGTCTGTGTGTGTGTGTATAAAACTCAATAATGCTTAACTGTCACAGAAATGAAAGTCAAAATCACAAGAAATATCTCCTTACTCCTGGAAGGATGGATACTATCAAAAACACAAAATAAAGTAAGTACTGTTGAGAAAAGAGGACCCTTAGAAACTATTTGGAATGTAGTTAGTATAGACAGAGGAAATGAAATGAGTACATTGAAGAAAAATATGAACTTTCATGTTCACTGCAGCACTATTTGCAATAGTCAAAAAATGAAAACAACCTGTGTCCATGGATTGATAAATGGGTACAGAAAATATGGTGTATGCACAATGAATTAGTATCCAGCCATAAAAAGAACAAAATCCTATCATTAGCAATATCCTAGATGGAACTGAATGAAGTTCATTATGTTCAGTGAAATAAGCTAGGAACAGACAGGCAGACACTACATAATCTCATTCATATGTGAAATACAAAGAATTGATGATAAGAAAATTGAAGGTGGAATGGTGGTTACCAGAGGTAGAAGACAGTAGTGTAGAAGAAGAGATAGGATGGATTGATCAGTGGGTCATTGATTACAGTTGGAAAAAATGGAAACTTGTTATATTGTAAAAACTATAAATAACAATTATATACTGCACATTTCAAAAAACTGGAAGAAAGACTTTTATATTTTTACTAAAAATAAATTATAAATATTTAGCAGGTAGATATATTTAACAATATATACAAATATATTATTTAAATGTTATACAATATATACATATATCAAAACCTTACAACCAAATCCAAACCTGGTAATATGTACAACTTTTATATATGAGTTAAAAAGCAAAATATATAAATGCAAATTTTAGGAAATGATACTGAAATACAGAAAATCTCAATCACTTTTAGTGGGAGCACAAAATTAAACAGCCATTTTGGATGATAATTTGTTAGCTTCTTTCAAAATGACACCTTAAAGCAACCAAATTGCACATCTAATACATGCACAACTAAAAAACAATGACATATGCAATTTGAAGAATTATTATTCAGATATTAAAAGAAATGAGACATGCAAAAATATTGATGAATTCTACACTAATATTGCTGAGTAAACAAAGCAAGTTTGAAAGGATTATGTACCATATCATCTGTAATTTCCCACAGGTGAAATTTTTGAAAAGGCAAAACTGTGAACACAGTTAAATTATAAGTTCCTTGGTATTCATGGTGAGGTGATTGTTGAAACAGAAGATTTTTTTTAGAAAGAATATTTTATTTGATAGAATACTGGTGAATATATGACACTATGCATTTATGAAAACTCATAGACTATTACAGCATAAAAATGAAGCTTCATTTTGAAAACTAAAAGGAAAGAATAGAATATCAGGGTATCCATAAATGGAATGATATTGTGACAAACGAATGCAACTTTATTACAAATATATTAAATAAACTCAATAAAGGAAAAGGTGGTTGAACTAAGTAACTTGAGGAAAGACTGAAAATTATATGACTGAAAGACTGAAATGTAGACAGAGTACATAGCAACTTTACTGTAGCTGATAAAGTTGTTTCTTATGACAACAATTTTAAAACACTATTACATATAATCCAGAATTAAGTAAATGAATAACAAGCAGTGGAAGTCCTGTTTCTCACTGTGGCAGTTGGAGATTAAAGACAGGAAAGGAGGGAATCTTAATCCATGTGCAGTATATGGAGTTAACAACATCACTAAAAAGTCATGTTTCGTTTTAAATAAGTCGAGATGGATAACTTCAGAAACACTTATAAACAAGTATATATAAACTAGCTAGTATATGAAAAAGTAAATTTCCTTGTGTTCTGCAGCTTAGTAAACCTTGAAACACCACCGTATCAGTAGCAAGAACACAAAAGTAGCTAGAAGTTAAATTTTGAGACCATTCCATAATAAAGGTATTAAAGGCTCTTTGAAGAAATATCTCAGTCTAGCCTGGGAAAGGTGTAAGTGATTCTAGAGTTTCCTATAGTTTCATAAAGAAAAGATGTGCTAAATATTCAAAATTATAGGGGTATTTTAAGGGAACACTGGTGCCATCTGAAAGAATACCCAATGGGCCGAGCTGGAATACTTTGAGGAACAAAATGGATAAGGTAGTATTGAATTATAGACCAAAGTATAAAGATCCATGAGTTCCTACGGATTTGAATGAGTAACAAAATAAATAAATAATAGTGTGAGAAAGAAAAAAATGTCTCAGCTTGAAGAATTTCAGGTAATTTATGTGGATGCTGGTCCTCAAGCAGGTGAAGCATAACCCTTTTAGTCTGAAATAGAGAATAGTACTTCCTTTCCAAAATTGGAGGGGGAAAGAGTAAATTTACAGGGAAGAGTCTGATAAATTCTACCTCTGTTGGGTGATCAAGGTGAACAGAGTGATGTGTAATGTTAGTAGTGTGTATCCTAGAAGTGATGAGACGGGCATGTTATGTCATTGTTCTTCCACTAACTAAAAAGCTCATTTTCCTAGCTAAATCATGGAACTATACTTAGATAAACTCCAAATGAAGGGAATTGTATGAAATATCTGGTTAGTACTCCTTATGATTGTCAAAGTTATGAAAAATAAGAAATGTGTGAGCAAGTGTAACATCTAAGAAGGCCTTGTAATTAAATGTAACAATACACTGCAAAGGGATCTTGGGAAAAAGAAACTAAATAAAAAACTAAAGAAAATAAAGTACAAATTTCAGTTAATAATACATCAATATTAGTTCATTAATTATGACAATTATATCATCCTAATATAGCAATAATTGGACAAACTGTGTGGATAAGTTTAAAAAAACTATACTATCACTGTGAATTTTTATGAATCTAAACTATTAAAAAAGTTTATTTTAAAATATTGAGTAGATGATATTTATCAACCTATTTAAGATATTTCACATGTAGAGATAGAACATTGGAAAGAATGTTTGTAACACTTATAAATGTCAAAGATTACTATACAAATTATTTAAAGAAATTTTATAAACCACTAAGTTTTTCATAGGAAACCTGACTTAGCCATCATGACAAACAGAAGCTGTAATAACTAATAAACATATGAAAAACTCAAATTCATTGATAATCTCAGAAATGCAAATTTTAAAATTTCTATTACACATCATAGGCTTAGTAAATTAAACTATTAGAATGTGCTTATTAACTAAGCACATTAGAATAATAATGTGCTATTAGAATGTGGAAAATATCAGATCCTGGGAATGGAAAAATAAATAAATATTACCACTTTGGAAAGACATTTGGCCCCAAATAATAAAATTAAAGCTGAATATAACTCTTGTTGCAAAATTAGAAAAGTGTAATTTTCTCATTAAAATTTTATTTTAGAGTATTTTTCAAACAAATATTTATTTTAACATGCAATAGTTATGTTATTTGAAAATAAATTACTATTTTATAACACTCTTAGTTTGAACTTTTAATATATTAATTCCTATAGGTACATCAGAAATAAAAATAGGTCTTTGGCATACTAAATACTTTCTAAGAGTGTAGTTGGATTTTGATATCTCAAATTTCAGAATTAATTCCCTAAATAAATATTTCTATATGTATATAAAAAACATAACACACAACTATGGTGGAAAGCTAAAATATATTTACATAGGAATGATAAATTGCTATAATGTTTTAATAAGAATATAATGAAATATAAATAGTAAAAATAATTGCATATGTACCATTATGAATCTATCTGCAAACATAAAGCAAAGTCAATAAAGTTTGTTAAGTATGAGTGCATGTCAATTTGAAAACACAACTAAAAACTACTATACAATCTTATACATAATATTCAAGAATAGATTCTTACATCTACTATTCAAGAATAAAATTTTTATGAAAAAGAGACACATTAATTGTAGGTTAATTATGAACTTGGAAATGAATGGAACTATGAGGTAAAATTTTAATCATACTTTAAATATTTTATTTTGTTTTCAATTGATAAAACATTTGTCAAATATAAAATTTATTAAATGTAAAATTTAATATATTGTGATTTGTTGTATTATTAGCTATAGTTTTGAAAAATTAAAAAATGTAAAAAAAATTAGTTTTCATGAATTATTGGTGTGTGTTGAGGGGTTTGGGATGAGATAAATTGAAAGTTCTAATTTAGAATTAATATGATTTAGAGCACCTTTAGAATTCCTAAGAATATTACAATATTGAGAATTTCTAACAAAAAAAATCTCATCTAAATAAGGATTTACATTGATCAATTTGTGGATTAGCTGATTCACACCAAACATTCTACTAAACCAAAACTAGAGAATTTGGGAAAATAATAATAAAATGTGTTTGCAAACTTTCCAAGGTAGTAGAAGTCGAAGTGCTTTCAAAAATGAGCAGGCCCAGCTGTGGTGCACACCTGTAATTCCAGAGGCTTTGGAGACTGAGACAGAAGGATGGAGAGTTCAAAGCCAGCCTCAGCAAAAGTGAGGCACTAAGAAACTCAGTGAGTCTCTACATAAAATGCAAAATAGGGCTTGGGAGTAGCTGAGTGCCCTTGAGTTCAATCCCCAGTACCCTCACCCCACAATGAAAGAATGAGCAGAAGGCCTGAATAAGCTGGGCATCTTTTAACCATTCACTGTATTTATTTGCGTGATTGACCAGTTGAAAATGAGACAAAAATTTGGATGAATGCAAGACAAGGACAGAGAAAAATTGCATTTTTCATCCTGTAAGATATGTTCCATAGTAAGAACTCAGGTTATGGATCAGAGCCTAAATGAATACAATCAAGAAGTAACAGAAAAACAAACAGGATCCAGCTCTCAAATAATATGAAGCTCAGGTTTGGAATACTTTAATTTCAGATTGATTTATGGATTTATTGGGTTTTTTTCTTTTGTTCATGTCTAGTTACCAACCAGGAAAAAAAAAAAAAGTTAATCAATTATGTGGAATATAATGCCCAGATACTGAAATGTCCTCTATTCTTTTTCACCTAAACTTCAAGCAATCAATACCAAATTGGCACAAACATGTAACATTGCGAACAAAGAGAAATAAAGAAAGCAATTAAAAAAAAAAACAGAGCTATCAGACATAAATTTTAAGGTGTCTTTATGTTCTTTATGTTTATGGAAATGCTTAATTTTTAGAAAAATTTTTGAAGAACTGAAAACTTTCAAATGGCAATTTTAGAACCCAAAATACAATTGAAGCTAGAGATTCCATGTTGGAATCAATAGCTTATTAGACATTAGTGGTAAAATGGAATAAAGGAGAAAGAAAATATTATAAATGAATTGCTAAATGTATAGAAAATACATAAAAGTGAAACAAAAAGAATAAGAAGGTATAGAAGTTGAATTCAAAAAGGAAGATTTTCAAAATTGATAAGCGCATAATTAACAAAAGTTTTATAAAAAATGGTATGGAAAGAATAAGTGGGATCAATTTTAAAAATAAATAGGTATAAAGCTTTTTAAAATATAAACAATCACAGACAAATCTTAAAAGAAACCCAAATAAAAGATAAATTGTATTTAAAGGGAAAATAAGACTGGTAACTTATTGTTCTTCTCCTCCAAAAAAAAATATCAATAATCAGAAAGTAATAGATATTTTTAAGGTGTTAAAAGAAATAGAGATATTTAAGGTGTTTAAAGAAAACAACTTTCAATAATAGAATTGTATGGCCAGCTAAGTAAGCTATTCTTCCCTCCAAAAAAGTAAAACAAACATATTAAAAAAATAAATAAATTTGAGATAATTAGTCATTAATATACTGTTAATGGTAGAATAAAACACTGAAAAGAAAGAAAAATATGCAGATCTTATGACAGTGTACACAAAAATCAAGCAAAATATTCTACATACCAGCAGCATTAATAAATGAGCTCAGCAGCAGTGTTTTCTATAAGGTAAACATAAAAATTGTATAATTATATAATAGGAATAAAGAAAAAAAATTGAAACATTTTCAGCAGAGTTTAAAATATTAAATATTTATGAATAAAGCAAAAGAGAGCAAAGTTTTCTGCACAGACATCTATAATAGCATTGAGAAAAATAAAAGAATACTTGAAAAAAATGTAACAAATATAAGGATTTAAAGACATAGTATTGAAAAGAAAAACTCTCCTTCTTCTTAAAACAAGCACAGAAGCTCTCTAAGATATGTTGTTTTTACACTGGGAAACTCGTTGTTGTACAAACTTTACAAAAATCCACTAGTTTAATTTGCATAATAGCACCATAGCACAGTTAGTACAGTTACTTACATTCTGTAATGAGAAACCTGAGATGCAGAAATTAAAAAAAAAAAAAATCTTGCCTATCACACAGTAGTATGGTATGTAATCAAATCAAGGGAGTCATTTCTGGGTCCTCTTCCATTACTTAATATGTATGCTATTTATAGAGAGATGAAAAATTATTGATATGTATTTCTGAAAGTCTAAAAATAAAATCACAAATAGGGATAGGTAACATAAACAGGGAACTGCTTTTATTAATTAATCTAATATTAAAAAAAGGAAAAAAAGAAGATTCTTTGGGATTCCTGTCTTCCTTTCTTTCTTTTTTTTTTTTTTTTTTTTTTGGAAAGCATTATCCTCAACAGGAAATTTTATTCCAGTAAAATTATTGATTGTTTGATAATTTGCAAACTGTTTTGTTATTTTACAAGCTACTGCTAAATTTTTGTTTAATGGACATTAAGTGGAATTGAAGAAAATTTTTCAATTGACATTTTAAATCAAAAAACTTTTCAAGCATTAAAATTTGATTGCAAATTAAATTGAACAGTGATGAATTGCAAAGATCCATGACCAGTTCAACATAGGGATTGCCCTTGCTACTTTTAAAATATTTTGAACCCAAAAGTCTCATTCTGATGTACTGGTTTCAGGATTTCAATATACCTTTTGTGGGACTCAATTCAACACATAATATGGGGCATTATGAGTGCTCACATTGGTTAAAAAACAGTTTGAAATAAATGTCCTTGTGGGGTATGCCTTTGGGTTATATGTTTTTTATTTGGTGAGTAGAGTCTCTCTCTGCTTCTGACATCATGTGAGCTGCTTCCCTCTGCCATGATATTTGGTATCTTCTTAAGGAATCAAGAAAGCTATCTAAGGATTGAGGTCTTTGAAACTGTGCACCCCCAAATAAGTCCCCCACCTACATTTGTTTTGGTCAGGTCTTTTAGTCCAAGCAGCAAAAAAGTTGACTAAATCAGAAATTGATACCAGAAGTGGGGCCTTAACTGACTAATCTGACCAGTTGTTCAGAAGCTTTTGGAGCTTTTTGGAATTTGTGGGAGGAGTTTTGAAATGCTTAGCAGTGCAAGCTGAAAATGCTTTAGGTTTTTGTAATTGAAGCTTAATGACAGATTCTGGTGAGAGCTCAGAAGACCAGAAGACCAGTAGGACAATTGCCAATGCCAATGTTGAAAACCATGAAATGTACTTATTTTCCACTTGTATATTGTATTCAAAGAAATGTCATTTGGGTGCTTTGACCATTTTAATTAGTTTGCTTCTTTATCACTGATTTCTAATTATACATTCTAGGTTAAAATTTCTTATGAAATATATGATTACAAATAATTTATTTTCTGTGGGCTCTCTTTTCACTTTTTCAATTGAATAATTGGAAGAAAAAAATTCATTTTCATTCAGTGTATTTATTTAATTTTTCTATTTTATCATGTTTATATTTAATGTTATAACTATATAGATTTTGCCTAACAGCTACTGCTTGGATCTGGAGTATCCCTGACATGTTAATGTGTTGAAGGTTTAGTTCCCAATGCAGCAATGTTCAGAAGTGGGTCTTACTGGAAATGATTAGATCATGAGGACACTGATAAGGTATGGTGGAAGAAAGGTTGGAAGAAATAAGTTGTGCCACATCTTTCCTTTATCTATCTATCTATCTATCTATCTATCTATCTATCTATCTATCTATATTCTACCTATCTACCTATCTTTCTCTTTCTGCTTTCTTTCTGACATGAGCTGAGCAGCATTTCAGAACCATACCTTTCTGCCATGGTGTCCCACTTCACCTCAGGCCAATGGCAATAAAACCAATTAACCATGGAATGAAACCATGTACCAAAATAAACATTTCATCATCTAAGTTGTTTTTCTCAGGTATTTGGACCCAGTGATGGAAAGGTGATCATACTTTTCTTCTACATTTTCTCTAAATGTTTTATACTTCTATGTCTTACTTATAAGAGTATATTCTATTTTGAGTTACTTTTGTATATAATATGAAAAATAGGTCTGTTGTGGATTAATTTGGGCCCCTTAGAAGGCTATGTTGAAATTCTAACTTTGTATTTCAAAATGTGATCTTTTAGAAATAGGGTAATTACAAATTCAATTATTTAAGTTAACTTGAGCTCATACTGGATTAGAATAAGCTTTTAATCCAATAGACTGGAGCAATTATAAGAAGATAAAAACCTCATGTGACTACAGATACACAGAGAGAATGACATATAATGTCAGAAACAGATTAAAGTGGTGCAACTAGAAACCATGTAATGCTAAGAATTATTTGCCATCATCAGCAGATAGAAATAGGCAAGAAAGATTTAATTTGTTCTTAGAGAAATCATGGATGTGTTAATCTAACACCTTGCTTTCAGTCTTTTTACATCTGGAATCCCTAGAGAAACATTTCTGTTGTTTAAGTTGACTATTATGTGGTACTCTATTACAGTAGCCTAAAGTAACTAATACAGATTTTTAGCATGGGGAATTGAGGTTCTGGCATAACAATTACCCCAAAACATGGAATTCTTTGGGGAACTGAATAATGGGTACAGGTTGGAGAAATTTTAAAGTGCTTATTTTCAAAATATTTCAAAAAACTAAATATGAATTCTAAAGATGACTGATGACAGCTTAGAAAGAAGTGAGGAAAGTTGTGGGAAAATGTGTATCATCTTAGCAAAGACAGAAATAGATTTGCTACAAATACAAATGTCAAATCTGCTTCTGAAGAAGTCAGAGGGAGATGAGGAATGTGTTATTGAAAACTGCAAGAGCTATCCTTATAATAGATTAGTATAGAACTTGACTGAACTGTGTTTTGATCTTCAGTCATGGAGAGTAGAACTCATGTCATGAACTTGGATAGTTAGCCTAGACGATTTCCAATGAAACTAGAGAAGAAACAGCCTCATTTCTTTTTGCTATTCATAGTAAAACAGGAGGGAAGAGAGAAAGTGAAGAAATAATTGTTAAATAAAAAAGAAATAGAGAAATTTATATAGATCTTTAATTTCTTTTAATAATAATTTATAGTTTTCTGCATATAAATCTTGCTCTTCTTTTGCTATTTTTTATTATTTATGACAGTGGAATGCATTACAATCCTTATTACATGTATAGAGCACAATTTTTCATATCTCTGGTTGTATACAAAGTATATTCACACCAATTTGTGTCTTCATACAAGTACTTTGAATAATAATGATCATCACGTTCTACCATCATTTCTAACATAATGATCCCTCCCTTCACTTCCAACCCCTCTGCCCTATCTAGACTTCGTCTGTTCCTCCGATGCTCCCTCTCCCTATCCCACTATGATTCAGCCTCCTAATATCAAAGAAAACATTCAGCATTTGGGTTTTGGGGATTGGCTAACTTCACTTAACATTATCTTCTCCAAAGCCATCCATTTACCTGAAAATGCCATGATTTTATTCTTTTTTATTGCTGAGTAATATTGCATTGTATATATATAAACCATATTTTTTAATGCATTCATCTATTGAAGGGCATCTATGTTGGTTCCACAGTTTAGCTATTGTGAATTGTGCTGCTATAAACATTGATGTAGCTGTGTCCCTGTAGTATGTTGTTTTAAGTCATTTGGGTGTAGACCCAGGAGAGGGATAGCTAGATCAAATAGTGGTCCAATTCCCAATTTTCCAAGAAATCTCCATACTGCTTTTCATATTGGCTGCACCAATTTGTAGTCCCACCATCAGTATATGAGTGGACCTTTTTCCCCACATCCTTGCCAACACTTATTGATTATATTCTTAATAGCTGCCATTCTGACTGGAGTGAGATAAGTCTTAGAGTGGTTTTGATTTGCATTTCTCTAATTGCTAATGATATGAATTATTTTGCTAAATTTATTATTTTATTATTCTAATACTATTTTAATGAAATTTTCTTAATTTAATTTTCTTATTGTACATTGCTAAAAATAGAATTATAATCAATTTCTTCTCTTTTTTGGGGTAGTGTACAGGATTGATCTCAAAGGCACTTGACCACTGAGCCACATCCCCAGACCTAGTTTGTATTTTATTTAAAGATAGGATCCTACTGAGTTGCTTAGCACCTCACTTTTGCTGAGGCTGGCTTTGAACTTGTGATACTCCTGCCTCTGCCTCCCAAGCCACTGGGATTTTAAGCATGCACCACCTCGTCCATCCTATTTCTTCCATTTTAATAGACTATATTTTTATAGCAGTTTTAGATTCATAGCAAAGTTGCTCAAAAAGCACAAAGATTTCTATGAGATCCCTACCCCACACATGCAAAGCTATTCCCCACCATGGTGGTATATATGTGTATACACACACACACACACACACACACACACACACACACACATATATATATATATAAAATCATCTTTCTAAATATATATATATATATATATATATATATATATATATATATATGTATAGATACAAAATCATCACCCATACAATATAATTTTCCATGTTGAACTTGAACTTGTATGCTGCAAGCATCTCTATTCATTTATTAGCTCCAATATATATATATATTTTGGAATTTGATATTTTATGTTCATTTTGAATTAGCCAAATACAGTTTTATAACATTTCAGTACACAAAGAATTTTAGTACATACAGTTTTAAAGCTATGTAGATATAATTTTCATGTCCTGCCCTGCAATGTTAGAATGACATTTCCTTATGAAAGGATAGCAAATGGAAGATTTTTAGGTTGTTTGTTTTTTAAATATCATTACTTGGCAAAATAAAATTTTTGCCAGTCAAAATCCAAAAACCTTTGCTGTATAATAGAAAAACATTCAGTATCTGTCAGAATTTGGTTATAACTAGCCTTTACAGACTCAAATAGTCTCTATCTTCATGCTATAGAAGACCTTCCTTAACTATGTAAACAAAGTTTTGCACTGTCACATTTCCTTGTTTTTGTGGAACTCTTTCATCTGCATAGATTCTTTTTCTTTTTTTCTCTCTCCAATGTTATAATTAATCACTGAATGTTCTTTCAGGGTCCATAAGTGAAATTAATGCTTTCTTTTCTAAGCTTCTGTGGCATTTTTTTGTACCATGAATAAAATTGTCACTTGAAATAGGAAATATTGTAATGTTTGTATTGTCATTGCTAGTTTAGATTTTGTTAGATAATATTTATTATTTTCCCCTCTACCTGAATAAGACATTTTAGTTTTTGCTAGACATAAAGTTTGAAAATAAGAAGAGATAGGTAAAATTTTATATTCTGTGATGATGATTCCCCGCATTAATTATATATTAATATAATATATTAATCTATATAATATATTAATAATTATATTAATTATATATTAATATA
This sequence comes from Spermophilus citellus, assembly GCF_964194105.1. NCBI lineage: Eukaryota > Metazoa > Chordata > Mammalia > Rodentia > Sciuridae > Spermophilus > Spermophilus citellus. The sequence goes on along the minus strand of NC_138191.1, from coordinate 78,492,175 downwards.
ATATATTAATCTATCCCCATCTATATCGACGAGTTTGTAATTATACTCAGCCAAGGTTTATTTGATGTTATTCTCTACCCTAAACTGTAGAAGTGCATGTCCTTTCCTGTCTTATCTTTTTATTTGTGTGTGAGGGAGAGGGTGATTGATCCAGGACCTTGTGCATCTAGATGTGTACTCTTGACACTGAAGTACATCCCCAGCTCCCATGTTCTCATTCTTTTTCTTTATTGGTTGTTCAAAACATTACAAAGCTCATGACATATCATCTTTCATACATTTGACTCAAGTGGGTTATGAACTCCCATTTTTACCCCAAATACAAATTGCATAATCACATCGGTTACACATTCACATTTTTACATAATGGCATATTAGTGACTGTTGTATTCAGTTACCTTTCCTATCCCCTACTATCCCCCCTCCCCTCCCCTCCTATCTTCCCTCTCTACCTCAACTGCTGTTGTTCAATTCTATCCCTTGTTTCCCCCCCCTTTCCCCTCACGGCTTCTTATATGTAATTTTGTGTAACATTGAGGGTTTCCTACCATTTCCTTACGATTTCCCTTCTCTCTCCCTTTCTCTCCCCCGACTTGTCTCTGTTTAATATTAATCTTTTCCTCATGCTCTTCCTCCCTGTTCTGTTCTTAGTTGCTCTCTTTATATCAAAGAAGATATTTGACATTTGTTTTTTAAGAATTGGCTAGCTTCGCTTAGCATAATCTGCTCTAATGCCATCCATTTCCCTGCAAATTTCTTGATTTTGTAAATTTTTAGTGCTGCGTAATAATCCATTGTGTATAAATGCCACATTTTTTTATCCATTCATCTATTGAAGGGCATCTAAGTTGGTTCCACAGTCTAGCTATTGTGAATTGTGCTGCTATGATCATAGATGTGGCAGTATCCCTGTAGTACGCTCTTTTAAGATCCTCAGGGAATAGTTCGAGAAGAGCGATACCTGGGTCAAATGGTGGATCCATTCCCAGATTTCCCAGGAATCTCCATACTGCTTTCCAAATTGGCCTCACCAATTTGCAGTCCCACCAGCAATGTACAAGTGTACCCTTTTCCCCACATCCTCACCAGCACTTATTGTTGTTTGACTTCATAATGGCTGCCAATCTTACTGGAGTAAGATGGTGTCTTAGTGTGATTTTGATTTGCATTTATCTGACTGCTAGAGATGGTGAGCATTTTTTCATGTACTTGTTGATTGATTGTATGTCCTCCTCTGAGAAGTGTCTGTTCAGGTCCTTGGCCCATTTGTTGATTGGGTTATTTGTTATCTTATTGTTTAATTTTCTGAGTTCTTTGTATATTCTGGATATTAGGGCTCTATCTGAAGTGTGAGGGGTAAAAATTTGTTCCCAAGATGTAGGCTCTCTATTTACCTCTCTTATTGTTTCTCTTGCTGAGAAAAAAACTTTTTAGTTTAAGTAAGTCCCATTTGTTTATTCTTGTTATTAACTCTTGGGCGGCATCCTATTAAGGAATTTGGAGCCCGACCCCACAATATGTAAATCGGAGCAAACTTTTTCTTCTATCAGGCACAGAGTCTCTGATTTGATATCAAGCTCTTTGATCCATTTTGAGTTAACTTTTGTGCATGGCGAGAGAAAGGGGTTCAGCTTCATTTTGTTGCATATGGATTTCCAGTTTTCCCAGCACCATTTGTTGAAGATGCTATCCTTCCTCCATTGCATGCTTTTAGCCCCTTTATCAAATATAAGAAAGTTGTAATTTTGTGGATTGGTCTCTGTGTCCTCTATTCTGTACCAGTAGTCCACCTGCCTGTTTTGGTACCAGTACCATGCTGTTTTTGTTACTATTGCTTTGTAGTACAGTTTGAAATCTGGTATCGCTATACCTCCAGATTCACACTTCCTGCTTAGAATTGCTTTTGCTATTCTGGGTCTTTTGTTTTTCCATATGAATTTCATGATTGCTTTATCTATTGCTTCAAGAAATGCCTTTGGGATTTTGATTGGCATCGCATTAAACCTGTAGAGAACTTTGGGTAATATCGTCATTTTGATGATGTTAGTTCTGCCTATCCATGAACAGGGTACATTTTTCCATCTTCTAAGATATTCTTCTACTTCTCTCTTTAGGGTTCTGTAGTTTTCATTGTATAAATCTTTCACCTCTTTTGTTAGGTTGATTCCCAAGTATCTATTTTCTTTGAGGATATTGTGAATGGAGTGGTTTTCCTCATTTCCATTTCAGAAGTTTTGTTGCTGAAATACAGGAATGCCTTTGATTTATGCATGTTGATTTTATATCCTGCCACTTTGCTGAAATCATTTATTAACTCTAGCAGTTTCTTTATATACCCTTTTGGGTCGGTTAGATATATTATCATATCATCCGCAAATAGTGATAATTTATGTTTTTCTTTTCCTATTTTTATGCCTTTAATTTCTTTTGTCTAATTGCTCTGGCTAGTATTTCAAGAAGTAAATTGAATAGAAGTGGTGAGAGAGGGCATCCCTGTATTGTTCCAGATTTTAGAGGGAATGCCTTCAGTTTTTCTCCATTTAGGATGATGCTAGCCTGAGGTTTAGCATATATAGCTTTTACAATGTTGAGGTGAGTTCCTGTTATCCCTAGTTTTTCTAGTGTTTTGAACATAAAGGGATGCTTGCTGTACTTTGTCAAATGCTTTTTCTGCATCTATTGAGATGATCATATGGTTCTTATATTTAAGTCTGTTGATGTGGTGAATAGCATTTATTGATTTGCATATATTGAACGAGCCTTGCATCCCAGGGATGAATCCTACTTGATCATGGTGCACAATTTTTTTGATATGCTTTTGTATTCGATTCGCCAGGATTTTATTGAGAATTTTTGCATCCAAGTTCATTAGAGATATTGGTCTATAGTTTTCTTTCTTTGAAGTGTCTTTGTCTGGTTTTGGGATCAGGGTGATGTTGGCATCATAGAATGAATTTGGAAGAGCTCCTTCTTTTTCTATTTCTTGAAATAGCTTGAAAAGTATTGGTATTAATTCTTCTTTGAAGGTTTTGTAAAACTCCACTGTATACCCATCTGGTCCAGGGCTTTTCTTGGTTGGTAGTCTTTTGATTGCTTCTTCTATTTCTTCCTTTGTTATTGGTCTGTTTAAATTGTGTGTGTCTCCCTGACTCAATCTGGGCAGATCGTATGACTTAAGAAATTTATCGATATTTTCACTATCTTCTATTTTATTGGAATATAGGGTTTCAAAATACTTTCTAATTATAATCTGTATTTCTATACTGTCTGTTGTGATATTGCCTTTTTCATCCCGTATGTTAGTAATTTGAGTTCTCTCTCTTCTTCTCTTCGTTAGCATGGCTAAGGGCCTGTCGATCTTATTTATTTTCTCAAAGAACCAACTTTTAGTTTTATCAATTTTTTCAGTGTTTTTTTTTTGTTTGTTTCAATTTCGTTGATTCTGCACGGATTTTAATTATTTCTTGTCTTCTACTACATTTGCTGTTGTTTTGCTCTTCCTTTTCTAGGGATTTGAGGTGTAGTGTGAGTTCATTTATTTGTTGTTTTTTTTCTTTTCTTGAGGAAAGAACCCCAGGAAATGAATTTCCCTCTTAAAACTGCTTTCATTGTGTCCCATAGATTCCTATATGTTGTGTCTGTATTGTCATTTATCTCTAAGAATTTTTTTATTTCCTCCTTTATGTCTTCTGTAACCCATTGATCATTCAGTAACATATTGTTCATTTTCCAGGTGATGCAGGATTTTTCCTTCCTTCTTTTATCATTGATTTCCAGTTTCATTCCATTATGATAAGATATGGTGCATGGTATTATCTCCACACCTTTATATTTACCAAGAGTTGCCCTATGGCATACTATATGGTCTATCTTTGAGTAGGATCCATGTGCTGCTGAGAAGAACGTGTATCCACTTGATGATGGTTGATATATGTCGCGACCCCCTTGCCCGCAAGGAAGACGCAACAACAGGAATCTTCTTTCAGCCGTTTATTCAGGTCCTTGATATTTCTTCTTCCTTTCGGATGCCTCTCCCAGCCTTAATAAAGCATCTCAAGCCCCAATGCGAAGCTGCCACGTGGAGCTTTCTCATAGGGTGTTAAAAAACCATGCGCCAACTCTCCCAAATAAGGAGTTGTTTGTTACAGACCACAGCAGAGCCAGCGCCATCTTGTAATGGCGACCACAGTCCGCAGAAACGGCTCACCACAGTTCCCCCTTTTGTTTTCCAAAAACAATACAGGCGAGAGTAGAGGTCCTATCCCACTGTGCAGAAGTGGCTGCATAGTATGGCTCAGCCCCAAGGAGGGCCCTTCCCCAGATCTGAGGCCATATCAGCCGACGCCTTTTTTCGTGGGACGGGGCGTGGACGCGTCTAACCCGCATGCAATAGGACATGCTCTCCTTGAGGTCCACTTCAAGGATCACTCAAGTGCAGTGCCTTGCCTCGCATCCTGTATCGTGATGATGGTGGACGAAGGGGGATGGCTGAGGCTGAACTGTGGCTGTATAGAAATACGACGACAAACAAGTTGGCAACACCCTAAAAGAAAGGCACGGGTCTTAAGGCGATAGAAAAGCACTAGTGTGGAAACCCATCTGCGTGCAATGGCAGTAAAGCCGGCAGAGTGCAAGGGCTTTCCAATACTAAGAGAATAACAAAGAAAGACATGTCGATCCCAGTGCAATGTTCATAAAACTTGGGGTGCAACGACCATGTCAAAGATTTACTGTTTAATCTGCGCAAGCCAGACTTGAGGTGAGATGCCATTTTCTAAAGCTGCAAGAGCTTGTATGATCATAGCTTTATCTGGACCAATTTCCGGCCAAATATTCGCCAATGATACGGGAGGCATTCCTGGAATCATTAAATCATGAACCGGCATCGGCATTGGCCAAGCCCGTGCCGCTGCCCACCACTGCATTGGTGTCGTCCATGTCATCGGCACCAGCACCAGAGCCAGAGTACTCAGCAGAATGAAGATCCTCATCACGGGGTTGCTGTGGTATTTCTTGTTGCTGAGTAGCTGGCGTCAAGACTCTTCTTGTCAGGCGTTCAGGGACCCACAATGGTTCCGTGCGATCCTGGGAAAAAACACATACAGATCCTCATGCCCATGTCAGCACGGGGTCGGGGCCGTTCCATTGGCCCGTAAGAACATCTTTCCACTTAACATAGCCAATCACAGAGGGCTGAGGGGACACATGTCTATCGGCCGCAGAGCGACCGTGAATATCCAAATTCAAAAAATTAATGGTAAAGAGAGCTAAGGACAGGCGTTCTTTAGGAGTATGTTCAGCTCCTATTCCCCCCTTTTGTTTTTGTAAAGTTTCCTTTAAGGTGCGATGAGCACGCTCAACAGTAGGCTGCCGCATAGTGGCAAGCACACATAATTGGAAAGGTTTATCACTCTGGAGCCTGCATAAAGTAGCATGTTGTATAGCTTCTTCTACTGTCATAAGGGCCGCTCTAGCCTCTTTAGTGAGGCTACGAGGGGAAGTAAGATCTGGATCACCCCTAAGAGTAGCATACAAAGGCTGTAGCATAACATTAGAAATATGTAAATATCCTCGTATCCAATTAATATCTCCCAGCAGTTTTTGATAATCATTTAGAGTTTGGAGATCCTGAGTTCGTATGGTGATTTTTTGTGGTCGTAATTTGCCATACCCAATTGTTGCTCCCAAATACTTAATAGAATCCCCTGTTTGAACCTTTTCAGGTGCAATATGCAGTCCATATTGAGCTAACAACTTCACTAGGTCTTTATAGGCCTCATGAATTGCCTGCTCTAATTTAGCAGCCAATAATACATCATCCATATAATGAATGATCTTGATGGAGGAATACTTTTGTCTGAGAGGTGCGAGTGTCTTCCCCACATACATCTGACACATCGGGGGACTATTAGCCATTCCCTGCGGCAACACTACCCACTCAAACCTTTGATCTGGTTCCTCGTGGTTACACGATGGAAGGGTGAAGGCAAAACGCTGCGAGTCTTTAGGATGCAAAGGAATAGAAAAGAAACAGTCTCGGGCGGCCTGTTCTATTGCGCCCTCTAACACAAATGTTCTCCAGTCCAAATATTTACCTGGGGAAACACAAGCCCGAACAAGGCTAGCCCAATCAGAGGGAGTCATACAGTATCTAGACAGACTCTCCACCTGAGTTAGTGTGAAGGCGGCATCCACCCCATAAGTGCGCACAGACTCCGCCAGGGTCTTCACAATTTTAAAATCTAAAGGCTCATGGAATCTTCCCCTATTATCGTCCTGAAAAACTGGATAAGCAAGACCCATCTCAGCGTGAACAGCCTTCCATGTTTGAGCATGGAAAGCTCTCCCCGAAACACCCCCACCATACGGCGGTGGATCCGGAGGATCACATTTCTTGAGCCCCTGCTTATCTTTGCTCCCTTCTCCTACAGCTAAACTCCCTAGCTGGCGAGACAGCCTCCCAAGCTCCTCCTCCTCATTCTCCTCTTCCTCTGACCCACTTTCACATGGAGGTGTGCGCAGCGCACTGAGATCTGGATACAATCGCCTCTTCCCCTGTTTCACGCTCCGCACACTTCCATCCTCCCGAGATACCTCACTTCCTGCCGTCTCTGATTTCTTCTCATGTAATTGTTCTAGAACTTCCTGTCCTTTAGTAAGTGCGTCATGACATCTGTCCTCTGTGAGGCAACTACGGACTATTCTCCAAAGGGGTATCACCCCGCCCTCTAATATGCCCTGCTCAGAAGCAAAGTCAAGATCTTTGCCTAATTTATCCCAACTAGGTATGGTAAGGCTGCCCGAAAATGCAAACCACGGTGCAGCAATATCTATCTTCTGTAAAAATCTCTGTAAAGTACGATGCTTCACTTCCAGGCCCTTGGAACGTAACAGGCCATCTAGGGCCAGGAGAAGCGGACTTGAAGATGCGGCACCCATGACACAACAACAAAAGAAACACAGAAAACAAAAGACACAGACGACAAAAGAAACACAGAAAACAAAAGTGAAAGTACACATTGCAGCTGCAATAAAATATGAGGCTCTCTCTTTCTTTGTAGAGGAGCTGACCCCGCTTTGGTCGCGGATCCCACTTACTGGGACTATCCCCGCTTTGGTCGCGGGTCCCACTTACCTGGGACTATCCGGTGCACCACCCCTGACGACTGAAAGTTCTGGTTCCCGGGTTTCGGCACCACTTGTCGCGACCCCCTTGCCCGCAAGGAAGACGCAACAACAGGAATCTTCTTTCAGCCGTTTATTCAGGTCCTTGATATTTCTTCTTCTTCCTTTCGGATGCCTCTCCCAGCCTTAATAAAGCATCTCAAGCCCCAATGCGAAGCTGCCACGTGGAGCTTTCTCATAGGGTGTTAAAAAACCATGCGCCAACTCTCCCAAATAAGGAGTTGTTTGTTACAGACCACAGCGGAGCCAGCGCCATCTTGTAATGGCGACCACAGTCCGCAGAAACGGCTCACCACAGATATATTCTATATATGTCAGTTAAGTCTAGGGTATTGATTGTGCTATTGAGTTCTATAGTTTCCTTATTCAGCTTTTGTCTAGAGGATCTGTCTAATGGCGAGAGTGGTGTGCTGAAGTCACCCATAATTATTGTGTTGTGGTCTATTTGACTCTTGAACTTGAGGAGAGTTTGTTTTATGAACGTTGCAGCACCATTGTTTGGTGCATACAAATGGATATTTCTTATGTCTTATTGGTGGATGGTTCCTTTTAACAGTATATAGTGTCCTTCTTTATCCCTTTTGATTAACTTAGGTTTGAAGTTGATTTTATTTGATATGAGTATGGCCATGTGAGTGGTATGATTTTTCCCAACCTTTCACCTTCAGCCTGTGTATGTCTTTTCCTATCATATGAGTCTCCTGAAGGCAGCATAATGTTGGATTTGTTTTTTTAATCCAGGTTCCTAGCTTATGTCTCTTGATTAGTGAATTTAGGCCATTAACATTTAAGGTTACAATTGAAATATGGTTTGTACTTCCAGTCATGTTTATTTATTTATTTATTTTAGTTTGGCTAGTTTTTCCTCTTTGGTTATTTTTCTCCCCCTTTACTGAGATACCTCCCATTGTTAGTTTTGGGCACTATTTTTCAGTTCCTCTTCTTGTAGTATTTTGCTCAAAATGCTTTGCAGTGCTGGTTTTCTGGCTGCAAATTCTTTTAGTTTTTGTTTATCATGAAAGATTTTAATTTTATTGTCATATCTGAAGCTTAATTTTGCTGGATACAGTATTCTTGGTTGAAATCCATTATTTTTTAGCATTTGAAATACATTGTTCCAGGATCTTCTCGCTTTCAAAGTCTGTGAAGAAAAATCAGTTGTTAACCTAATTGGTTTACCCCTGAATGTAACCTGCCTCCTTTCTCTCGTAGATTTTAATATTCTCTCCTTGTTCTGTATGTTGGCTATCTTCATAATTATATGTCTTGGAGTTGGTCTATTACAGTTTTGAATGTTTGGGATCCTGTAGGCTGCCAGGATTTGGCCTTCCATTCCATCTTTCATCTCTGGGAAGTTTCCTAGAATTATTTCATTTAATAGGTTGTCCATTCCTTTGGTTTGAACCTCTGTACCTTCTTCTATCCCGATGACTCTCAAGTTTGGTTTTTTTATGATATCCCATATCTCTAGAATAGATTGCTCATGAGATTTAAGCATCCTTTCTGTGTTGACTATATTCTTTTCAAGTTGATAAACTTTGTCTTCATTATCTGATGTTCTGACTTATACTTGATCTAGTCTATTTTTAATATTCTCGTTTGAGTTTTTAATTTGGTTTATAGTTTCTTGCATTTCTAGGATTACTGTTTGATTTTTTTTTTTTTAATATCTATCTCATGGTAAAGCTCATTCTTTGCCATTTGAATTTGTTTGTTTAATTCGTTTTCAAAATATACTTTCATTGCTTGGACTTGCTGTCTCATGTCTTCTCTAATATTCTGTTCCATCTGAGTTAGGTATGCCTTGAGTTCTTTCCCTATCCCTGTTTCTAATGCTTCTAGGTCCTCTTGTAGATTTAAGTTGTCCTGCATTGTTTGTAATCCTTTTTTCCCTTGTTTTTTCATGTTGTTCACGTTACTTTCCAGCTCTGTTTGATTGCTGTGTTTCTGCTCTCTCCTATAAATTTGTTTTGGTTTTGTATATCTCTGTTGTCTCTCCTTTTTGGTGGTAGACTATGCCTGCTAAAGTGGATTCCTCTGGGAAGGAATTCTGTTGGCCGAACTCCGGTGACATCACCTCTCTGTTATGGCGGGCCCCAGGTTCCTTGCCGGGGTGTCCGAAGGGAGGGGTGGGACTGGTCTGTATCTAGTTGGTTTCAGCTCCCAGTTGGCTACTTCATGAAGGCCTGGCTATATGTGGAATATGTCTATCCTAATAAAATATGGGTATATTCAAAAAGGCAAAGGAAGACAATTCCTTATAAATGTAAAACAGTGAGTATATGTAAGTTGTTTTGAGCAAAAGAGAACATTGGCTACAAAGGAGTTGATGTGAGGTCATCCATAGAGGCAGTATATTAGGAAAGTGTTGTTGTATATTTAGTCCTTGTGATTAATGTAGCAAGCTTGAGTTTGTAAAGTCTTTGGCTACAGGTCTTATTATAGTCATATGTGTATACAATCCCTTCAGAGGATATTTGAAATAGTTTTTTGTTTGTTTGTTTGTTTGTTTTTTTCAGAAGCATACATGAATGAGCATTCTCCCTTAACCTCCTGGCTTATTTATTTATTTGTTCATGTTTGACATAAACTTGTTGATTCTGACAGTCTTTATATTCCACATCCCAGGGTTTATTTTTGTAGTTATTTGCTTGTTTATTTGTTTATTGACTTGCCTGGAATATTTCAGTGATATCTATTCGCCTCACAGTGTGATGTCTCTGAAGCCTCTGTTGTTTCTAACAGTGTATATTTTGAGCTTGTACATGGTCACTCTGTGATGACAGTGATGTTAGTATAATGTTCTTGACTAACTCTTTGTCATATCTCTCCATTAGCTGCTTGCATCTAACTATTGTTTATCCTTTAATTGAATAATTTTGGAGAACTTTCTGTGGAATTTGTTTTGACCCTAAAAGTTCTCTCCTTAGTTGTATTTCTCACTAGTTTATTCTGATAATTTAGCTGGTCTACTATTTACTTATTCTCATCCAAATTTCTGGACTTTTCTTAATTGCTTACCACCAAAATCTCTGTTGATTTTGTAGAAGTCAGTAGGCTTAACCATTCTCACCCTCTGTTCAAAACAAAGTCAGCCTTGGAATTCTCTATTTTAGTAGCATGTCTTTCTCCATAGGGAAGAAAATGAGCTACTAATATTGAGCTTATGGTAGGTTGAGTGGCCCACTTCTTTTGAAATGACACATGGGCATATAAATGGCATACAAGACAAAGTGATAATTTCTGGTATACTTGAATTGCCTTTTCCAGGTTGGATCCTAAAAAAAAAAAAAGTGTGAGCTAAAATTTAGACAATCATAGATTAGTTTTCTAAGTTTATCAAGCTGGGATTGAGCCTCTGACATATTTTGGTGTGGGCAAAAAGGTATTTGTGGCTTCTTAGCTTTGCTTGACTAAAATCTAATCTGCAAAACTTAGAACTGAGTTGTATAAGAAATGTTGGTGACTTGAAGACTTACAGTTAATTTCTAGGTCTTTATTAAGTATGGGAAGAAAAAGAGCATTAGTTTCTTGGCCACATACCTGCCTGAATTAGTTTCTGCTACATTGAGGTAGAATTGATAAAGGGACTATGCAACTCAGTGAGACCCTGTCTCTAAATAAAATGCAAAATAGGGCTGGGGATGTGGCACAGTGGTTGAATGTCCCTGAGTTCAATCGCTGGTAATCACCCCCTAAAAAAGAGCTTGCATTGGTACAGTATGTGAATGTATTAATATGTAACAAGTACCACCATTATATATAACTATAATATAACAATAAAATGTGGGGAAAAAACAGAAAATGTTTAGAAAGAGCTTACTTTGAAAATTAAAAAATAATTCTCAAAATCAATCAAATTTTAAAAGTACAAATGGGAAAAATATTTTAATGAATAATTACCATCAGGCATATGTAAATCAAGAGTGCCATGAATGAATAAAATTTGAACATTATTAGGCATTACAAAAATATACACTAATAGCCAGAAAAGTACTACACATATTTTACAGAAATCAAAATTAAAAAGTCTTGATATCAATTGCTTTGATAGTTAGCTTTGTGTTGTTGTGATCTGAATACCTAATAAGAACAGTTAAGAAGAGAAAATGTTTATTTGGTCTCCCAGTTCTGAGATCTCTATCCATGAAATCTCAGTCCATGGTTAGCCAGCTCCATTGCTCTGGGAATGAGGTAAGGCAAATCATCATGGCACAGAGGTGTGGTGGAAGAAAGATGCTTAGCTCCTGGAAGTTGGGAAGCAGTGAGATAGGAAGGGTGCCCAGTGACCTATTTCCACCAAATAGGTCTGACTTCCAGGTAATTTGTTCATCCACTGATGTTAGAACCCTCATGATCTAATCAGTTCCAAAAACCCCCATCTCTGAGCACTTTTAACTTTGGGGGACAGTCTGGATTCAGACCATAACAAGTGATGAAAAGGAAGTGAAAAATTTGGGACAATTTGGAATGGTAAATGGTAAAACTACTTTAGAAAAACAACTTCTTGTGTTTTACACAAAATGACAATAACAATGAAAAAGAAAGCTATCAGCTCAGACCACATTATCATCATTTCTGTTTACCTAAAGAGTATAATTAAGACAATTAAATAAAATTGAGAAAATAAGCAGAAAATATTTGCAATTTATGTTTGTTGAGCACTTCTAATATGAAACTCCAAATCTGAAATGATGAGATATCCAAATGTTTTGATGTGGTTTATCAAAACTTTGGGATGGTAGGTATTTTGGATTTCAGATTTTCAGATTAGGGATGCTAATTCAGTGAAGTGTATACACATTTTTTAAATTTTAATTTGTTATTTATGACAGCAGAATGCATTATAATTCATATTACACATATAGAACACATTTTTTTCATATCTCTGGTTGTACACAAATTAGAATCACACCATTCGTGTCTTTATATGCATACTTAGGGTAATGATGCCCATCTCATTCCACCATATTTCCTACCTCCATTCCCCCTCTCTTCCCCCTTTTTCCTTTTCCCTATCTAAAGATCATTTAATCTTCCCATGGCCCCCCAACCACATTATAAATCAGCAGCCTTAAATCAGAGAAAACATTTAGCATTTGGTTTTTGGGGATTGGATAAATTCACTTAACATTATATTCTCCAGCTTCATCCATTTCCTGGCAAATGTCATGATTTTATTCTCTTTTAATGCTGAATAATATTGCATTGTGTATATAGGCCACATTTTCTTTATCCATTCATCTACTGAAGGACATCTAGGTTGGTTCCACAGTTTTGCTATTGTGAATTGTGCTACTATAAACCATTCCAAGTTTTCCTAAGTATCTCCATACTGCTTTCCATGTTGGCTGCAACAAGTTGCACTCCCATCAGCAATGTATGAGTGTGCCTTTTTTCCCACATCCTCACCAACATTTATTGTTGTTTATTTTCTTAATAGCTGCCATTCTGACTGGAGTGAAATGAAATCTTAGAGTAGTTTTGATTTGCATTTCTCTAATTGCTAGAGTTGTTGAACATTTTTTTTCATATATTTGCTGAGTGATTGTATATCTTCTGAAAATTATCTGTTCAGCTCCTTGGCCCATTTATTGATTGGGTTATTTGTTTTTTTTGGTGTTAATATTTTTGAGTTCTTTATATATCCTAGAGATGAGTGCTCTATATGATGTGTGTGTGGTAAAAATCTGTTCCTAAATTGTAGGCTGTCTATTTACCTCACTGATTGTTTTTTTGCCAAGAAGATTTTGAGTTTGAATCCATCCCATTTATTGATTATTGATATTAATTTTCATGCTATAGGAGTCTTATTAAGGACATTGGGGCCTAGTACGACATGATGGAGATTTGGGCCTAAAATAATTTCTAATTATCTTCTGTATTTCTGTAGTGTTGGCTATGATATTTCCTTTTTCATCACATATGTTAGTAATTTGAGTTTATTCTTTTTATCTTTGTTACCATGGCTAAGGTTCTGTCAATTTTATTTATTTTTTCAAAGAACCAACTTTTAATTTTGGCAATTTTTTCAATTGTTTCTTTTGTTTCAATTTTATTGATTTCAGCTCTGATTTTAATTATTTCATGTCTTCTACTGATTTGGGCGTTTATTTGTTCTTGTTTTTCTAGGGCTTTGAAATGAATGTTAGGTCATTTATCTGTTGACTTTTTCTTCTTTTACGGAATGAATTCCATGAAATGAACTTTCCTCTTTGTACTGCCTTCATAGTGCCCCAGAGATTTGATATGCTGTATCTGTTCTCATTCACCTCTAAGAATTTTTTTTATCTCCTCCTTGATGTCTTTTGCAACCCACTGTTCATTCAGTAGCATATTATTTATTCTCCAGGTGTTGGAATAGTTTTTATTTTTAATTTTATCATTGATTTCTAATTTCATTCCATTATGATCTGATAGAATGCTGGGTAGTATCTACACATTTTTATATTTGTAAGAGTTGCTTTGTGGCATAATATATGGTCTATTTTAGAGAAGAATCCATGTGCTTCTGAGAAGAAAGTGTATCTAGTTTTTGAAGGATGAACTATCCTATATATGTCAGTTAAGTCTAAGTTATTGATTGTATTATTGAGTTCTATAGTGTCTTTGTTCACCTTTTGTTTGGAAGATCTATCCAGCAGTGAAAGAGGTATGTTAAAGTCACTCAGAATTATTGTGTTGTGGTCTATTTGACTCTTGAACTTTAGATGAGTTTGTTTGATGAAAGTAGATGCTTCATTTTGGGGGGCATATATATTTATTATTGTTATATCCTGTTGATGAGGGCTCCCTTAAGCAATATGAATCATCCTTTTTTATACTTTTTGATTAACTTTAACTGGAAGTCTAATTTATTTGATATAAGGACAGAAACTCCTGTTTGTTTCCACAGTCCATAGAAGTGGGATGATTTTCCCCAACATTTCACCTTCAGTCTGTGGATATCTTTTCCTATGAGATGAATCTCTTGGAGGCAGCATATTGTTGAGACTTTTTAAAAAACTCAGTCTGCTAGTCTGTCTTTCAATTGTTAAGGTTAGGTTCTTAACATTCAGGGTTAATATTAAAACCTGATTTGTATTCCCAGCCATTTTTGGTTATTTTTGGTATTTAACTTGATTTAGTTTTTCCTTTGATTAGTTTTTCCTTTAGTATAATACCTCCCTTTGCTGATTTTCCTTGTTGTTTTTCAATTCATCTTCATGGAATATTTTGCTGGGGGATGTTCTGTAGTGCAGGCTTATGAGTTGTAATTTATTTTTAACATTTGTAATTATGGAAGGTGTTTATTTTATCATCAAATCTAAAGCTTAGTTTTGCTGGATATAAGATTCTTGGTTGGCATCCATTTTCTTTCAGAGCTTGGTATATGCTGTTCCAGGATCTCCTGACTTTGAGGGTCTGAGTTGAAAAATCTGCTGAGATACAAATTGGCATCCCCCTATATGTGACCTGATTCCTCTCTCTTGCAGCCTTTAAGATTCTATCCTTAGTCTGTATGCTAGGCATTTTAATTATAATGTGCATTGGTGTAGATGTATTGTAATTTTGTACATTTGGTGTCCTGTAAGCCTCTTGTATTTGATTTTTGAACTCATTCTTCATTTTGGGGAAATTTTCTGATATTATCTCCTTGACGAGATTGTGCTTTCCTTTGGTTTGAAACTCTGTGCCTTTCTGTATCTCAATAACTCTTAGATTTGGTCTTTTGATGCTACTCCATAATTCCTGGATGTTCTACTCATGGTTTCTTACCATTTTCATTGTGTGGTCAACTTTATATTTCAGATTGTATACTTTGTCCTCATTATCTGACATTCTGTCTTCCAAGTGATCTAGTCTGTTGTTTATAATTTCGATTGAGATTTTTATTTGGTTTATTGTTTCCTTCATTTCAACGATTTCTGATGTTTTTTTCATAATATCTATCTCTTTCTTGAAGTAATCTTTCGCTACCTATATTTGCTCCCTTATCTCTTTGTTGTTGTGATCAAGTTTTGCCTGTATTTGCTCATTTAGGTCATTCTTTAATTCACAGATTATTTTAATTAGTTAAATTAATGACAATGGTAAAAGCATTTTGTAGTTGTCATTAAGGACCCTAAGCAGTTGAGTTTGATTTCATCAAAATATGATATTTGGAGAACTTGACTTTAACAAGAAAGCCCTCTAAAAGAAATCTAGACTTTCCTTATAGAGAAAGACTAAAGGTAAATATATTCTTCATGACCTAAAAGAAGAAAGAAATCATCTTTTCAACTGCCTTTACAGAAGGACATTGTACAAGGTCCTGAAGAAGGAAAGCCTTTAGAATGTAAAAATTCAGCTGACATACTGTGAGAAAATAGTAACTTTAATGTTATAACCACATGAAAGTTGACCCCAGGTCTCAGTTGAGACTGCACCATGACTAAAGCCTCTACTGTACCCTAGTGAAACTCTGAGCAGTGGATCCAGTTGACCATAACCAAGTTCCAAACCTATGGAGACTGAGATAAATTTGTATTTTTTTAACACACAATTAATTTATGATAAGTGTTACACAGAAATACAAAGCTAACACTGAAAGTCAGGATAATGGTTACACTTTGCAAGTGGGAGGTGATGACTGGGCAAGGAAACTATGGAACCTCCAGAATGTTCCACTTAAAAAATTGGATGCTAATTTTTGTGAAAGTCTGTCAAGCTACACACTTATATGTATTTTCAGATACTTTACTTCAGTACAAGGTTTAAAGAGAAAAGAAAAATGATTGCCTTACTTTATATGCAAAATAAATTTAGCCCAAGAATGGTTTAAACTACATATTCAATAATTCAAAATTTCCATTTTAATAGTTCCTGACTTGGCTATGTTCCTCATTTTTTCCTTGAATCTTTTCAATCTTGTCATAATCTTTCACTTTCTTAAATCTTGTCATAATTTGTTTTCTTTTTTTTCCCCAAAAGTAGGACAAAGAAAAAAATAGTAAAAGTTATTATATCAATCAATTAAATTTTGCATAATATATTGACAATCTTGTAATTTAAAGTACACTTTGCGCTAAGAAGATGGCCGCTGCGTAAGGGGGTAGCTGAAGTGCTGAGCCTGGTGCTCAGAACAGCAGCTTTAATAGAGACTTCGCCCAGCTTGTTAGAGCTCCTTTCACCCCATTAATCTGTAGTGGACCACCCAGCCAAGCAGCAGAAAAAACAAAGAGACTGAAAAAGAGACGCTTGGCTCCCGGACGCTTTCCTGCTCAAAACCACGGGCGCTTTGCGCCCATCTGCTTCCTCTTTCACTTTGCTCCCGGCAGAGAAGCTGAATGGGTAATCAGCAGTGGATTGTAAGTACCTGAGGCAAAGAAAGCTCAGTACACCCCGCCCTTTTTTTTTTTTTTTGAATATTGTCTATACAGGGAGAGTTAGTGGATTGGAATTGTTGGCGGGGCTGTAGTTTCGGGGCCGAAAATCCACTCCGCGGGAGCCGCCATTTGCTTTCTGCATGCTGTCTTGATGGCCCTGTCTACACGGTCCAGCTGCCACATCTAGAGACTGGAACTGGGCTGCGTGCCGAGCCCTGTCCTCCGAAGGCTGGACCACGGCCTCAAGTGCCTCGGTCGCCTGTTCCCTGCTGCACATTGGGGCATAGCCTGCTCTGGGGTCATTCGGCATCCCTCTGCGAGGGGACAGGCACGGCGGCAGCCCCTGGGGCCCCCCGCGGCACCAGCCGCTTGGGCCCTCCGCGGCGGCGCTGCTAAGGTCGCAGACAAGCGCGGCGCCCATGAGCGCGGACCAGAGGTGGAGGCGACGACAGCAGGATTTCAGTTCTAGAAAACTGGACTGGAAACAGAAGCAGCAGTTTGTATAACCCCAAGATCTTGCTTATGCCAGGAAACTGTAAGGGTAACATGAATATCATTGAGGAGGTCTAACATGACGGCAGACGCGGAGAGATCAAGTCTCTGACCTCTTCAACTGCGCGGGAATAGGGAGCTGTAAATTATCTAAAGCCTATTTGCTCAGGATTACTAGGCAATGCTGAGCTGACGTGGAGCTAGGGCGTACACTTTGGGCCCCTCAGAAAACACACACTGAGCACGAATTTGCTGCATTTAAGCCCCGGATCGCCTGCTTCTCGTGACTCAGCACTAACGATCCTGCTGAAATAACTAGTCGGCCCACCTGATCTCACAGAGGTAAAAGCCAACTGAGCACCATAGCCAGACCCAGGGAATCAGGAGTGACGTGGGACTTGCGGCGCAGAACCCCGGCTATCACTCCCACCAGGGCTGACAACAGAGGTCCCTTGCACCAGCTACCAGGAGAGTTGCTACCTAAGGGCAAGCAAATTTGCTGGGGGTCCTCAGCCCCAAGCCCTACAAACTTAGGGTCCGAGGGAGGCAAACAGAAAGGGTGTGCCCAGGCATCCATGAAAACAGGGCTCCCAGGAGCAGCAGACCCGGCGTGTAGCCAGTAATGTGGTAAGCGTCACAGGTGAGTGGGGCCTGGATTGAGGAACCACAAGAGAAGGACTTAGGCACTCAGGACTGGAGACTCGCACAGTCTGGGAAAAAGAGTTGAGGCACAGTGATTGGTTCCCACCTATCACGAGGAGAAGCCTGGCCCAGTGGGCATAGCTCCACCTACTGGAAGAGAAGTTAATGGAGCTCTATGACTGCATTTATTATTATTACTATTTTTTTAATGATTATTATTAGTATTTTTTTTATTCTCACTTTTTGTAGTTGATGTTGTTGTTGTTCTTTAACTTTCTTATTAATGGTTTCAATTTTTTTAATTCTTTTTATTCTATTATTATTATTATTTTTTAAACTCCAATTTCCATTTTTCTATTATCATTATAATTTTTTTTGTTTGTTTTAAAATTTTTATTTTTTCGTTTTTTCTTTCTTTCTTTTCACTTTCTTTTCTTTTGTCTTTTCATTTCTTTTCAATTTTCTTATTCCCCCTCTCTTGAATTCCACCTGCCTACACTCACTCTATTTAGTCACTTCTTCCCTTCCCTTCTAATACCTCTCCTCCCAAGCATCAAATAAATTTATAAGAGTAAACAGTAACTCAGCAGTCAAACAGAACAAGAAGTATCATGAGCATAAAAAAGCAAGGAAGAAAAGGAGTACAAACAATGAAAGACAGCCTAAATATTCAGGAGGACCTGGAGTCATCAGAAAAATGGCCATATAAAGAACTCAAGGAACACCTTAGACAGATGGAAAGGAACCTTAAAGAGCACATTGAAAATGAATTACATAAACAGATAAAAGAAGAAGTTAGGCATCTTTATCAGGAGATAGAGATTATAAAAAAAAATCAAACAATAATTCTAGAAATGAAGGAAACGATAAACCAAATTAAAAACTCAATGGAGAGTATCACTAACAGAGTGGAGCAAGTAGAAGCCAGAACGTCAGATAATGAAGACAAAATATATCATCTTGAAAAGAGTCTAGCCAACTCAGATAGACTGGTAAAAAATCATGAGAAAAACATCCAAGAGATTTGGGATAATTTAAAAAAATCAAACTTACGAGTCATCGGGATAGAGGAAGGCACAGAGATTCATGCCAAGGGAATGAGTAACTTGCTGAAGGAAATAATTACAGAAAACTTCCCAGAAATAAAAAAGGAAACAGATATACAAATTGTAGATGCATACAGGACACCGAGCACACAAAATCACAGTAGACCAACGCCAAGACACATTGTTATGAAGCTATCCAATATACAGAACAAAGAGATAATATTAAAAGCTACAAGAGAAAAGAGGCAGATTACATTTAGGGGTAAACCAATAAGGTTGACAACGGATTTTTCATCACAGACGCTGAAAGCGAGAAGATCCTGGAACAACGTATTTCAAACACTGAAAGACAATGGATGCCAACCAAGAATTCTGCATCCAGCAAAATTAAGCTTCAGATACGACAACGAAATAAAAATCTTTCATGACAAACAAAAGCTAAAAGAATTTGTAGCCAGAAAACCAGCATTGCAAGGCGTCTTGAGCAAAACTATACGAGGAAGAAATGGAAAATGATAACCAAAACCATCAGCGGGAAGTGCCTCGGTAAAGACAGAGGACGGGGGGAAAGCTAATCATGGAGAAACAATCTAAATTAGGGGAAAAAAAAGAGATAAATAATCAAACATGGCAGGAAGTACAAACCATATATCAATAGTAACTCTAAATGTTAATGGCTTAAACTCTCCAATAAAGCGACATAGGCTGGTAACATGGATTAAAAAAACAAATCCAACAATATGCTGCCTCCAGGAGACACATCTGATTGGAAAAGACATACAGAGGCTCAAGGTAAAAGGTTTGGAAAAAATATACCACGCACACGCTCCTCGTAAGCAAGCAGGGGTGGCCATTCTCATATCGAATAAAATCGACTTCAAGACTAAGTTAATCAAAAGGTATAAGGAAGGACATTATATACTTTTAAAAGGAACCATTGACCAACAAGACATAACAATTATCAATATTTATGCACCAAATAATGGCGCTGCGATGTTCATAAAACAAACTCTCCTCAAGTTCAAGAATCAAATAGACCACAACACAATAATCATGGGTGACTTCAACACACCTCTCTCACCATTGGACAGATCCTCCAAACAAAAGTTGAATAAAGAAACTATTGACCTCAATATCACAATCAATAACCTAGACTTAACTGACATATATAGAATATATCAACCATCATCAAGTGGATATATTTTTTTCTCAGCAGCACATGGAACCTTCTCAAAAATAGATCATATATTATGCCATAGGGCAACCCTCAGTAAATATAAAGGGGTTGAGATAATACCATGCACTTTATCAGATCATAATGGAATGAAACTGGAAATCAATGATAAAAGAAGGAAGGAAAAATCCTACATCACATGGACAATGAACACTACGTTACTGAATGATCAATGGGTTACAGAAGACATAAAGGAGGAAATCAAAAAATTCTTAGAGATAAATGAAAATACAGACACAACATATCAGAATCTATGGGACACAATAAAAGCAGTTTTGAGAGGGAAATTCATCGCCTGGAGATCATTCCTCAAAAAAAAAGGAAAAACCAACAAATAAATGAGCTCACACTTCATCTCAAAGCCCAAGAAAAGGAAGAGCAAAACAATAGCAAATGTAGCAGAAGGCAAGAATTAATTAAAATCAGAGCAGAAATCAATGAAATTGAAACAAAAGAAACTATTGAAAAATATAACAAAACAAAAAGTTGGTTCTTTGAAAAAATAAATAAGATCGACAGACCCCTAGCCATACTAACGAAGAGAAGAAGAGAGAGAACTCAAATTACTAACATACGGGATGAAAAAGGCAATATTACAACAGACGCTTCAGAAATACAGAAAACAATTAGAAATTATTTTGAAAACCTATATTCCAATAAAATAGAAGATAGTGAAGACATTGATAAATTCCTTAAGTCATATGATTTGCCCAGACTGAGTCAGGAGGAAACTCACAACTTAAAAAGACCAATATCAATAGATGAAATAGAAGAAGCAATCAAAAGACTTCCAACCAAGAAAAGCCCAGGACCGGATGGGTATACAGCGGAGTTCTACAAAACCTTTAAAGAAGAATTAATACCAATACTTTTCAAGTTATTTCAGGAAATAGAAAAAGAGGGAGCTCTTCCAAATTCATTCTATGAGGCCAACATCACCCTGATTCTGAAACCAGACAAAGACACCTCAAAGAAAGAAAACTACAGACCAATATCTCTAATGAACCTAGATGCAAAAATCCTCAATAAAATTCTGGCGAATCGAATACAAAAACACATCAAAAAAATTGTGCACCATGATCAAGTAGGATTCATCCCTGGGATGCAAGGATGGTTCAATATACGGAAATCAATAAATGTTATTCTCCACATCAATAGACTTAAAGATAAGAACCATATGATCATCTCGATAGTTGCAGAAAAAGCATTTGACAAAGTACAGCATCCCTTTATGTTCAAAACATTAGAAAAACTAGGGATAACAGGAACTTACCTCGACATTGTAAAAGCTATCTATGCTAAGCCTCAGGCTAGCATCATTCTGAATGGAGAAAAATTGAAGGCATTCCCTCTAAAATCTGGAACAAGACAGGGATGCCCCCTATCACCACTTCTATTCAATATAGTTCTCGAAACATTGGCCAGAGTGATTAGACAGATGAAAGAAATTAAAGGCATAAAAATAGGAAAAGAAGAACTTAAAGTATCACAATTTGCAGATGGCATGATTCTATACCTAGAAGACCCAAAAGGGTCTACAAAAAAACTACTAGAACTACTAAATGAATTCAGCAAAGTGGCAGGATATAAAATCAACACACATAAATCAAAGGCATTTCTGTATATCAGCGACAAAACTTCTGAAACGGAAATGAGGAAAAACACTCCATTCACAATATCCTCAAAAAAATAAAATACTTGGGAATCAACCTAACAAAAGAGGTGAAAGACCTATACAATGAAAACTACAGAACCCTAAAGAAAGAAATAGAAGAGGATCTTAGAAGATGGAAAAATATACCTTGTTCATGGATAGGCAGAACTAACATCATCAAAATGGCGATATTACCAAAAGTTCTCTATAGGTTCAATGCAATGCCAATCAAAATCCCAATGGCATTTTTTGTAGAAATAGATAAAGCAATCATGAAATTCATATGGAAAAATAAAAGACCCAGAATAGCAAAAACAATTCTAAGCAGGAAGTGTGAATCAGGTGGTATAGCGATACCAGATTTCAAACTATATTACAGAGCAATAGTAATAATTGGTACCAGAACAGGCGGGTGGACCAATGGTACAGAATAGAGGACACAGAGACTAATTCACCAAGCTACAACTATCTTATATTTCATAAAGAAGCTAAAAACATGCAATGGAGAAAGGATAGCATCTTCAACAAATGGTGTTGGGAAAACTGGAAATCCATATGCAACAAAATGAAACTGAATCCCCTACTCTCGCCATGCACAAAAGTCAACTCAAAGTGCATAAAGGAGCTACATATCAAATCAGAGACTCTCCATCTGATAGAAGAAAAAGTTGGCTCTGATCTAAAGATTGTGGGGATGGGCTCAAAATTCCTTAACAGGACACCCATAGCACAAGAGTTAATAACAAGAATCAACAAATGGGACTTTCTTAAACTGAAAAGTTTTTTTCTCAGCAAGAGAAACAATAAGAGAGGTAAATAGGGAGCCCACATCATGGGAACAAATTTTTACTCCTCACACTTCAGATAGAGCCCTAATATCTAGAGTATACAAAGAACTCAAAAAATTAGACAATAAGAAAACAAACAACCCAATCAACAAATGGGCCAAGGACATGAACAAACACTGCACAGAGGAGGACATACAATCAATCAACAAGTACATGAAAAAATGCTCACCTTCTCTAGCAGTCAAGGAAATGCAAATCAAAACCACCCTAAGATACCACCTCACCCCAGTAAGATTGGCAGCCATCACGAAGTCAAACAACAACGAGTGCTGGCGAGGATGTGGGGAAAAGGGTACTCTTGTACACTGCTGGTGGGACTGCAAATGGGTGCGGCCAATTTGGAAAGCAGTATGGAGATTCCTGGGAAAGCTGGGAATAGAACCACCATTTGACCCAGCTATTGCCCTTCTCGGACTATTTTCTGAAAACCTTAAAAGAGCACACTACAGGGATACTGCCACATCAATGTTCATAGCAGCACAATTCACAATTGGTAGACTGTGGAATCAACCCAGATGCCCTTCAATAGATGAATGAATAAAAAAAAAATGTGGCATTTATACACCATGGAGTATTACGCAGCACTAAAAATGACAAAATCACGGAATTTGCAGGGAAATGGATGGCACTAGAGCAGATTATGCTTAGTGAAGCTAGCCAATCCCTAAAAAACAAATACCAAATGTCTTCTTTGATATAATGAGAGCAACTAAGAACAGAACAGGGAGGAAGAGCAGGAAGAAAAGTTTAACATTAAACAGAGACATGAGGCGGGAGGGAAAGGGAGAAAAAAAGGGAAATCACATGGAAATGGAGGGAGACCCTCATTGTTATACAAAATTATATATAAGAGGTTATGAGGGGAATGGGATAACAAACATGGAGGGAAATGATTTACAGTAGATGGGGTAGAGAGAGAAGATGGGAGGGGAGGGGAAGGGGGATAGTAGAGGATAGGAAAGGTAGCAGAATACAACAGTCACTAATATGGCAGTATGTAAAAATGTGATGTGTAACCGATGTGATTCTGCAATCTGTATTTGGGGTAAAAATGGGAGTTCATAACCCACTTGATTCTAATGTATGAAATATGATTTGTCAAGAACTTTGTAATGTTGTGAACAACCAATAAAAAAAATAAATAAATAAAGTACACTTTGCATCCCTAATAATTATAAATGAACACTAGTGTGTTTTCATTTCAATTTTGTCAATGGTATTGGTGATGATCTGAAATAGTTCACTGAAGTTTTATATTCAAAGAAGAGTTTGTATATTATTGAGTCTGAGTAAGTTTTCCCTACTTCCTTCAGAATGTCTCACTAATAAGATATAGATTTTCCATTTTTCACATGACTCTGACTAGCTTTATAATTTTTGCTACTCTATGTACTGATTTTTATAAACAAAATATAACACATTCAGTGCTAGTGTTAATTTTTGAATATTAGTATTCTATTAGAAGTGGCACTTTCATAAGATCGGCCATTTTAATACAATAAAGTGCATTCACAATCAGCTGTCTGCTCAGGTTATTTTGTTCATAATAATATCAAAATGAAATTGGTGATATTAAGCATGCCTAAAAATATCCTAATTCCTATCCTGATTAATATTTCATCCATTTTTACCAAAAGATTTGGCAAGGAGATAAAAGAAACTTTAAAAAGAAAGTCCAAGTTCAAATATGCAAATTAACAGATTTTCAACTATCATATTACTGATGACTGCTTAAACATTGAAGATATTAGAACACAAAAGAGATTCAAGTAAGGTTTATGACACAACGTTCATTTCCAAACAAATAGGAAAAATATATAAAATACTTAAACCTATTAAACTATAAAAATGAGCCTTAATTCAGGAAAGAGAAAAATTAACTTATCAGGAAAGCTTTGGGTGGGAGTTGAAAATTTGCAGCTCTCAGAGAATCAGACAAAAACATATGTAGTTGATGGAATTTAATGCACACCAGGAGAGTTAAGGCAAAATAGCCCTTGCATAGCAAGGTTCCTAAATTATTTTAATATGAGGATCAGTAAAATATTATCCTCATTAGTGAACAGAAGTTTTTAAAGATATATAATTATCTTAATTATATCTCAAAGTGAATGTACCATTTATCCTAATCAATGGGTTTAAAAGTAGCCAAGTAACTAAGATTAGAAAGTTGATAGAAAACAGGTTTGGAAAAAATTGTAGCCAAAAGAGAAACTTATTTCAAGAATAATCAGTATCAAAAATACTCAGAAATGGTTTTCATATGCAGGAAAATCCAATGGGCCTGAAAAATGAGAAGAGAAACAATCTGATATACTTGTTACCTAGTAACATAAATAGCAATATATATTAATGTTAATACAGTAAGATTAGCATTATGGATGCTAATAAATTATTCTGTTATACCTGACAATTTATTTTGAAAGGAAGAGATTTTAATTGTGTATAAATTTAAATTTATTTGTTTTTACAGAACAAATATGTGAGTTTTAAAAGAAACTAATAAATTGATATAATAAGAAGTATATTTTATTTATGAGTACAAATTAAATATAACTTAGAAAACCATTTTGATTTCAGCATAAAATTTGTGTCCTTTAAAAATAGATGAAGAAAAAATAATCAAAAGGAAAATATTATCATTCATTCAATTAATATTTATTAAATTTCTACTAAGAGATAGGCACAGAATTAGATGCTAAGGAAAGTTGCATATATTTTATGGTTGGTTTATTTTGAAAGACAATTGCACATAATATGGCACCAGATTTGAAATAAATGTGGATACAGGTTAGATGTTATATTAGTCTTCTGTTTTTTGTTTTGTTTTGTTTTGTTTTTCTATGATCAAATACATAAGAAGATCTTAGAGAAGGAAAAGTTCATTTTGGCCTAAAGTTTCAGAGGTTCAGTTCATGGATGGCCTACTGCATTGCTCTGGCCACAAGATGAGTCAGGACATCATGACCAAAGGACATGATAGAGAAGTTCTACTCTACTTCTGTTGGCCTGGAAGCAGAGAGAAAGGGAGAAAGAAGATGGAGGGAAGAAGGGCCCTCAAGACACACCTCCATGACTCTTTTTAATTTTTTACTTCTATCTTCTCTCCTCTCCCCTTATAATCATTACATTCTTTATCACTTCTCTTCCTGTCTACAATTTGAAACGTTAACGCTTTAGCAAAGATACTGATTTTATTTATTGTGACTATTAACATTATAGATGTCATAGTAGAAAATATTTGGTTTAAAGCTGTATATAATTTGCATCAGTTTTTATTATCTGTCTTCCCCTAAAGGGTGAGATACTGGAATAAGACCACAGGATAGAAACTCCTACTGCCTCAGATCCATACTATTAAATAGATAGAACTCTGCTGCCTCAGATCCATACTATTAAATAGGTAGATATGCAATGTGAAAAATCAAGAACAAATAACCCCAAACATTTCACCACAGTGGGAAAAGCATCAGAGAAGGGATTTTAAATGTACATAAACTAATCTGTGGGTATAGTACAATATAAAGAGTGAAATCAGAGCGAAATTACAGAAAGCAAAAGATTACTTCTATAAAGACAGATTCTAAAAAAAAAATCCTTGAAATGAAAATATCAGTGAACCAAGTTAAAAATTCAATACATAATATTGAAAATAAAGTTGACTGACAGTGAACAAAAGATGTTAAGAGACCATGAATGGCCAGGTGCAGTGACACATGACTGTAATCCCAGTAGCTTGGGAAGCTGAGGCAGGTGGAATGTGAGCTAAAAGCCAGCTTTAGCAAGGCACTAAGCAACTCAGTGAGACTCTTTAAATAAAATACAATATAGGGCTGTGAATGTGGCTCAGTGGTTGAGTGCCTGAGTTCAATTCCTGGTATTATGCCCCCCACCCCCAAAAAAGACCATGAATAGAATTTACAAGAAATATGGGATAACATAAAAGGACCATATATAAGATTTTTTTGAAGGCTCACAGATACAAAGGAATGAACAAACTTTTTAATGAAATAATATTCAAAAAATTTTCAAACCAAAAGAATGAAATGGAAAATAAAATACAGAAGGCTGAAAGACCCCAAATACAGAGTTACAACAGTCAAACACCACATCACATTATTATGAAAATGCCTAATATAAAAATAAGAATAGAAATTTTAAAGTATGCCTGAGAAAAATGACTGGTAACATTTAGAGGGAAATCATATTATTTCTCAACCCAGACCCTCAAAGCTAGAAGGTATTATAATAATATATGCCAACATCTGAAAGATAATAAATTACAGCCAAGAATACTATACCCAGTAAAATTAAGTTTCAGAATTGATGATGAATTAAAAACTATGATAAACAAAAGTTAAAAGAATTCAGACCTAGAAAATGTTTTGTGTACTACAAAACATACTCAATATGTTTTCATGAAGGAGAAATGAAAATAAAAGTGAAAACCAGCAAAGGGAGAAACTATACTAGAAGAGTAGTAAATAAAAAAAACTAATTGAAATTAAAAATCAGAAATAAATCAAAATACAGGGAATAAAAATTATTTCTCAATAATAACATTGAATGTAAATTCCCTGAACTTATCAATCAAAAGACATAGACTGGCAGATTTGATTAAAACCAATACCCAACCATATGCTTCCTTCAAGAGACTCACCTCATAGGCAAAGACATTCATAGACTGAGGTTAAAAAGATAGGAAAAAAACATATCTTGAACATGGGTCTCATAAACAAGCAGGGGTTTCTATCTTCATATCAGATAAAGTGAACTTCAAGCCAAAGTTAGTCAGAAGAGACAAAAAAAAGACACTTCATAATGCTAAGATGAATTATACATTAACAAGATATAACAACCATAAATTTTTATGTCCTAAACAATGAAGCAATTCTCAATGCCCAATTCAAAAATCAAATAGACCAGAACACAATAAAACTGGGTGACTTTGACACATCTCTCTCACCTCTGTATAGATTCCCCAAACAAAAACTAAATAAAGAAGCAATAGAATTAAAAAGAATAAATAATTTAGAGTTAACAGACATATACAGAATATTTTATCTATGAATGACTAAATACTATTTCTTCTTGGCAGCACATGGATCCTTCACTAAAATATAGCATATCTTAAGTGACAAAGCAAATACAAAAAAAAAGAGATAATACCTTGCACTCTATCAGATCATAATGTAATGGAATTAGAAATCAATGATAAAACAGAGGTAAATGAGAATACAAATACAACATAACAAAATCACTGGGACACTATGAAGGCAGTGCTGAAAAGAAAGTTCATTGCATTTGAGTTCATTCATTAAAATAATAGAAAGTCAATGAAAAACTGACCTAACATTACATCTCAAAGCCCTAGAGAAATATAATCAGAGCTGAAATCAGTGAAATTGAAACAAAAGAAAAAATTTAAGAAATTGAAAAAATAAAAATTTGATTCATTGTAAAAATAAATAAAATTGATAAACTCTTAGCAATGCTAATGGAGACAAAGAGAGAGAAAACTCAAATTACTAAAATTCAGGATGAAAAAGGAACTACTACAATGAACACTACTGAAATGTACAAGATAATTAGAAACTATTTTGAAAATTACTCAAATAAAATAGAAATTCTTAAAGACATTGATGAATTTCTAGAAACATATAACCTAACCAACTTGAATCAGGAGGGAAAAAAATTTGAAACAGATCAATTTCAAGCAATGAAATTGAAGACACCACAAAAACCTATAAAAAAAATGCTAGGACCAACAGATTCTCAGTTGAGTTCTAACAGACCCTCAAATAAAAACTAACACCAATCTTCCTCAAATTATTCCATGAAATAGAAAAAGAAAGAACTCTTTGTTCTACAAAGCTAGTATCACCCTGGCACCAAAACAAGACAATGACATATCAAGGAAAGAAAACTTTAGACCAGTATCCCTGATGAATACAGATACAAAAATTCTTAATAAAATACTAGCAAATTATATGCAAAAACACATTAAAAAGACAGTGCATTATGACCAACTGGGGCTCATCCAAGGGATGCAAGTTTCATTCAACATATGAAATCAATGTAATTCAGCACATCAAAAGACTTAAAGACAAGAATCACATGATTATCTTAATAGATGCAGAAAAAGCATTTGACAAGATACAGCATCCATTCATTTTCAAAACACTAGAAAAACTAGGGATAATAGGAATATACATCAACATTTTAAGAGCTATTCATGCTAAACCAAAAGGTAACATCATGATAAAGCATTCCCTCTAAAAACTGGAACAAGACAGGGATGCCTTCTTTCACCACTCCTATTCAACACAGTCCTAGAAACTCTAGCCAGAGCAATTAGACAGAAGAAAAAAAAAATAAAGGGATACAAATAGGAAAACAAGAACTAAAACTATCCCCATTTGCTTATGATGTGGTTCTATATTTAGAAGACACAAAATACTCCACCAGAAAATGTCTAGAACTCATTAATGAATTCAGCAAAGTGGCAAGATATAAAAGTAACACTCATAAACTCTACCTCAGTGATGAATCGACTGAAGGAGAAATTAGAACTATCCCATTGACAATATCCTGTAACAAAATAAAATATTCAGAATCAATCTAAAAAAGAGTGAAAGACATCTGCATTGAAAACAAGAGAACATTAAAAAAAAAAAAACCTGAAGATCTTAGAAAGAAAATATTTCTTGTATAGGCAAAACTAATATTATCAAAATGGCCATACTACCAAAATCACTACATAGATTTAATGCAATTACTATTAAAAT
Source organism: Spermophilus citellus (assembly GCF_964194105.1). Lineage (NCBI taxonomy): Eukaryota > Metazoa > Chordata > Mammalia > Rodentia > Sciuridae > Spermophilus > Spermophilus citellus. The sequence goes on along the minus strand of NC_138191.1, from coordinate 78,462,939 downwards.
TCCAATAATGTTTTTCATAGATATAGAAAAAGGAGTCATAAAATTCAATTGGAAAAATATGAGGTCCAGAATAGCCAAAGCAATCCTCAATAAGAAAAACGAAGCAGGAAGCATCACAATACAAGACCTTAAATAATACTAAAGGGCTATAGTAACAAAAAATGGCATGGTATTGGCACCAAAACAGACATGATGGCCAACGGTTATAGAATAGAAGACACAAAGATAATCCTGCATAAATATAGTTATCTCATACTAGACAAAGTCTCTGTGAAATCCATTGGAGAAAAGACAGCCTCTTCAACAAATGGTGCCAGGAAAACTGGAAATCCATATGTAACGAAATAAAATTAGACCCCTATCTCTTACCTTGTACAAAACTCAACTTAATGTGGATCAAGGACATAGGCATTAGATCAAAGACCCTGTGCCTACTAGAAGAAAAAAATAAGACCAAAATCTCCATCATGTTGGCTTTGGAACTGAATTCCTCAACAAGACTATAAAACCACAAGAAGTAAAATCAAGCATCAATAATTGGGATGGTATCAAACTAAAAAGCTTCTTCAGAGCAAATAAAATAATTAAGAGTGTAAAGCGAGAGCATACAGAATGGGAGAAATTCTTTGCCACCTGCACTTCAGATAGAGCATTAATCTCCAGAATATATAAAGAACACAAAAAACTTAACACCAAAAAAAACAAATAATCCAATCAGTAAATGGCAAAAGAACTGAACAGACACTTGAAAGAAGAAGAAATATGAATGGTCAATAAATATATGAAAACATGTTGAACATCTCTAGCAATTAGAGAAATGCAAATTAAAACTACATTGAGATTTCATCTCACTCCAGTCCGAACATCAATGATCAAGAAAACAAGTAAATAAATGTTGGTGAGGATGTGGGGAAAATGTACACTCATACATTGCTGGTAGGACTGCAAACTGGTGCAACCACCCTGGAAAGCTGTATGGACATTCATTAGGAAAGTTGGAATGGAAACAATGTTTGACCCAGTTTTCCCTCTCCTGGGTATATACCCAAAGAACCTAAAATCAGCATACCATAATGATGCAGCTCAATTCACAATAGCCAAGTTATGGAACCAACCTAGATGTCCTTCAACAGATGAATGAATAAAGAAAACATGGTACATACACACAAAGGAATATTACTCATTCATAAAGAAGAATGAAATGATGGCATTTGATTGTAAATGGTTGAAATAGAGATTACCATGTGAAGTGAAATAATCCAATACCAAATAACCAAAGGGCCAAATGTTTTCCCTGATATGTGGATGCTAACTCACATTAAGTGAGGGAGGGGAAGAGAAGACTAAAAGTTCACTGCATTAGACAAAGAAGAATGAGGGAAGGGAGGGGGATTGTAGTAGTAAAGGCAGGAGAATGAACTAGATATAACTGTCCTATGTTAATGTATGAATAAATTACCAGTATAACTCCACATCATGCACAACCACTAAAAGGAAAGTTTTGTATGATATGTCAAAATATATTCTATGCCTCTTATGTACAACTAAAAAGAACAAATAAAAAATTTTGAAACTAATTGTGTCTTTTAGAAAAATAAAAAAAACTATTATCATGGCACCAAAGTTCATTCTGTAAGACTAAAAATGCTTTTTATTTTTCAACAGTTAAAACAAAACAAAAAGTTCATTTGAGAATTTCTTCCCAGAGAAAACATTTGATTTATGAGATAAAATATGGATTCTGTGATCTTACAGAACTGGTTTGAGACCAGGCTAGGCCATTTACTTAGCATTAGTTATGTAACTGCCATCTCCTTATCTGTAGTGTGAGATTATTTTAAATGTTAACTAAATAATGATATGAAGCTCTTATGGCAGCCCCTGGCATGTGGTAAGTAATTCATAAATCTGAATCCATGTGATCATTTTATTAAATCAGGAGAAAACACCTGCTACTTTTCCGTATCAATGCAAGGCATAATGTTTGCACTTTTAGCTATTTGGCTAATACTAATATTTCGTGCTAAAAATGTTAAGCATATCACATAATGTAATCAAAGACCTCAGAGGAGACTTCAAAATTCTCTATAAAGTAGCTGATTAAAATTAGATTAGAATGGCATGTATATATTCATATAGGTACATATGAACTTGTAGCTCAGTCTTGCATTGCAGAAACCTACGTGTGCTTAATCATACTACTTTGTTAGATTTCTTCTTTAAAGTAAATAAATCATAGGTGCTATTATTAAACATATTATCAGCTTAATCTAAAAAAAAGTCTTAGTCACTTTTCTAGCCAAGCATAATACACCAAAAAAAACCCCAAAGAAATAAAATTGAATTATTGATAAAATTTTTAAAATCTACTTTTTTCAAAGAAAAAATAATTCTGTTGTAACGGTAACACCAAGATAATTACATTTAACCTATTAAAACAAATACAATTCCCAGAATAAGAGATGTGCTTATGGATAAGAGAATTGGTATCCGTAATAAGAGAAATACTTATTAGGACTTAGAATGTATTTATGGCCATTTTCTTGGGAACAACCTTCTCCATGCAAAGTACCTTTGTCTGTTTCTAGAAATGTCTGGTACTTAGTAAGGGTTCAATAAATTTATGGAAAAAATGTGCAAAGGCAATGATACTTTCAAAGTTCTATACTGATAGATTTTCAAGTCATATTACAAACAAAAGGTCTTACATTGTGACCCTGGAAAGAGCCAGGAGGAGAAACACCATTACACAGAAAAAAAGATGGAGTTGGCAGTGTATCCCACACCTGATAAAAAAAAAAGTCTCTCTAATTAGTGATGAATTGAAGGAAGAACTGGCAGGGGAAATAAAATTATCCTACTCTCCCTTTCTTGATTCTGCATCTACCCTTCAAATCCTGGAGGGTAAAGGAAGTGACAGGTGTAAAAGTAGAGCATCATTTGCTTGCCTTCATATTTGATAAGATTTGCCAGAGAATATTAACAAAGTTTTAATTTTGTTAAAATTAAAATTGGTAGTTTCAAAATTCAGTAGAATAATTTGAAAATTTGTTAAAAATGGAAAAAGAACAAATATTTTAAAATTCTATTCTTAATATACCAGAGTAGAAGTTCTCATCTTTGTTAGAACTATAGATGATTTGAGTACTCTCTGTTAAGAAACAAATGGGCATTAATGATAAGTGATGTGTAAATGGATCATTCATTTTGATTCTATGCTCATCAGTGTCATTCAAATGAATTAGGAAGACCAATATTAGTAGACACTATATTCTTTGGTTATTTTCTTTAAAAAATGACTTGAAAATTGAAAAATTTTAACAATAATTGCTATATTTAATAAATAGAACTTCCATACTTATCACTTCATATGAAAATCTATTCTAAAAGGAATATATACCTTTCTATCAAATATATTACAGTAGCCTAAATATTAATGTTTAAATTATACCCTAGTGGCTATTGTTATTAAACATATTTAATACCATTAAATAAAAGTAATCTGTGAAAATATGTTTGGGAGAAATACCATAAACTAAATGCACCTTTGGAATAGTTATACAACAAGTGAACATACATGGCCTTGCAACTTTCTTCAGTTAAAACAAGACAAAACAAACTAAAATTTAAATATCAAAGTAGATTTCCTTTTCATCTGTGAACCAAAGTAATTCTGTCCTAAATGGACTCAAATGCTGCCCATAACACCCTTGAGTGTAATGGTTTAGGATATTAATTTTCAAACTGTGTTCCCAAAAAACACTAGGACTCTATGAAGCATTTCTTCATTTTTCAAGGAAGAAAGCATAATTACTATGTTTATCTTTAATTTATATCTGATCTGTCACCTCAGAGTACGTCTCAATACCACCACAAAAGCCGGAGTTCTAAAGCATAACAAATTCCTCAGCAGGGTTTCCAAATTCCAGAAGTTTAAGAAGCACTGGTGCAGATGATGAAAGGTAGAAATCTGAGTTCTAATTTTAGCTTGGTCACCGACTGTGCAATCTGCAATAACTAATTTACTTCTCTTGGTAGTTTATATATTGATAAATAACCTAAGAAAAGGATCCTTGTATTCTATCACCTTACACATAATGTTTATTGACATTTATTTATTGAGCAAAATATTATGTATATTGAAGAAATATTCACTAATAAATGACAGTAAATCACTTAGGAAATGAAAATCACTATATAAACAGAAAGTCATTACATAGAAGGAGGACAATGAGCATAGAAGCCCTTATGGCGAGAAAAAGCAAGTAAAATTCTGAGTTGTTCACATATTTCAGGTGTAAAGAAAAAAATACGGGGTGTGGAAGATGGCGGCGAAGGGAGTGCAGCACACCAGTACGCTGCGCAACTGTGCGGGAGAAACACAAGGTGAAATGGCTGAAGGCTACCTTGGTGGGAATCCCCAGTGAAATTGAGGTGCTCCAGAATCTAGAGGACAGAATTCCAGCACGCGGGATTCGGCTGCAGGGGCTTGGTCGCGGGTGATTTCTCCGCACGGAGGGAAGCATTACCTGGTCGGTGGACCGCCCCGTGGATGGAGTCTGGGACGTGCCCGAGTTAATTAGCCGCGAGGTACCAGAGCGGGATTACAGCGAAGTGGATTCTTCAGGCTCCTGCCAGTGGCACACTGGCCGCGCTGAGTGCTGAGTTCCAGCTTTGAAATAGAGGAGAGAATCGGTCCAGTTCGATTCCCGACACCGGTCGGAACACGGAGGAGGACAGCAGCCGCCATCATGGAGAGCTGATGCAATCATCCCTGTTTTCTACTGATCTCAGCTCATTCAACTACAGAACAGGTGATTCCAGGCTGGTATTTGCCTGCGTCGTGCAGACAGATCGCTCAGGCTCGGGACTGGAAACTCTGAGGAGAATACTCTTCAGGCCTCACCCCTGGCAAGGCGGGTGCCGGGCTTTGAGCGGCCAGATTCTAGTTCCCCGGGTTGCTTTGGCCCAGGGGGGGAGATCCTTCGGGGACTCCAGGCGGAGGCCAGGTACAAGTGGATTGTGCGCTGAGGGGTGGCGTGGCTTTAACTCCCGGAACAGTTTTGGCCCGGGGCTAGGGAACCCGCGGCGACTGCGTCTTTGACCCTGCCCCTGTCTGAGCGTACACTGAGCTGGGAGAGGTTGGAGCTGCCAGGCTCGGGCTCCCGGGGCTGCCTGGGCCTGAGGCTGGGGTACCTCTGTGGAGCCTGCTCCGAGCAGAGTGTGGCAGGGATCGGAGAGGCTGGGTTCTGGCTCTCGTGGCTGCTTGAGCCCAGGGCCGCGGAGCCTGCGGGGACCACGAGCTGAGGCCAGCCACAAGTGAAACTTGCGACGAGGGGCAGCGGGACTCTGTCTCCTGGAACAGTTTTGGCCTGGAGCTGGGGAGCCCGCGGGAAGTGCGTCTTAGACTCTGCTCCCAGCGGAGCGTCCACCGAGCAGGGAGAGTCTGGTGCGGCCAGGCTTGGGCACCGAGCAGGGAGAGTCTGGTGCGGCCAGGCTTGGGCTCCCGGGGCGGCTTTGGCCTGGGATTGGGGAACCCGCGGCAGTTGCCCTGAGGAGCCTGCTCCTAGCAGAACGTCGCGGGGATCGGAGAGACCGGCTCCTGGCTCCCGAAGCGGCTCTGGCTCAGGGTTGGGGATCCTACAGGGACTGCTTCTTGGTCCGGGTCCTGCTGGGTGCTGCGGGGGCCTGGGGGGCAGAGTGGAGCTGCCTCCTGTGCCCAGAGCAGGCTAAGGGTCCCGCCGGTGTGGTATCGCGACACCCCAACTGCAGCTGGGGCCGAGAAGAGTAGCCGCCCACACCTGGAACAGGACCAGCGACCCGACGGCAGGGTAGCCAAGTCAACCCACTTGGAGTGGAGGCCGTGAAGAGCTGCCGTCTGACCCTGCAAGGTAGGCAGTCCTGCGTCCCACTGGCAGGACAGGCTCGGCAGCCTGCCAGTGTGGTGGACGAGTAGCTTCGAGGCAGTCACGTCACAATGGTTGGAGTGGGGGTTGAACAGAGCCGCTGCCAGCGTCCGGAAGGAGCCCAGAGACCCGTTGGAGAGGCAGTTAGGTACCTCCACTGGGAGAGGGGGTTGAGCAGAACTGCCGCCCAGGCCCGCAGGGTGGGCAGATCTGAGACCCACCGGCGGAACAGGCTTGGAGGCCGACCAGCGTGGTAGACACGTCACATCAATTGGAGTAGGGGTGGAGAAGAGCTGCTGCCCACATCCGGATCAGGACCAACGATCCGAGGACGTGGTAGGAACGTCACCGCAATTGGAGTGGGGGCAGAGTAGAGCAGCCACCCGTGCCCGCAGGGCGGGCAGACCTACGACCAACCAGCGTAGTGGATAGATCACCCTGATTAGAGGAGGATCACAGCCACTACCCGCCCTACAAGAGAGATATCCCAAATATACAAGAGCAACATAAGTAAACAGGGGGAAAAATTTCAAAAACACAACAGTTTCACCAAGCAGAAAGAAACGCAAGCAACATGAAAAGACAAGGAAAGAAAGGACCACAAGCAATGCAGGTCAACTCAACTCTAGAAGAGGTAATAGCTGCAACAGATGGAATGTCAGATAAAGAGTTCAGGATATACATGCTTCAGATGATCTGGACTCTCAAGGAAGACATGAGACAGCAAAATCAGACAATGAAAGATCACATTGACAAGGAACTACAGAAACAAATCCAGGAAGTAAAAGATCAATTTCACAGGGAGTTAGAAGTAATAAAAAACAAACAAATAGAAATCCTAGAAATGCAGGAAGCAATAAACCAACTTAAAACCTCAATTGACAATACTACCAGCAGAATAGATCACTTAGAAGATAGAACATCAGACAATGAAGACAAAGTATTTCAACTTGAGAAGAACATAGACAGTTCAGCAAGACTGCTAAGAAACCATGAGCAGAACATTCAAGAAATATGGGATATCATTAAAAGACCAAACTTAAGAGTCATTGGGATACAGGAGGGCACAGAGCTCCAAACCAGAGGAATGAACAATCTATTCAATGCAATAATACGAGAAAACTTCCCAGACTTGAAGAATGAAACAGAATCCCATATCCTAGAAGCCTACAGGACACCAAAAGTGCAAAATCATAAGAGATCCACACCTAGACACATTATAATGAAGATGCCCAACATACAGAATAAGGAGAGAATTTTAAAAGCTACAAGAGAAAGAAAGCAGATTACATTTAGGGGCAAACCAATCAGGATAACAGCTGATCTCTCAACACAGACTCTGAAAGCTAGAAGATCCTGGAATAACATTTTTCAAACACTGAAAGAAAATGGGCTCCAACCAAGAATTGTGTATCCGGTGAAATTAAGCTTCAGGATGGAAGATGAAATTAAAACCTTTCACGATAAACAAAAGTTAAAAGAATTCGCAGCTAGAAAACCATCTCTTCAAAAAATCCTTGGCAAAACATTACAGGAAGAGGAAACTGAAAATAACATTGAAAACCATCAGTGGGAGGTAGGACAGTAAAGGGGGGAAAGTAATCAAAGAGGAAAACTAATCAGGTTTAGTAACATAAATAAACAAATATGACTGGAGGAACAAACCAAATCTCAATAATAACCCTAAATGTTAATGGCTTAAACTCACCAATTAAGAGACACAGGCTAGTCGAATGGATCACAAAACAAGATCCAACAATATGTTGCCTACAGGAGACGCATTTGATAGGAAAAGATATATATAGACTGAAGGTGAAAGGCTGGGAAAAATCATTCCACTCATATGGACTGCGGAAACAAGCAGGAGTGTCCATAGTCATATCAAACAAAATAGATTTCAAGCCAAAGTTAATCAAAAAGGATAAAGAGGGACACTGCATACTGCTCAAGGGAACCATACACCAACAAGACATAACAATCATAAATATATATGCCCCAAACAATGGTGCAGCTACGTTCATCAAGCAAACTCTTCTCAAGTACAAGAGTCTAATAGACCACCATACAATAATCATGGGAGACTTCAACACACCTCTCTCACCACTGGACAGATCTTCCAAACAAAAGTTAAATAAGGAAACTATAGAACTCAACAACACAATTAACAACCTAGACTTAATTGACATATATAGAATATACCACCCAACATCAAGTAGTTACACTTTTTTCTCAGCAGCACATGGATCCTTCACAAAAATAGATCATATATTATGTCGCAGGACAACTCTTAGACAATATAAAGGAGTAGAAATAATACCATGCATCTTATCTGATCATAATGGAATGAAACTGAAAATCAACGATAAAAGAAGGAAGGAAAAATCATACATCACGTGGAGAATGAACAATAGGTTACTGAATGATCAATGGGTCATAGAAGACATCAAGGAGGAAATTAAAAAATTCTTAGAGATAAATGAAAACACTGACACAACATATCGGAATCTATGGGACACATTGAAAGCAGTTTTAAGAGGAAAATTCATTGCTTGGAGCGCATTCCTTAAAAAAAGAAAAAACCAACAAATAAACGATCTCATATATCATCTCAAAATCCTAGAAAAAGAAGAGCAAAATAACAGCAAAAGAAGTAGAAGGCAAGAAATAATTAAAATCAGAGCTGAAATTAATGAAATTGAAACAAAAGAAACAACTGAAAAAATTGACAAAACCAAAAGTTGGTTCTTTGAAAAAATAAATAAATTTGACAGACCCTTAGCCATGCTAACGAAGAGAAGAAGAAAGAGAACCCAAATTACTAGCATACGGGATGAAAAAGGCAATATCACAACAGACACTTCAGAAATACAGAAGATAATCAGAAATTACTTTGAATCCTTATACTCCAATAAAATAGAAGATAGTGAAGGCATCGATAAATTTATTAAGTCATATGATCTGCCCAGATTGAGTCAGGAAGATATAGACAGCCTAAACAGACCAATAACAATAGAGGAAATAGAAGAAACCATCAAAAGACTACCAACTAAGAAAAGCCCAGGACCGGATGGGTATACAGCAGAGTTTTACAAAACCTTTAAAGAGGAACTAACACCAACACTTTTCAAGCTATTTCAGGAAATAGAAAAAGAGGGAGAACTTCCAAAGACATTCTACGAGGCCAACATCACCCTGATACCTAAACCAGACAGAGACACTTCAAAGAAAGAAAACTACAGACCAATATCTCTAATGAACCTAGATGCAAAAATCCTCAATAAAATCTTGGCGAATCGGATTCAAAATCGTATAAAAAAAAATATACACCATGATCAAGTAGGATTCATCCCTGGGATGCAAGGCTGGTTCAATATACGGAAATCAATAAATGTTATTCACCACATCAATAGACTTAAAAATAAGAACCATATGATCATCTCGATAGATGCAGAAAAGGCATTCGACAAAGTACAGCATCCCTTTATGTTCAAAACTCTAGAAAAATTAGGGATAACAGAATCATACCTCAACATCGTTAAAGCAATCTATGATAAGCCACAGGCCAGCATCATTCTGAATGGAGAAAAATTGAAGGCATTCCCTCTAAGATCTGGTACAAGACAGGGATGCCCTCTCTCACCACTTCTGTTCAACATAGTCCTCGAAACACTGGCCAGAGCAATTAGACAGACGAAAGAAATTAAAGGCATAAAAATAGGAAAAGAAGAACTTAAATTATCACTATTTGCAGACGATATGATTCTATACCTAACAGACCCAAAAGGGTCTACAAAGAAATTATTAGAGTTAATAAATGAATTCAGCAAAGTGGCGGGATATAAAATCAACACGCATAAATCAAATGCATTCCTGTATATCAGCGACAACTCCTCTGAAACGGAAATGAGGACAACTACTCCATTCACAATATCCCCCCAAAAAATAAAATACCTGGGAATCAACCTAACAAAAGAGGTGAAAGACCTATACAATGAAAACTACAGAACCCTAAAAAGAGACATAGAAGAAGACCTCAGAATATGGAAAAATATACCCTGTTCATGGATAGGCAGAACTAACATCATCAAAATGGCGATATTACCAAAAGTTCTCTATAAGTTCAATGCTATCCCAATCAAAATCCCAACAGCATTTCTTGTAGAAATAGATAAAACAATCAGGAAATTCATATGGAATAATAAAAGACCCAGAATAGCAAAAACAATGCTAAGCAGGAAGTGTGAATCAGGCGGTATAGCGATACCAGACTTCAAACTATACTACAGAGCAATAGTAACAAAAACAGCATGGTACTGGTACCAAAACAGGCGAGTGGACCAATGGTACAGAATAGAAGACACAGTAACCAATCCGCAAAACTACAACTATCATATATTTGATAAAGGGGCTAAAAGCATGCAATGGAGGAAGGATAGCATCTTCAACAAATGGTGCTGGGAAAACTGGAAATCCATTTGTATCAAAATGAAACTGAATCCCTTTCTCTCGCCATGCACAAAAGTTAACTCAAAATGGATCAAGGAGCTCGATATTAAATCAGAGACACGGCGTCTGATAGAAGAAAAAGTCGGCTATGATCTACATACTGTGGGGTCAGGCTCCAAATTCCTCAATAGGACACCCTTAGCGCAAGAGTTAACAACCAGAATCAACAAATGGGACTTACTCAAACTAAAAAGTTTTCTCTCAACAAAAGAAACAATAAGAGAGATAAACAGGGAGCCTACATCCTGGGAACAAATCTTTACCCCACACACTTCAGATAGAGCCCTAATATCCAGAGTATACAAAGAACTCAAAAAATTAGATAATAAGATAACAAATAACCCAATCAACAAATGGGCCAAGGACCTGAACAGACACTTCTCAGAGGAGGACATACAATCAATCAACAAGTACATGAAAAAATGCTCAACATCGCTAGCAGTCAGAGAAATGCAAATCAAAACCACCCTAAGATACCATCTCACTCCAGTAAGATTGGCAGCCATTAAGAAGTCCAACAACAACAAGTGCTGGCGAGGATGCGGGGAAATGGGTACACTTGTTCATTGTTGGTGGGACTGCAAAATGGTGCAGCCAATTTGGAAAGCAGTATGGAGATTTCTTGGAAAGCTGGGAATGGAACCACCATTTGACCCAGCTATTCCCCTTCTCGGTCTATTCCCTAAAGACCTAACAAGAGCCTGCTACAGGGACACTGCTATATCGATGTTCATAGCAGCACAATTCACGATAGCAAGATTGTGGAACCAACCTAGAAGCCCTTCAATAGATGAATGGATTAAAAATGTGGCATTTATACACAATGGAGTATTACGCTGCAATAAGAAATGACAAAATCATAGAATTTGGAGGGAAATGGATGGCATTAGAGCAGATTATGCTAAGTGAAGCTAGCCAATCCTTAAAAAACAAATGCCAAATGACTGCTTTGATATAAGGGGAGTAACCAAGGTCAGGGTAGGGACGAAGAGCTTGAGAAGAAGATTAACATTAAACAGGGATGATAGGCGGGAGGGAAAGTGAGAGGTAAGGGAAATTGCATGGAATTGGAAGGTGAGCCTCAGGGTTATACACAACTACATATAAGAGGAAAGGAGGAGTAGGAGAAAAATTATATAAGTGGAAGAAACGATTTATAGTAGAGGGGATGGAGAGAGAGGAGGGGAGGGGAGGGGAGGGGAGGGGAGGGGAGGGGGGACAGTGGAGAATGGGATAGACAGCAGAATACATCAGTCACCAGAAAGGCAATTTGTAAATCAATGGAAATGTAACTGATGTGACACAGCAATCTGTATACGGGGTAAAAATGGGAGTTCATAACCCACTTGAATCAATCTGTGAAATATGGTATATTAAGAACTATGTAATGTTTTGAACAACCAACAATAAAATAATTTAAAAAAAAAAAGAAAAAAATACGCATTGGCAACTTTATTTAATGCTTGCCTAAGTGAAACATTAAACCAACTTTTACAGTGTCCTTCATTTACATAGCTCTTAGATAAAGTATATTTGGCCTTCTAATGGATAATAATAATGCTTCAGGTAATCATATGCTACATTTACATAATATATTTCTTTTGCTGTGCTGGAAATATTTTCACAACACTGATCTCATTTTTGTTTTAATGACATTCTTGTGAGGTAAGCAGGACATGTAACTCAGTAATAGATATAAAATATGGACTGGGGAACAGCACGGATAATCAAAATGGAAGAAAAATATTTACCAGCACAGAAAAAAGTGCTAACCTACAGTTATCTTAACTTTAGAAATGCACGAAGAAATGCCCAGAAAATATTTTCTAAATTTAAGATGGCAGTTTTATTATTTTTCCTATTCTCGTGTGTATTTATTTTTGGTTTATGCATACCAGGCCCTAATATATATTTTCCATAAGCAAATTGCCCTTGTTCATATGATTTTATATTGTATATCCATATACAGAATTCATACTATATTGGTTGATTTTTGAACTTCTCAAATAAGTGAATTAAATTCACTATTTCTGATTTTGATATGTTCTAAGTTTACAATGTGAATATCTATAAGCATACAGCAAATATAAAATAATAAGATTTTCAATTTCACAGTCAGGCAAAGGAATTTATGGTTCATTGCAGAACAGATAGATATAGCAGCAGATGGGGCTGGTGTTTTAAGCTTTCTAGACCTCAGAACGCCTGATACATGTTCACATATCTTTTGAGAAGCAAAGAACCTGCATCTGATTCATTGCCTCATATTAGAAACTGCATAAAAATAGTGGCCCATAAAAATAATTTAATAAAAACTGGCAAAACAATCTCAGGAGATAGGTTTTTAATAAAACTTTATGCTCAGAAAAGCTGGATCAGTATTATTCTAACTTAAAGTTGCAACCATTATTGGATTTGAAATCAATCTAGAATCACATAAAAATTATTTTTAAAATAAATTAGAATATCACAAAAACATTAGAGTCCCACAAGCAAGCCTGAGCATTTTGTGCATATATGAGAAGTTTATTGTCCTGTTGTGTACATATTGTATATACAATTGTATGCCAGATGAGAAAGTAAATTGACTCATTTTTTTTCTGTTAATTTGTTTTTTTAAAAAAAGTCTGAAAGGTAGTGGACTAGAGTAAGTTGAACATCCATAGAACATTCATCTTGAGACTAGGATGGTGGAGGAGGTCAAGAAAAAGAGACCAAGCAGAAATATATAAAAATAGCAAAAACATCACAAGCTCCCACTCAAGATTAAAATTAAAAATGCAAGAGAAAAGGTAGAACTCAGAGAGATAACAACAACAATAAGATCAGTAACTACACAGGAATCTTATTCTGACCCAGTAAAATAATACTAAAATGTTCTTGAAATAAGGATGTAGTGAAAAATGGTGGTCTGGAGACATGGCAATGGAGCTCCCAGCCTTAACTCAAGGCTAGCCGACTTTGCAAGCCAAATAGCATGTGAGACTATAGTGATGGTAACAAAAAGAGGTGCTGACTTACAATGAGCTTCTCATAGAGAAATCAAAAGCAAATTTTTTTCTTCCCCATGTTTCCCTTTCAACCCTCCCACCTATCCCATTTACATAGAGGAAGATTAAGGGCCAATAAAAAGAAAAGACCAGGAAAATATACAAAAGTATGATGTTCTTGAAAGACTTAGTGCTCAGAGGTGCTCAGCTTGTGGATGACAAGTGAATGAGCTTTACATTTACATGACCTTGGGATCCTAGATTCCAAGAAAGAGCTTGTACTTTGTCCTGAGTACAAAGATAGTACTGAGTATAGAGATAGGGTATCTTAGGAAATGAGAATTTGGCCACTAGACTAGTATGCTTGATGCTGGCTATTCAAGTGATGATCTATGGATGAAAATTTTTGCAGTGGTAGAAATATTTTCTATTTTCTTTGTAGTTGTGCTTACATGGATGAACACATGCATATAGTTCTTAAATTCACATTGATATGAGTGTACTACATATTAAGTAAATTATACCTTACTAAATTTTATTACAAATAATTTATATAAAATTGTTCTCCAATCAAATTAAAAATTTTCAGTTTTCTAAATAATATGAAATTTAACATGTATTTTCAACATGTATTAAAAGAAATCAGAATGCATAAAACAGCTTTTAATGAAAACTGTTGATAAGGATCATCCATGGATTGAAGCTATTGCTGCAAGCTAATTAATATTATTGTTTTAGTCTTCAGATTACTTCTCATAGGTAATTTCTGTATGAGGCACTATTGAGTAGTTAATTATTTAGTCTTAATGTAAAAAGAAATGTATTCAGTGTTTTCCTCTAGTACATATCAGGGGTGCTTGAGAAAATTACTAAACTATTAAGTCTCTAACCATCATTATTCCTCATTTCATAAATGGGCTTCATATTCATAATGTATTTCATAGAATGCTCAGTTATTTAATAGAATATTAACATACAGTGTGTTTGACAATGTTTGGCACATTAGTGCTAAATGAATATTTAATGAATATATAAATAAATTAAAGAACAAAAGTATTGAACAGTAAACTAATAAATTGCTCAGATCACCCAGTATTTATTTAGCTTATACTTAGTTTAGACTTACACACAGTAGTCCATGTTAGGTGAATAATGTTGGAGAACTAAAGAATCCACAAACAGGTGGATAAATCATTCAGTAGTCAAGTTTCCAGGAGTATCCTCTTTATGACTTAAACAAATAGACTTAGTTATAAAGACCCCTCTCGTTCATTTTTCATGTGAGATTAATATATGAAATTTCATCTCTTGATCTATAACCTCAAACATTTTGAATCACTTTGATTCACTCCATCTCAACTGGAAAGAATATTTTATTTTTTGTCTCCAAGATATGAAATAAAAGATGAGAATGATAGTCAGTTTCTTCTTATTCCATTGTAAAATTTGACTTCTTGGAGAATCATATTGCTCTTTTATAGAACTAAAAGACTTCATATTTTTGTTTTTTGAAAATCCATACAGACTACATTGTATCCTCATCTGTGTAAGTAAATCTCAAATAGGCATTTCAGGAACTTTTGCCAACAAGGCAAAGCAGGAGATTTGCTTGAATAGTCCACATTTGTTTGTCTTTATGTATTTAGCTCATGTCCTAAATTTATTTTCCTGGTAAGCTAGCTTTTTGAAACCTCTGTACTTCTCTCTCTCTCTCTCTCTCTCTCTCTCTCTCTCTCTTTCTTTCTTTCTTTCTTTCTTTCTTGTGAATTTAAATCAAGGGTGTTTTACCACATGGCTAGCTCATTTTATTATTAGTAGTAGTAGTTTAATTTTGAGACAGGGTCTTGCTAAGTTGCTGAGGCTGACCTTGAAATTTTGATCCTCTTGCCTCTGCCTCCCAAGGTGCTGAGATTACAGGTGTGTGCCACTGTGTCTGGTTGCACATTGTTTTAAAATGTGTTTTTCTTTATTAGGAAGCAAATTTCATTACATCATTCAGCAAATATTAATTCCAAAATCAATATTTATATTAAAAATTAATAAACACCTCAAAAGAACTTTGACTTTTGAAAAAGCTTTCTAAAATAAGATGTAATTTGCTATCCCATCTAAATATTTACTACAGGAAGCAATAGTTTTAAAGACATGAAATATCAAATAATGAAGGACATTGGAACCTGAGAGATAAGGGATAAAAACTAAGGCCTACAATTTTCTCATCTAACCACCTGGTTAGAGATCTCACAGTGTGTTGTGGATAATCAGAATCTTGGCATAATGTAGGAATCTCTCTAAATAGAGGAAATGGAGCTGGAGTCCAGAAGGCTAAGCTGGGTAGGGTTTGCTGGACAATCTAACAGAGACATGAGAGCTACAGAGGGAAGGAGAGGGGGAGAGAGAGAGAGAGAGAGAGAGAGAGAGAGAGAGAGAGAGAGAGAGAGAGAGAGAGAGACTTTGAGAGAATGAGGAAATTTGAAAGTAAAACAAAACCATACTTTGTAAACTCTTTGTTGCATTTTTAAAAAATGTTAAATATATAGTTACCATATGACTCAACCATTCTGCGTCTAGATATTTACATAAGAAAACTGAAAGCACATATGCATATAAAGGGACATGCCTTTATATGTTCATCATAAGCTTATTTGCCAATATTTGGAAATAATCAAATATCCTTTAAAAGTTGAATAATCATATATAAAATTGTTTATATATATATATATATATATATATATATATATATATATATATATATATATATATCCCACAGTAAAAATGAATAAAATCTTGATATGAGCAACAATAGAAGTGAAACTCAAATTAATTATGTTAATCAAAAGATGTACATATTGTTTGACCACACCATATAAAATGTAAGTTAATATTTGGTGTGGTGATAGAAAAGAAATTCATAAGGGTAAAAGATGAAGGGGCTTGGACAGGGTTTACAAAAATGCACAAGAAAATTTTTAGTGGTAATGCTCATCACTTTGATTTTTGGATTTTGTTGATGATTTAATGGATATGTACTATGTCAAAGCATATCCATGTATGTACTTTAAGTATGAAATGTATGCAGTATATCAAATACACCTTAATTGAGCTATTGAAAAAAAGAGAAGAAAAAATAAACAAATAAATTTCCATAGATAAAGGAGCCAACATGTTTCAACACATAGTTTGCTATTCAGAACAAGTTTCTGTGTCAAAGTTATCATTTAAGGTCAATGTTTATCACCATGTTGGTGCATAGTTGTGGCTGCCAAGTCTACAGGTCAGGCAGTAACAAAATCCAGCTAACCGCTTCTTCCCAGCACACACAGAGTCAAAGGTTACAGTTCAAATCTAACTTTATTACTGAGAGTAAATTCTTATTGATAATTAGCCATTTGTCCTGCAATAAAGTCAAAACTAGAGATCATCTTCCATTATAATGATGTAATTCTTTCTTAGTTATTTAATATATAAAAGATTATAAGAGATACATATGAGAGGGTAACTACGATGACAAAGCAATTGAATCAAAAGACAAATCTAGCTAATTAGAGATCTGGATATAAATGAAACATCTGAATATTTGACAGGATTCCTTGTTCCCCTTTGTATTCATGTCTTATTATAGTTTCCTGTTATTCCACTAATTTAAAAGCTCATTGTATTCAAAATAGTAAAGAAATCAAAATAAGTGCTTCAGACATGCAGTCAAGTTGAGGAAATGCTTAGATCAATAATTTTATGACTGATTTCAAGTTATTTTTACTGTTTCCTGTCAAAAATTAATAAATTTTCAAGTGATTCGTTAATATAATTAGAGGAGCTTTCTATTTGAATGAGTGAAGCATTTGATCTGCATTTAAAAAATTTTAATCTTAAGCAATGCTTCTCAAATTTTTATGTACATATGAATTAGCCAGATAACTTGTGAAAATGAAGATTTTTATTTAGTAGGTCTTTAGGAGGGCTTGAGATACAACATTTTTAACTAGTTTCGAGGTCAGGTATATATATTAGTTTCCTATTGTGACTCTAGCAAGTTAAAAAAAACTGTGGATTAGAAGAATACAAACTTTTATTTTTTTAGTTTTTGAGGTGAGAAATCCAAAATCTATTTCATTAGGCTAAAAAGGAGATGTTGGCAGATCTGTATTTCTTCTGAAGTCTTAAGCTGTGTGTCCTCTTGTTTTCCATGTTCCAGAGCCTGTTAGCATTCCAGGGCGTCTAGCTTCTCTTGAATGCTACTATTTTAGTGGTCCCATGTTCTTTTTTTCCAACTCTAATGCCCCTGCTTCCCTCTTGTAAGGATCCGTTGGATTATACTGGGCCCAGCAGGAAAATCAGGATAAATTTCTCATGTCAACATATGCGATTTTACCATTCCTGCAAATTCCTTTTACCATGTAATGTAAAGGACTCAGACTCTGGGGATTAAGACATGGACATCTTTTGGAGCTTCATTATTTAGCCTACCACACCAGGCAATGCTGCTGCGGCTGCTACATACTGACACTTTTTGTTACAAGCCTCTAGAGCAGAACAAAGACACTTACCCTGGTAGATCTGCTGGAAAGAGAAATTAAAACAGTCCTCGGTTCTCCTGCTTTTTAAAATGTAGTGCAGAAGCCGAGCTGAGACTAAGGCATTCTGTCCTGCCACCAGGATTGTAAAAATGTACATGTACTTTATTTAAAGGATAATGGATTTACAAAAGGTTTAATGCATGTAGTACACACTCTGAATGTTTTATTTCCAAATTTAGAAGTTTTTATGTGTTTCTGAGAATATTTGCGTGAACATGAGGAGAGGAGGTGAGAAGGCACTTAAAATGTACACTCTGTACAGAATTCCACATTCTAATCTTTTTCTGCCCTTTCACTAAAGTTGATCTACATTGGTTATACTGTATAATTTGTATACCCTTAATCTTGTTTACAACATGTCTTCAGCCAGTAAGTAAAAACTTCATCAAGACAGATGATTTTTTTCTCCTATCTACATCCTTCCTACTTCTTCTACTTCTTTCTCTTTCTCTCCTTCCCACTTTTCCTTCTTTTTTCCCTCTCATCCTCTCTACATACCTCCCTTCCTTTCTTCCTTCTTTCTTCCAATCTGTATCTGTCTCTTCCTTCCCTCTTTCTCTTCCAATTTTGTTTACTAGTGGCTGGAAGAATGTCTGCATGTACTAAGTGCTCCATTGTTACCTGCGTGAAAGATTTCAAATATGAATAGTAAAAAAATACTAAATCATTGCTTATGATTTTATGCTTCTATTATGATAGTTCTATCATTTCTTTTTTAATTGCTTAATACTAAAAAATGTTAATAAATTATCCGTATTGTTATTTCATACTACTGGACAAAATTCTAATTTGTCTTGCTGTAATATTTTGTATTTGTTTTGCTTTTATATTTTTTAATGGACACTTTGAGTAGAAATATATATGTACCATGAAGCACAGGACAAAAGAAGACTGGAAAAGTAAGACATAGAACATAGCCTCAGTGAATGGAAGAGTAATATCAAGCAGTTTATCTATGTGTATAATTGAAATTCTACGGAAAGAAAAAAAGGGGAATGAACAAATTGGAAAAAATAATGACTAAAAACTTCCCAACTATAAACCCACAAAATCAAGAAGTTCAACAATCCCTGTGGTTTTTATCAAATGTCCTTTGGCTTCACTAAGATCCACTCACTCTGGATATAAGAAGTTGAATAATTCAAGACCTTACTAAGTTGCTTTTGCCAGGCTCCCTGGATATTTGTTCTGTGCATATACATATTGGTATTTCACCACAGACTCGGGAGAATCTAAGCAGATTTCTGGAACTCATTGGGTATATATTATGTGGTATACTCTAAAATCTCTCTGCTTCTATCTTCCCAAATTTATCTGTCTTCTTAAACCATCAAAAATTACTGGGCTCTGTTGTGTTCTCTTCCCCCATAGAGAAGTGGAAAGTGCTTCTAGCCAGAAACCGGTTAGATTGTAAGGCTTTCCCCCTAAGTTTCCTTTCTCTGGAATCACAGCTCTGTTTTGCCCAGTTGTCTAATATTGGAAAATTATTGTTTCATATATCTTATTTGTTTGCCCAACTGTGTAAAATGGAAAGAGTAATCCTGGGCCATCTTACTTTCTCATGGCTGTAACATTTATTTCAAAAGTGAAATAACAAGCAAAACATTTTCAAAAGATTTCACCTTTGTAGAAAAATAAATAAATCTAATGAAGGGAATTTTTTGAAGGAAATTTTAAAATTTTTCTACTATTACAACTTTCAGCACATTTTACCACCTATAATTATTTCATTTTTCTATGTTGAAGTAACAAAATTTATCTCAGTTTACTTCAGGAGATTGATAACACATTGAATGGAAGAACATATTTTATTTATATAAAACCATTAAGTGGCAATTAACTTCATAAACATGTTTCTTTCTGTGAACACTGAATGCATACAAACATGCAGATCCATCTAAGCATACTTTCTGAAGCCAAAATGTGTATTCAATACTGACCACAAAAATCAGATGTACTAAAGGTCACAAATGTTATCACGCATATTTTTAATTAGGAATACTTAAAATTGCAATTGAAATGAAGTAATTTTATATGGCATCTGTATAACCTATTGATTATAATCAATTAAAAGTTTTATGGTATTCTGGGAAGTGTGCCTGATATATAAAGAAATAGAATGTGATATATCTTATTCTTTAAAATATGCATGAATATTCAACACTATGCAAGAATTCTATCTCAAAATCACCCAAAAACTGGGCCCTGCAAATATCAATGCCATTATGTCCTTTCTTTAAAAGTTTCCAGAAGAGATCTCAAGAAGACATTACTATTGCAGGTTTAGAGTAGAGCTTCTGTTGATCTCAAGGATGGTAAATCAGTCTTTTGTCCATTCTCTGCATGGCTCATTCCACTGATATGTTATTAGCCACTTTGGAGCTAGACATCTTTAAATGACTTACAAGTCTCAGTGATGAATTAGAAGCAGAAGCCGTGGAGGAGGAAAGAAACACTTAGTGAAGATAACACTTCTTACAAAGATGTCTGTATCTGGAAATAAATGCTCTTATCAATATACATAGCTGGGGGCTAGAAGAGGAGTCCAACACTATTGGATTTTACTATGTCACTGGTGCCATTGTAAGTGCTAGATATATAGAACCCCATTTATTCTTTCCAACACCCCTATTAGTGAGACATTATTTTTTATTATCTCCATTTTACACTTGAGAAAACTGGAGAACTGAGATGTTAAGTAACTCAGCAAACATCTCACAGCTGGTAAGTGCCAGAGCCATAAGCTGAACTGCAACTTAATGGCTCTGCTGTACTGAAAGTGTACAGGAGATGTTACCAACCACTGTTGCTCCTCAGGGCTCTTTTACATGTTCTGTTCAGTGTTCTCCATTAAAATGTGGGGCATGTAGGTACCCAGGGAATTATAAAACTGGCCCTTAGATGCCCTGTAGATTCTTTGGAACTGGCCCTTAGATGCCCTGTAGATTCTTTGGAACTGGCCCTTAGATGCCCTGCAGATTCTTTGGAACTGGCCCTCCCACCATTCCACCAAGTCCAGGAGCAGATGTGTACTCTCTTCCTGAGCACTCAGCAAATGACATCCTGAGCCATGGTCCCATTCTGGAGCCTCCTGTAGACTTCCTGGGTCCTATCTGCTGAGACTTTTGTGTTATTCTCCTTTTCTGTATTCTATCCTAGATTTTTCACTGGGAGGAGATCCCATTCTTATTTTTTTCTCATAAAAACCAAATCTGTATCTAGGTGTAGTATCATGCTACTATAATTCCAGCATCCTGGGAGGCTGAAGCAGGAGGATCCAAGTATGAAATCAGCCTGGGCAATTCAGGGGGACACTGCCTCAGAATAAAAAATGGCTGGGGTGTAGCTCAGTGGTAAATAGCCTTTGAGTTCAATCCCCAGGACCAAAACCAAACCAAAACAAGACAAAGAAAATTATTCCCAGTCCCAAACATTAGCAATTAAAAAACTCAATTCTAGTTTCTAGGCTGCTGAGTCTTCAAACTTCCCAGCAGTAAGAAGAAAGATAAGATGCAAACCATACTGGCAGTGTAAGATGTGAGGAGACTTCTCTCCTAGAAGGAATTCAATTCTTCGATCATAAGCTTTGTCAGGACAAGAGCACTGCATGCTCTTTACTAACGTATCCCCAGTTCCTGGAACAGTTCCTATCATGCAGTAGTCACTGGATAAGTGTTTGTTAAACTTAAAAATGATTGAGTGGGCTGGGGATGTGGCTCAAGCGGTAGCGCGCTCGCCAGGCATACGTGCGGCCCGGGTTCGATCCTCAGCACCACATACCAACAAAGATGTTGTGTCCGCCGAGAACTAAAAAATAAATATTAAAAATTCTCTCTCTCTCTCTCTCTCCTCTCTCACTCTTTCTTTAAAAAAAATGATTGAGTGATTGAACAATGTAGGTAATTAAGTATAGAAAGAGAACACGATTAAATTTCTATATTAAAATAGGTTAAGTACCCATTACTTGGCTATAAAAGTTATAACTTATGTATCTGAGCTCCTTTATTCTCCTTTCCTTATAGCAAAACTTTCAAAGCCAGTTAGTTTCTTGGCTCACTTCTCAATCTATAATTTTGTATGGAAAACTCATGTTCAATTGATTTGTCTTCCACCATAGATTTAACATTGG
The DNA here is from genome assembly GCF_964194105.1 of Spermophilus citellus. Lineage (NCBI taxonomy): Eukaryota > Metazoa > Chordata > Mammalia > Rodentia > Sciuridae > Spermophilus > Spermophilus citellus. The sequence goes on along the minus strand of NC_138191.1, from coordinate 78,440,831 downwards.
TTACTGAAAATGGAAAAGAAAGATCCACCATATGTTTTATAGTAAGTTAGCAAAGGCAGTTCCAGTTCCAGTGAGAAATGGTATTGCTAAGAAAAACTAACATATCATATCACCAAAACTGCCCTAATAAACCAATCACAACATTGACACAACTCTTTAAATGTATCTGACATCTGGTCTTTATATGTTTTGTATTACTATAACCGAATACCAGAGACTGTATAATTTATGAACAGTAGAAGTTTATTTAGATCATGGCTCTGGAGGTTGGAAGGCCAAGAGAACTGTGTTGTGGTCTGGCAAAGACCCTCATAATGCATTGCCCCATGGTAGAAAGCAAATGGGCAACAGAGTTGAGAGCAAGAAGGAGGTGGGCACCTTTATGTGGATCCCACTCTTGGAATAGCTAAGGTACTCCTGAAGTAAGGACACTGATACTTTCAAGAGCACAGAACCCTCATGACCTTATCACCTCTTTACCCTTTCCCCACAGTTCTAACATTGGTACACTAGTAATTAAGTTTCTAACACATGAACTTTGAGGACCTATTCAAACCAGGGCACAAGCCTTACACTTGTATAGTCAGAATTTCTTATGGCTAAAGGCAAAATTGCAGCTCTCAGCTAACCTGTGTCCAACTTTGAACACTGAATTAGCTTATGGAAGCCCAGTTGCTGGACTTTGCATTCACTAAAAAAAGAATACACATTCCAGTACCTTGATAGAAATAATCTGTCATATTTTGCTTCGATGACCCTTTGAGATCTGCAGTTTGACATTCTGTTATAGCCTTTTATTCCCAGGCCTATGAAATTACTATACTTTTAGAATGCTATCTGTATTTTAAACACTGTGCTTTCTGAAAGACATATGGTTAAAACATACCTTACACTTTTTCTTAAGGAGATTTATTTTACGCTGGAACTTTCATGCTAGTTTTGACAATTGGTTAAAAATTGCAAGTCTCTACAATACAGAGAAACACAAAATAAGGATCTAAAATTTATTTGTCCTTTCTTAAACCTCTTCTTCTTTTATTTATTTATTTTTTTCATTTTTAAGGCTATTTTCTCCCTTGAAATCAGGATAACTAAAGCTTAAATGTAAAGGTTATATAAGAAAGGCAATTTGGTCAATGACTTGACATGTTCCTCTGCTGGCAGAAGGTCCTCTATTGGGAAGTCTGCAATTTTGGCAAAATTAAAGTCTGCTCTTGTAGATAATGCACAGAATCCAGTCATAGCTGACCTATAGGAATTAAGATGATTCATTGTGATAATTTTCTATAATGAGATTATTAACTTTTAACAATTACCAAGGCCCATGAACCTAGAGAGGAGATTGAGGTCCTACATATAAATAGGGTGCCTGTTTCACTAGGAGAAGAGTAGGAACATTAAATATAGGCCATGTGGAGACCACCATGCAATTAACTACATTCCCTAAGGAAAGTAACTCCTACTTTAGGTCTTGTCTCCTCCTCCGTCACTATGTGGAAAATATTGGTGAGAATTAATCATGGCAGCAATGTTAAGCTACATGGATTCCACAGTGCTCCAGCAGCAGTTAGATTATATTTCCCCAGAAAAAGCCCAGATGTAGACATGGGAAATCGTTAACAAACACCCAGCAATTTACCTACATGGTAAGAGAACATAATGGGGACACAAAGGTGCTGCTGACTAAAAGTATACAAGAAATTATTATTCATAATACCCAATGCATTGTATCTAAACATTTTGTTTAAAAGCTGAATACTAAAAGAGTTAAGTCCATCAGAAACACTTGAACACTTAAAAGCTTCTTAGTGTAGCCATACCAATTTAAGTTTGGGTATGTTAAATAAAATAAAAATAGTTTTGCTTTCTGGTGCTTAGTAAACCATGTATTATTTCAGGGTTGGAATTACAAAAGTGAAATTGTAGGAGAAGTACAGGTGCCAAATAACTAAAGCATGGTCTTCATATTTGTGCTCATTGAGAAGTTAAATATAAGAAATGCTTCATTAGTGTGCCCTTGTAGTCATTGTATCAGTTTGCAATCTTTCAATTTGCAGTTATTTGCAGATGTATCAAGTGTAATGGGCTCTATTCAGCAAGCTATCCTCTTTATTGGTTGCTTCTCACATGGTCAAGGGCATACTAAACAAGTTCTTGGAATGATTCCCTCTTTCAATCACTATGCCAATAATCATTTAGAATACAAGTGGAATCTTTTCATTTAGAACAACCAGGTGGCTGAAGAGAGTCAGTTAATAAGCAATCAGCAAAATCAAAAGCAATAATGAAGCCCTTCAAGGTTTTGTGCTGCAATGCCTGATACATAATCTCTATTTTGCGAGTAAATATACGGTATGCCTAGCAGTTGAATGACTTTGCTGATGCCACATTCCTCTCTTTGTGAGTTTATTCAGCTTTGAAGTTCTCACAGCCAGGAGAGATCTAACATCTGTTTGAAGACACCACCTTCCCAGTACAAGACTTGCACTGTTGCAAAGTTGGGTTTTCAACTAATACTACTGTTTTCAGTAGTGACTGTCAATATCTTTTATCCACACAAAGTAAAAGATGGTAAGTACAAGAACTATATTGAATCTATTCATCTAATTTGATGGAAAAAAATGCATGATGTAATTAGAGAGATTTGATCTGAAAGCTATTTTAGGTTTTTAGATGTTAACTTATAGGATTCTTCTTCCACATCAAGTCTACTTTGACTAAAAAAAAAGCTTTATTATATTCTGTATTACTTTTACATAGATTGGAACACTACTTTCCTTATTACATAAGTCCATATGTCTTTTATTTTTCCTTAATTTTATTCTCTTTTGTATGCCAAATCCAATGTCAGTCTGGATAAAATTCAAAGTTTAAATCAAAAAGGATTTCAAAGGTCTAATACAATCTCCATTGTGTTTTAGATAACTTTAGTTTTATTAGGTTATGATTGTATCTCAGATTGAATACTAGTTAAAGTTTAATGGAAGGGATATAGTGGTCTACCAGGCCTGGGTAATGCTCTGAATAATAAAATGATTGCCTCTGCTGCTTGACCCTCTTTCATCTCTCTTCACATGCCCACCCTTCACTCACCATAGAGGCAGTCCATGTTTTCATTTTGACTTTGTAAGTGCAGAATTCCAAATTTCTTTGTTATTGTTATTTCCATTTCATGGTACAGTTCAAAAGCTATAATTTTCTTATCATTTAATATTATGCTCCAGTGTGTGTGTGTGTGTGTGTGTGTGTGTGTACTCTAGAGTTGTTGATTTGTCCTAGAACATATGTCAGGGTCTCTTCCCACATGGATACATTTGATGTCTGATGATGTCAAAGAATCAAGAGTTAAAGCCAAGAATAGAAGGAAGGCAAAAAATATTGTACTGGTAAGGAAGATTTTATGGGGTGAGACAGAAGAGATGAGCCACCTTCTACTACTTCCAGTTTCCCATTGTGCACACAACAATATATATTATTAAACACCCCAAATGTTCTCTGTTTTTTTCATAATTCTGGTCTCATGGGTTATATTTGGCAAGATCTAGATTGGATGATTCAATTTGTCTCTTCTCATCACAAATGACAAACCCATTCTGTCTGGTTTTTATATGTATGGTTCACTCCATTTAATCCTTGAAGATGCTTCTAATGTCACAAACTTCCCCAAAGCAACTATTTTTATATTTATTATTCCTTAGAAATATATTAGGAAGCATTCTAATTCAGACAAACCACTTTGAATCTATGGATTGTGTGCAAATTCCACTTCCCTGCTGTATCTGCATTTTAGACCATTTAAATACCAATAGAAAATCTTAATGTTTAAATATTTAACAGGTTCTAAAATATTTAAAATATTAGACCAGTAATTGTTATGTGTGTTCCAAGGAACTCTGTTGTGGGAAAATTAAAAGTCCAATAAATTTTAAGTAGGACTTTGTTAACAAAGTCAAACTGGTGTCTTTCCTAAATGTGAACATCACCTTTACATGAACCTCCTCAACATTTCCTTTCTTCCTCCTATGTAATTAGCTTTCTCTCCTTCTACTGCATGGCTCCATCAGAATGTGAGAATGATACCATCTAAAATTAAAACATTTCCAAGATAAGGGCATGGCATGAAACAAATTCCCCCAAAGCAGGATCTTCTTAAAAACATCTTATACTTTTTTTCAAAAAATATGATTATTTTAAAAACACATGCTTTTGTCTTCCATAAGATTCATTATGATAATGTGGTTTTAAATTAAAAACATGTGAGAGGAAATCCTCATTTACAAGAATTTGGGGTCAAGATTTTAAATTTTGTACCAGTAATTTATCTTTTTTATCAGTGAATTCATTTTATTCAACAAATATATGAATACCAACAATATTCCAAGCAGTTATCAAAAAACTTGCATGCCAAATATCTAAGTTCTTTTGTACTCTTATCTTGTTCTCCCAGTCACACTTTTATCTTTTTGAAAAATTATTATGAAACAAAAATGCCCTTAACCTTGTCTTATCCATTTTAGTAGAAGTACCTCTGTCTTAGTAACTACTGTTCCAAGAAAACTGAAGGGATGCAGTAGAAGGAATGGATACAGGGTTAATCTAATCTGGAAACTCCAGATTTGGTTTATGTGTATCCTACTGGCATTGATTTATTTCTGCACACTGCAATGTCAGAATGATGGTATTGGAGATTGGCACTGGTATTTTCTACAGCTTAGGGCTCATGAAAACTGGCAATCTTGTTGTCAGAACTGGAACAGTGATATTATCAGTGAGGGAAATTTGCTGAGCTTCATGTAATAAAGCTCCAGTAGAGGAGCGGGATACTAGGCAAACTAAGTTATTTTACTATTAAATAAGCACATTTAGAACTAAGGTGATCCTGGAGCTAGTCATACATAGAAATGATATGCACTTTTCTTATCTTCAAAATATTTGAAAACAAAACACTCAGCTCTTTCTTTTGTCATATCAAGAATAAATATGACAAAAGGAGAGGACTTGTCTACATGGATCCAGAGCGACAGCAATGATGGTATTCTTTAAAAGATCAGTTACATCAATATTTTGATGCTTCTTTTACCGGAAAACAAAAGGAATCTGAAACTATTTGAACAGGTCCACATGCTTCTACCATCAAATTCACTGACCTATTTGTAGATGTACGCCCACATTTTCTGCTTTCCCTCATATTTCAATGAGAGAACTATAACCCTCATTTGCAAGATCAAACTCTCTCCTTCTGTGTAGATCCTGTTTCCTTTCCATCTTTTTTTTTGTGACCCTTCTAAAAATTCCCCTTCTTTTTCCTGCATCATTAGATTTCTCCCTTTCTTCTGCATAGCTCCCACCAGTATGTGCACACAATTCTATCTCAAACTAAGAAACAAAACAGATATTTACTCTTACTCTCAATCTCTATCTTAAACACTTAGCTCAGATATATAGGAGAAAAATATTTCTTCGAAAGTGCTGACTCTACCTGTCTTTGACTGTTTTCTTCAATTAACCCTTAATCAGGGTTTTCTTCCAAAACCTACTTTTGTTGAAAGTCTCCACTAGTCACCTCATTGCTCTTCTAATATCAGGTCTTAGGCTTCAGCTCACTTGACTTTTGTTTGATGTGACAGAGCTGACCTTTCCCCTGTCTCTGAAACAGTAATGCAGTTGGCTTTTATCACATTCTCCCGTGTTCTGTCTCGCTGACTGATCCATCCTAAGTTCTTTGCTGGGTACTTCTCACCCCCACCCCTGTGAAATTTGGAGTACTTTAGGAAATGGTCCTCAGACTTATTCTCCTCTTTTTCTTATTTTAAAATCTAATATTATAGTTTTAAAGCAATAGTTGTACTATTCCCAAACAATATCTTTATTGTAATCCTTATTATGAGACAAAAATATTACTCAGCTGTTTCTCTTCTGTGACTAAAAGATCTGACCAGAACAATTTTTAAAGGAGAAAAAGTTTAGAGTCTTAGTCCATAGAAGGCTGGCTCCATTCCTTGTGGCTTGACATGAGGCTGAACATTATGGTGGAGTATGTAGCAGAGGGAAGAATCTCACATGAGATCAGGAAGCAGAGAAAGAGATCTCCACTTGCCAGAGACAAATATATACCTCAGAGCCACGCCCCCAAAACCCACTACCACCAGTCACACCCCACCTGCCTTCAGTTACCACTCAATTAATTCCATCATGTGATTAGTTAACTTATTAGTTTAAGTTTTTTATAACCCTATCATTTTTTTTTCTGACCTCTCTAACATTGTTTCACATGTGAACTTTGGGGGCACACCACATCTAAACCATAAAAAATATTTTCCTTAAATAGCAAATTTATAAGTTGGGATTTTCAAAATTTAAAATTTTTGTTCTTTCTTTTTGACATTTTATTTAAACGGAATTATTTGTGTGACCTAATTGTTTATTTTCCTAAATAATGTTTCCCAGGTTCATCCTTGCTGTATCATGGAGTAATATTTTATTCCTTTTGATTACCAAATAACATTCCATTTTTTAGCTATAATCACATTTTGCTTTTCCATTAATTAGATGATGGGGATTTGGATTTTTCCACCATTTAGCTATTATGAATAATGCTGCTATAAAACTTAAAATGCAAGTTAGTAATGAACATATATTTTTATTCTTCTTTTTATCTATTTATTTCCTTTTAGAATGAAAAGATAAATAAAAAATTATGAGAAAATGTTTCAAATTTCCATATCTGACAATTAGTTTGTGTTCTAAGTAGATGAAAGGCTCTAAAAAAATCCCTCAGTATTAGGGAAAAATCAATAAAAAAATCTTAATAAATATTTAAACAGATATATCTACAAACAAAATATACTTAAATGCATTAAATATGAAAGAAAAACATGGTAAAACCATTATAAGATACTGCTACATACATGTTATAATGGCAAATAAATAAAACGATAAAATAGAAAGCTGACATTACCAGTTTCTAGAAACTATTCTAAGTAACTAGACCCCTTATACTTTGCTGGTTCTAGAGTCTTTGTACCTTGAAGGTACAAACGTAAAATGACAGGATTCTTTTGAAAATTTGGCAAATTTTTAGAAGTTAAAAGTATACTTTGTAATCCAGCAATCTCACTTATGTGTGAGAAATAAAATCTATTTTCATGGTTACGTTATTTGTGGAACCCAGTGCATAATTAGAATATAGGGCCTCTTTCAAATAGAAGGGAAAATAAATATAAAACTTTTCCTTTCTTCGACATTCTTCATCTTTGGCATGGTGTTATTCTCTATTTACTGTCATCCTATAAGTTTGGCAAATATAAAATAAAAAGCTATCATTCTTTTTTCATGAGGCATAATGAACTTCACATGTGAATAAGAGGCAAGGAATGATATACCTGTGTTATGCCTGTGTCTCCTCTGCTTATGCATATGGTTGGTTGGACTTTACCAGACTTCATTTACAAAGCATAGATTCAAAGATAAGAATATTGTGAATTCCAAAGTAGTGACAGCAAGGCATTGATTCAAGTGAGGCCCATCTGAGTGCGGGGTCCCCTGTGATTGCACAGGATGTACCCCATGAAGCCAGCCTTGCATTCACCAGGAGAGCACACTGTCCTGGGAAAAGGCAAACCTAGAAAAGAGTGAAAGTCACGGATTCCCAACATTCCCGACACATAGAGAAATAAAAGAGAGAGATGGCTCTGAGCTGATGGAGGGAGATTGATTCGTTTTAGTTCATGAATACCTCACTGACAAAAAAAGCAAGTGCAGTGCTCGGGGCACGAGTTCCTAATCCAGGTCTGAGGACACTATACTCATAACTGGCTTTTCCCTTTCTTTCTGGAACCTTACTAATTTATCCACATATAATCAAGAGTATTCCTCTTTAAATGTATGTCAGATCATGACACTTCTCTGCATAAAACCATCAATCACATTCTATCTTAGAATCAAGGCCAATGTCCTTATAATGGTCTACACTGCCCTGGATGACCTGCTCCTGCCTGATTGCTTTCCTAATGTCATGTCTTACTGCTATCCCCCTCTACCTCCAAGGCAGTTGAATTTGCCTCTGTTTCTGTTCTTTGAATACATAACTGAACTCTTGTTAACCCTCTCTTTATTATTTTTACCAGTAGTCTTCTGACTTACCTTTGTTCCTGGTTATCCAGTGTCCAAAGACATCTTAAAAGTCACAAATTTGAACTGAACATCTAGTTGATTTAATTTTTTAATGGCTTTCACTGAATGTAGAATAAAGTCCAAACCTCTAGCATGAAGAATAAATAATAAATTTATAATTGTTGAATATCTGGCATTTATTTAGTATTAAATTAGCAACTTACTGAAAACTTACTGATGAACCCAAATGTTCTCTATAGGACATAGAGTTACTTTTATCTTTGTATTGTAATGAATTAATAGTGTCTTTCTTGTATCCTCTCCTTCTTATCTGTCTTCTCCTCATCCCTTCTCTCTGATTTCCCTCCATTTCTCACCTTCTCATTTTCTCTCACCTCATCTCTGCCTACATTTGCACAAGAACAGTTTAATAAAAAGAACTCAAAACTCTGGTAGAGAACAGTTTCAATGAGCAACAAATGTTATGCCATAATAGTGCTTTATTAAAATTAAAGTGACTGATAATCAGCAATGCCGATTAATACAGACCTACAGTCTCTGGGTGCTAAAGAACTGGGTCCTATAAAAACAATCAGATGACAAATGAGCAGTCACCAGTATTTATAGCAATTCTAACCTTTAGGTTTACAATATACCTTTTTCACTATTGTTATTTTCTGCTGCCATATGTTTGGTTTTGCTAGTGTATTGTGGACATTAATGGTGGATTAGTTGTAGTAACTAAAATTATGCTACTTTCTCACTAGAGATTTGGATATTTTTATGTTGCTTTTGTCATACTCCACAAATCTCAAAGTGTATTAAGTTACATGGTAACTGAAATGTATTATTATATTAGATCATCACTCTTGGGCAGAAGAGTAAAAAATATCCCTTCCATTCGGTGCTTTTGCTAGACAGATTTTCTACATCACTTAACTTTTAAAAATAATATCAAAAAGTTATTATCTGAATTTCAAGTTTTTAAAACTGTCAAATTCTTTAAGCTGAAGTTTATTTTGATTAAATATCCTTTGATGATAAATAGCTTGCCCCGTGCTATGTATTAAAGAACAGCTTGTTTCTTTTGGATTGGATTTTTATTGTAAAATGCAAATAATTTTCCATTTCTTATAATTTATGACACTATTACCATATCCTGTTACATAAAATGACAATGAGCAAAAACACTCCTGCTGCTACAATCTGTGCTGAAAAGCTTCTTCTAAATATATTGTCTTCACCCCTATCCATAGCCATAGCTATAGGAAGTAGGAATATTCTCACAGTATTTACTAGAGGATGCTAGTAGGTGCTTATAATAGGCACTAAAAATATAATGTGCATTTGCTATGCTCAAAAATTATAAATAGGCAAAGCCTTTTGAGTAAGAATCATATGCTTTTAAGATTCATTTCTGCCTGTCAGCTTGCTTTGTTTATTATTATTGGCATTTACTTCCTACTTATACATAAATAAATTCAATAGGAATCACTAACTCCACAATCAATATGATACATAATCCAAGTCCAATTATAAATGTGTGCATCCTGTTAACAACCATGTTCTGATTTTGAGAACTACATCTAATTGAAAGAATGAAAAGACTTCAGGCATGCCAATAACCCAGGAGCATAGTGTTTCTTGGGGCTTTAGAAGGCTATGACCTATTGAATAATTTATGCTGTCAAAAGACAAAATTACAACAAATTTAGTTTAAACATATAATTGGCCTTTATTAGCAAGTCTATAGTTGGAGAACATCCCATTCTACCAAACAGAATGAATGTTCCAATGACCTGAAGATAGAAGCTTGGTTTTATAAACAGAAAAATACCCCAAAAGGCAGAAACAAGGAAGGAAAAGCAGATTTAACATTTAAAGATTACTTTTTTAATAGGTCTAAAACAGACCTATCATGCCAACTCAGAAAAAAGCAAACTGGGCTATTCTTTCACTGGTTACTGTGGATCCCCTGAATTTTCTTTCTTCCTTTTCTCCTTTTTTTTTTTTTTTTTTTTTTTCACAGTGTGGTTTGATTTCCTGGCACACAGTACAAAAAGATTCCTTTCTGGTTCAGTCTAGTCTATCGGGGTTCCATGAAGGAGCCTAGTCCAAGAGAATGGCCTTCCATAAATTTTGCTTAACAATTTTCTTATGACATCAGGGCCGGTCAACATCAGGTTAATATTTTGGTTTTAACAGTATTCTCTGAATAGTGATCCCAACCTTTATTTTCAGATTCAGAAATGGCAGGTCCAGTCTTTCTCTTATCATCTCTCTCTCACCAGAGCCTATGGTTTCTTTCCAAGAATTTAAGTGTTTAGATTGGTCCCACATAGATAGTCCAAGGTAATATTCTAGGTCAAGCTCCTTTACTTTAATTGTGTTTTCAAAGTCCCTCTTGCCATGCAGGGACATATATTCACCAGCCTTAGAAATTAGGTTTCCAAGAATATAGTTAGGGGACTTTTATTCTTCCTCCCAGAGAGAGCATAATGACATTATGTTGATGGCGATAACAGCTAGGATATTGGCCAACAATCTGAGACATGCCAATTCAGTGCATTGCCTCAGCCTAGAAACTCGTAGCTAGTGACATAATTAATCAGGGTTCCTGGAGTAGAGTCTCTGTCAAGGGTAGGACTTGTATGTCAGTTAATACATAAGGTATAGAGGTAGCAAAATTATTTCCTTTTCTACATATTTTTCATTTTCCACAATTAATTTCTTGTTCCCCATACATACTAAACCTGCAGACAAGGCTATTTTATATATTACACTTTACCTCTAAACTCTGAATTGCTGGGACGGACACATTTTATTGTCTTTGGAACATCACACCCTCCCAGACCAGTCATGACCCTATGTCAGTATCTCTTAATGAAAATATGTTACATGTGATAATTCTTTATTATATAGGTGTTTTGTGGACACTATCGATGTATATTGAGCTTAATTCCTACACAATGAATGTCACTGGTACCCAGACATTGGACTACTGTATCTCCCTAAGGGAAAGAGGGACAGTACAATATCATGGTAAAATACCATGTTCCCAAATGCCCCCTTTCCGTTCCAAAAAACCTAGCCAGGTTAGGGAACAATGAGAGCAATCCATATTATCTTTTCAAGGACAATGACTTTCTCTTATGCACACTGGGAAGTAATGTAAGCTAATGTCATCTATTAAAAAAAAATTACTTTCTGGCATGTGCACCAGGACAGTGACTTTTGGGGATGCTGCTCATACAAGCCAACTAAGCAATGGTGATGTCAATGCTATGCAACCTAACATATAAGATCCCTTACTGAGTGGGTCCTGGTGTGGAACTGAGGGCACTGTAGAAAGAGGATTTGTCCCTCCTTCAGTCAGCCACCACTAGTCAAAATGCTATGAAGGAGAGAATGCCTTTCTTGGCAAAGCACCTTGAAGGATGGAGGTGCTGTCAGCCCAATGACATTGTAATCTTAGTGCAGTCACTGATCTCTGGTAAGCTTTCCCCAATAAATCATATGTCTCCGATTCTGTCACTGGGCACTTTCTTTGGTTTCCCTGCAAACTATCCCACTGCCCTGGCACAATGGGTGAGACAACAACATCCTAATTTCTACACATTTAAAAAAATTTATTAGCCAGGCATGCTGGCATATACTTGTAATCCCAGCAGCTTGGGAGGCAGAGGCAGGAGCATCATGAGTTCAAAGCCAGCCTCAGCAAAAACAAAGTGCTAAACAACTCAGTGAGATCCTGTCTCTAAATAAAATACAAAATAGGACTAGGGATGTAGCTCAGTGGTCAAATGCCCCTGAGTTCAATCCCTGGTACTGCTCCCCACTAAAAAAAAAAAAAAAAAAAAAAAAAAAAATTTAGTAGACTACATTAATACTGTTTGAAAACTGTTGTTCTTATTGTTCCAAGAAAATTTTAGAAAAAAGAAGTAAAGACTGATTTTGACAATGTTTTGTTTTCATTTATTTGCTGAGTTGTTTAATGAACATGTACAGAGACTCCAGATTGACAACCTCTTTGCTGGACAGTTCAGGTAGAGGGCATGGATGCTTTGTCTGTGCATTCCACCCACATCCATATGCTTTACCTCAGATTACAGGAGTGAGTAACACTGTTATTCAGATTTTGTTACTCAAGGATTAAAACTGTTACTGAGGTCGCCAGTTGATCCACATGTATCACTGTTCTGAAAGATAATCCATCTGGCTCTCTCTCCAATATGGTCTTCTCTCTTCTCTTTCAGGCGCAGGTCCTTTGGACATTATATTATAACATTCTCTTTCTCATATTCCCTCACAAATGTCAAGTGACACACTTCTTTCAAGTGGCAAACTAATAGCAAGGTTGAAAGAAAAATGGGGAGGGAGGGGTTTTACATGAGCCTTTAATTTCACTTACATGTTCTCATGGAGCATTACAAAAATTCCTACATAGTGATAAAGGATGGTTTCAGACTAACTTTTTTTCTTGTATTTCATTTGTTTTTGTATGTATATAAATCCCTTGGGGAGTCCACATAAACAGTGATCAGACTAAGTCAAAATATTAATAACCTTTAATTGTACAATTCTTCAGTAACAGTGTGAAACATGCCAAGGTTTGCCTTTCTTTGTGTGTCTTTGTGCATGCATGTGCAGAATGTGGGGATTGAAACCAGAGCTTCAGGCATGCTAAGCATGTACCCTGGCACTGAGATACACCTCAGTCCAATTTTCATTGCTTTAAATTACCTCTTCTCAACCCTTCCTAGGATCTCATAAGATAATGCTAACTATTGAAATAAGAACATTTCTACAAAGATTTCAAAAAATATCCATGGAAACAAGGATGTAATAAAAATTATACAGAGCGCACACATAAAACGTAACATACAAATAAGGATCTAAACACGCAGGATAAGAAGAGTAGGTTCCAGAATCTACCCCAGATCCTAGAAGAAGATGGGGATTTTACAAAGGTGAGGAGGAGATTGTAGGGATGCTGGTGATGCAGGAACACAGAAAGCATCAACAAGGGTTCATTCCCACTGGGGAGATAATGAGGACCGGTATGAGGCTTCGTTGATCAGAGGTTGGGTGAATGGGGATTAGAGATAGGAAGGTAGAAAGTGCTTAGGACCAGAGTCTGGGGCAAGCATCTTCTCTGAGGGAGACCAAGGCAAGGTACAAGCAGGCAGTGTTTTCTCTAGCCTTGGCATCCAAAAGGGAAAAGAAAATTGTGTGTTGAAGATAGTGTTGTACTGAAACAAAATAGTATCAAAGGATCATGAGGAAGTTTAAAGAAAAAAATCTTTTATTTCTAAAAGTGCTGATACCATCAAAGGGAAAATACATTCCTTTTTGTTTTACTTTTCAAATATGGTTCTTTTTGTCATCTCCAGGGTTTCTCCTGTCAGCAGCAGCAGTAGTTATATGAAGGAACCTGAATACACACACATATATTTTGAAACCTGGAAAATTTAACCTAAAGTACATTTTAGTTTGGAGTGCCCTTGGGGGTGGAACTGAATTGCTCAGGAGATGAATAATGGGATTCATTACTATGACCAGTTGAAATCTAACATAACCCAAGGTATTCCCTTGCTGTTGAAAGCTTAGAGACTGTGGAAAGTAATGTAACCCTGAGTAAGTGATTCCTTATCCCACCACTGAAATCACCAACAAAAAGCATTTTCTTTCTACATGTGAGAGGTATATCTATGTTAATAGATATCCTGGACAGAAGAATAGTCTTTGCATATTCAAATAACCTTGTTTTAGTTCTTGTGATACAAAAAAAAAGTTATTTATCATTCTTGCTGTAAAAACAGACTTGATCAATATCCTATGAGTTTAAAGGACTACTGTATATACTCATTTTTGCTAGTGTATACAAATAGACATGTAAATGACAATGGAAGGTCCTTAAGAGTTGCTTTCTATTATACATACAAAGTAAAATCTGCTGTATAAAACATGAGTTTAACATTGTGAGGCCACCCTTTAATATAATATGAGAAATTCAGAGCCAGATTGCTTTCACAGGAAGTTTCCTTAAACATTGAAAAGAAAAAAAAATAATTATAATCTCACATAAAGTTGTCCAAAAAAATGGAAAAAAGATTATTTGCATGACATTTTATTTTCAGGGCAACTAGTCCAATACTGATACAACCCCCTAACTAATATGGTCAGAAAAAGAAAAAATATATATAGGGTAATATTATTAAATATATGTAAGAAAGAAATACTGCTCAAAGTCTGTATTTAGGAAGCTCCAAAAGGCAACTGCTACATTTAATTAAAAACAGATACTTGCAACCTCAGGACATTAACATAACTTGTATACATTCTTTTTATTGTCAAAGTTTGGGCTAGAACCCCCATATGCTGATTCCAATCCTGAGCCTCTCAAGGAAATTACTTGTTCCCATTCTGCCGAAGTCTGGCTGGGCACAAAATCAGGAGCCACTCATAGCCTTGTAGATTCAAACAGCAATTCTTTATTCCCGAACTCACACCGGCACTCTACAAGCACGTTGTGGGGAAAATCCACACTTCCACTGGGCTCTGCATCCCAAAATACTCTCTGAAACCCACGAGAACTCAAGGGGAACTCAAGGAGCAGGCGGTCGCCTGAGGCAGCAGGATACTCCTTATTCCCAGCAGGGTCCACCTTAAACCTGGAACCGCCCTAAACCCAAGGAGAGGATACTCCCTATTCCCAGCAGGATACACCCTAAACCTGGACCCACCCTAATCCAGCAGGATCCTCCCTAAACCCAGATTCACCCTGGTCCTTGAGCAGGGTCACCTTACTCAAACAAGCCCATTTCCACAACGGAGAGTCCTCCCTCTAAGCAACATGGGGTAGGCTGACAAGGAAATTGCCATGCGTCATTCTTACTTAGCTATGGCTCTTAGCACCATTCTATGGTTAAATCAATCAGGATGAAATCTGCTGCTGTCACAAAGAAGTTGGAAGCTCAATGATTTTGCACAATTTACATTTCTTTGTTGCTCTTCTCAAGTATATAGCAATAACCCTTTACCCAAGGATTTGCAAAAAAAAAAAAAAATTGGGAGAGTGGCAAAAAATATTTTAAATATTTTAAAGTATGTAGTGATGTTCTAGACATTTCTCTGCGGGAACCCTACAACACTTCAGGTTTTACCTGTTGCTCTGTTGAAAACTATTATCACACGGCACATATGGTTGCCTTTCTCCAAAGCATCCTGATTTAATCACAGATCATGTTATTACCCTATGTCTTGCCACAATGCTCTTAAATAATTGCAGAAGATTAGTTGTTATGTTTATTTGATTTTGGCTTGTTTTTCACATATGTTTTTCATATAGTAAAAGGAGGTAATATGGCTACATTTAGTGTAGCCATTTCAACACTATTATTTATGATATTTAGTCCATAGAAAATATCTAACACCTCAAATAATCCACATTGATGTGATTGACTCTTGAATATTTTCCCAGTCACATTCAAAGTTGTAATTTTAAAACTAAGATTGTGTAGGAGAAATTTATCAAAAATAGCATGTATAGGAGTTTTAGATACAGATTTGAACAAATTCATGCATGTATTATTGCCATATTATTGAAATACAACCAAATGTTTCCAGGTCTTAATATTTAAAGTACTAGAAATATTGGTGGATATTTTAAGAACATGTTCATGGAATCTATTTTTTAAAAAAAAAATTCAGGGGGCTGGGGATGTGGCTCAAGCGGTAGCGTGCTCGCCTGGCATGCGTGCGGCCCGGGTTCGATCCTCAGCACCACATACAAACAAAGATGTTGTGTCTGCTGAGAACTAAAAAAATAAGTAAATAAATAAAATTTTAAAAAAATTAATGGAATAAAGGTATTGTGTCTAATTACAACTGAAAAAAATAAATATTAAAAAAAATTCAGCAACAGTATTTCTGAAGGGAAGAAGACATTTAAGGCTCTCTATTGCCTGAAGGTAAAGGAATTGGTATGTGTCTGTAATAAACTCCCCCGTAGAGTATAACTTGGGTATATAAAAATGTTTTTATTTATTTTTTATTTTTTTCATTTCCTATAAGGATAATTTTTATTCTACTGAGAGGGAGAAACACTGTGTCCTCAACTTTGCCACAGTGTTTAGCAAGCACTTAGAACTTCTATTATGTTTGTTTGTTTGTTTTTTCAATTCTTTTTTTTCTTTTTTTTATTGGTTGTTCAAAACATTACATAGTTCTTGATATATCATATTTCACACTTTGATTCAAGTGGGTTATGAACTCCCATTTTTACCCCGTATATAAAAATGTTTTTAAATGATATGATAAAGCCAGTGAAAATGTAGTAATAGGCCCTTTAAGCAATATTATGCACTGTCTCTGATATACTAGTGTTTTGTGATAGCATGTAAAATTTGCTTATGAAATCTATCTGAGAAACAGAACCTAACATGACAAAGTGTTGAGTTCTCAGGGTAAAGGCAATATTCTCTCCCTTGAAATATAATGAAGACTACACTCTATTAAAGTGCAATTGTCAACTTGAGGGAACTATACAACTTTGCTATGACAAAATAACACAAACAAGTAGAAAAGAACATGAATTTTAAAAAAATCTTGGGACAGCAACATGTATATTTAATAAGATGTCTTCTACCATGACTTTTTAAGAATGGAAAAGTATTAAATATCAACATGGTAGATATGACCCATTAGTTTTCTTCCAATCTGCCTGCCCTTACCCCCGTAACCTCTTTCCCCTCATCCTCACTCCAAAAGTAAAATGAACAGAGCTGTCAGGTGTCAATGTCTAGAGATTTTATAAAATCTTAAATGTTTTTGAACTTCAAAATAATAGCCTGACCAGCACATTCTGAGCTGAAACCTCATAAATTCTTAAATGTACTGTTCAATGGCAAATGTTCTGAAACCTTCCCAATAATGCCTCATGCCACAAAAGAGAAAGCAAGAAGAAATGATGTCTTCATTCTTTTAATAGAAAAATGTCAAAAGTTTTTCTTTATTTTTAATGTCTTGGTGAACTGAATGATCTATCATTTTTGAATGTTTTAGAATTTGAACATTTCCAAAGTTTTATGAATTGTGAGTAAGGGATAACTGTTCATTATATATACCTACATGCACTAAAATATTGCATTTCATTCTTTATAATCTGAGGATATTAAATAAAAATAAAGGTATGCATGTCTTTTAAATGTATTATTGGTTCTGTGTAAGAGTATATAAATGGAATGATCTTAGTAATTTGTTTAATTGAGTACCACAGAGAAAGTTAAATATAAGTGGACTCACATATTATCATAGCCAAACACTAGTTTTTCAAATCAACTAAGGCAAGAAGGTTAATTAACATTTCCAAATCACTTAAAATTTGGTTGCAGAACTATAGCTGGAATTACATCCTATGAATATTTATAATTTATCATGTATCAGGCACTGTGTATTTTTTACTCAATTTTATCCTTATACCAAACCTGCAAAAATGTTTTAAGTTTTCATTAACAGTTCTATTTAACAGATGAGATGAGTGAAAGACTGGTTTAAGCAACCACACTGTTTGGAAATACAGTGTGACATTATATGTAATTTATAAGTGGTGCAAAGGATATCTCCTTTCAGTTATTTGTTTTTTAAAAAAATATTTGTTTAGTTGAAGATGGACACAATGCCTCTTTTTATTATTATGTGGTGCTGGGGATCAAACCCAGTGCCTCATGCATGCTAGACAAGCACTCTACCACTGAACCAAAACCCCAGCCCTCCTTTCAGCTATTGGTTGAAATGTTTTTGGTGGACTACTAACTATAATAACAAGCATACTTTTTCATGAAACTTCTAAATGCATTTTCTGGGTTACCAGGCTGCCTTGCTCAATATGGTTTGTTTTGCTAAAAGACAGACAGCACTGTGCATATCATCTTGATGTAAATACCCTGAAATTTTAAAAAATATTTATAGAAACAGAACTTGTAAATAAGTATGCACTTTTGATGCCTGTGTCACTAACATGTACGTGTGTACTGGTGATGTAATACTAAACAAACTAAGAAAAAAACAATGTACAGAACACCCCAGTTACCATAAAAATCCCTACTTGCCACCAAATATCTGCAAACAACATTCATCTCCCTGAGTATCTTTTGGGTGTTCTGAGCTGTCGACAAATCATTTTACATAGACCCAATTATTACTTTGACCTTCTTGCTCTCCATAGAATGAAGGACACCTGTGAGAAAAATGATCAATAGACATTTTCACTTGGAGTAAATGACAGCTGAAGACAGAGACAGTAAATGACTGACCAAAGTCTTAGAATAAACTAATGCCTGCCTTCCCTTTGGGAGCTCACATACTTGTTCAATAACTTAATCCATTAGTTCTTAAACTTGAGCAGCATCAGAATCACCTGGAGGGTTTGTTAAAGCACTGTTAGCTGGGTCCCAGTTCTAGGATATCTGCTACAGTATATCTGAATGGCACCTGAGAAGTAAGGCCACCTTTTCAGAAGCACTGTCTCACTGTTGAATGAGAGCAAATTTCTAATCTAGCAAGCAAGAGTGGCCTCCAAGTTTCTTTGTTTCCTCTTCTGAATGATATCTTTAGTCTAGATAGTCTGATAAATTCAAATCTAAATTTTAAGTCTAAACTCAGTCTCAAACATAGTAATTGGCTTTGAGCTTAAATTACAGCAAATCATACTCAGATAAATTAAGATATGAATCATAATCTCTATGACTATAAAAATTGTGTTCTTTTCACTCCATGATATGCTTATCTTTGAGAAATAGAACAGTATCATTAGAGATAAAATCAACATTTTTCAGTAAATCCATTTACTAAAAGAATGTTGTTTTTTTAACAAATATTTGCATTTGAGAACTAAGGAATTTTTATGGCCAGTATGTTTCTAAAAATAAAATAATAATTTTTAAAACCCCTGAGTTTCAAAATAATCAAGCCAACTTATTTGAGATTAATAAGTTAAAAAATAAATCAATCTAAAATTTAACCTACAGAATTTTTAAATAAGAAAAAGCAGGAGTTAACCACAAAACTGAAAAATGAAGATTAAGAAAAGTGAATCAAATCCTACATTTTCTATGCCACCTGCACCAACTACTTAATCGAACTCAACCATCAACTATTCAAACTTCTCTTATAAAATGAAAGAATAGTCTTATCTTCTGAGGAAATTTCTTCAATTGTCAAATAAAATATATTAGCAACATTGAGCTTATTTCATGTTCATTCAACATTGCTTTGGTCAGTTATTATAATAAATACTGATATGTTGTCCTGTTCAACATGCTGCATACAAACATACCCACATGTACTTAATGCACATAAGCAACTTCATGAAGTTTTGGAATATCATAATAATTACCTGTATTTTATAGATGAAATCCTGATGCACAGTAAAATCTATTTGATTATGTATAGATCACACAGTAGGCAATACAAACAGGTTTAAAACACAAAGAGATTTCAGAATTCTTATCCTCTTCATACCCTAACTGCATGTTGAAGACAACATAAAGAAAAACATCATGGCTTGAAGAGTGTGAATATATAAAAACAATAGCATTACATGAGGCAGCATAGACGGCCATGGATGGCTAAGTCCTAAAGATTTTGGTAGGCATTGTTTGTTCTTTGGCTTTAAGTCTGAGTAGAAAAAAATAAAGACATAAAAAGTTTTAAGAAGACATGATTTGACTTATTTGAAACACGGGCTTGAATAACTTAATTCAATAGTTCTTAAACTTGAGCAACATCAGAATCACCTGGAGGGTTTGTTAAAGCACTGTCAGCTGGGGCCCAGTTCTAGGATATGTTCTGTGGTATATCTGAATGGCACCTGAGAATTTAAGGGCCACCTTTTCAGATGCATTCATTTCATGAATGTTTCTTCATGAAAATATGCAATTACTTGTTCATAACTGGATAAAACTTTCAGAATAAAATGATTTTCAACGATTAAAACTTTAACAAGTATTAGACAATCAGCTCAATGGAAAGAAAGAATGGCAAAATAGAAAATTAATATGGAGCTGTTATATTATTGACCTGGACATTTATCCACAACCACTCTTTGTATAAGACACCCTTCTCCTCGTCTGTTTTTAGCCTCATTCCCTTCTGCTTCGAAGATGTTCTCCACAATTTGCCAAATTTGGTAATCATTGAATGCTATTTTTTCTGTGGAAAATCCCTTGTTTCGATATTTTCAACAACTTCTAATTCTTCCCAAACAAATGGTAACCTCATACTCTTTGCTTTACTGTGGCTACTAAATTTTTAAAATTGCAACTATTATTACACCTGTTTTACCACACTCTGACCCTTCTGGGGAACTCTTCATTTTCTTATCTGTTCTGGACTTGCTTCCGGTACCTTTCATTCTTCTATTTCAATAACCACCTTTATCATGTCTTGTAATGAAGATACAGTGGTGAAGAATGCTTTTCAGCATTTGTCTGGAAAAACACCTTATTTTGTAATTTTCTTTGATTAATATTATATTGTGTCCATATGAATTACATTTTAAAATAATCGCACAGAAAAAAACAGATTGTTTTTTTCTTTTGTTGCATATCCTTAGGAGTTTTAAAACATGTAGATTGTTGCAACCACTAACACAGTCATGATTCAAAGCAATTTCTTCAACTAGTCTCCCTAATTTTTGAATGATACTTTACTGATATAGAATTCTAGACTGAGAGATTTTGTTTTTTCATTTATTTGATTTTAGTTCTTTTAGCATTTTCTGAAGCCTTTTGGTTCTATATTCATATATTCCAGATTACTTATTGGAACCCTCTGCTTCATATATAAAAGCAAATTGAGACTTTTGGAGTTTTAAATTTATACAACTAGGAAAAAGCTATACAAAAGATAATAAAAAATTAAAATGATAAAATCAGGTACAAAACTCACACAATAATGTGAATACACTTAACTTCATAAAATCGGGCAGTTAGAAATTATTGAAATGACACTTTAATGCTAAACCCATCGCAATGAAAAAGAAAACACCAAAAAAACAAAAACAAAAACAAAAAAACACCAATTGTTGGAGAGTTTGAAGGAGTCCCTGTAAGTAAGTGGAAAGGAAGTTTAAGACATTTTGATTCCATAGATATCCATCCAGCTCTTCACCCCTGCCATTCATCATATCTACCTGCAGTTTAAACACTTCTCATATCTACTTTTGCCCCTTTCCTATTCATTGCCAAAGCAGGTTTTCTTCTTTCCTTTCTTACCTTCCTAAGAGGATTGAAGACGTCTTTAGCTTGGTATCCTCCTTTAAGTTCCCACCATCCCTGGACTTTTGTTTCTATCTTTTCCTGAGTAGTCCTCAAAACCAAATCTCAAGTTTCCTAAAATTGGAAAATTCACTTGGAGCAAAGCAAGTATTTTTGCTTTTCAGTAACCTTTCTGGCATTCTGCTTTCCCCAATAATGTTTTAGAGATCTTTATTTAGATATAAATTTTATAATGAATATCAGAGTTTAAATTTTTTTCAAGCATGAAAATTTGGTCTATTTTTATTATAATTTATATAATATTATTATCATAACTATACTATACTATATTATCCATTATAGTAGGCATTTTAATTATAAAATATTTAGACAATATCATACTTTTTATTTACTAAAATAAATTAAAATAAAGGAAAAAATAAATTCATCAATAACCTTATGTTGCCATTACTTAAATAGGGCACTAACATTTGCCCATCTTTCCTCTCAGTCTCTTATTCCCGCCAAGGAATTTTTAGTACTGTTGTTATCATGTTCTATATGCAATTTCCAAATTAATATTGTATTAAGGGATTTTGTCATGATGCTTCCTTTTCATAGATATCATTTTATATGATGGCTTGAGGACAAAGAGCATGCCCTTTGCATCTCCCCTGCTGTTTTACACAAATAACTATACATTGTAGGCATTTGGTAATGTTGTTAACCTGAATGAGGATACAAACATTTTAGGAAGAAAAGTTTTCTTGAATATTTAACTGTTTTTTCATTCTACCTAATACAGTAATGTCAGAAGTTGACTTTCAACAAACAATTGCTGAATTAAATGCTGGGGAAGTTGTACTTAGGTTGCTGAGAATCACAGTAAAGAAGTGTTTACCTTATTATTTGTTCCAAAACTCACACTCATATTTGTAATTTTATAAACTCATTTGATCATGTCATCTTACTCTTTATACATTCCAACAAAATTTCATCTCAGAGCAAAAGTCAATCCCCAAAAGGGTTTTACAAAGCTATCATAGACAGAGCTGAATGGTTTAAGAGAATAACATGGAGACTGGCTTAACAGTCAATATTTACTTTTCACTTTTCTGGAGTCTGGGAAGTATAAGATCAAGGGGAAGGCCAGCTTAGTTCCTGGTGAAGGCACTCCTCCTGGCTTGCAGATGGCCACTGTCTTGCTGGGTCCTTACCGGTGGCAAAAAATTCTCTCTCTCCTCCCTTTATGATGAAAGCATTAATCCCATCATGATTGCTCCACCCTCATGACTTAATTACTTTTCAATGGTTTTCACCTCCAGGTACCACCACACTGGAACTTGGAGGTTTAACAAATGTATTTTGGTGGTACAGAAACATTCAGTACATAACAAAGGCATTAAATAATCTAGCCATATTGCCTCTCTGACTTCTTCCTTTTCTTTTGAAGATTCCTTGTGTGGTTCACCAATATCACCCACCCCCTCACCCTCACTGTTCTTTAAATATACTCTATTCTCTCTCAGGAATTTGGCATTTGTTATTACCTCTCTCAAGAAATATCTTCACCCAGATATCCTGTTTAAATTCTTCATATCTTTGTTCTAGCATCATTTCTTCTGAGATGTCTTCTTTCTCTACAAAGAGGTCTTGACCTCTTTACTACTTCACGTCTTCCTTAGCCCTTAATACTAATTTTTGTTAAAGGTACATATTTGTCATTTAAATTTATTTTTTTCTAAATTAAATATAAGCTTCTTGAATGTATTGTGTTTATTCATTTTGTCCACTAATGAAGCCAGATTTAAAGTTAGGTAGTCAGTGTAGTTAGGTAAATCGGGTCTAATACCGAGTGAAATCTAAAATGGAGGCCATGCTGGGAATGACTCAGGGAAAACGCAGGACAACTCATGGAATGTTAATGGAGTCCTTGAAAAGGCCCTAGGCCAAAGTCCATCCTAAAGAAGTGATAATGAAGTCCTTCCTGACCAGATTACTTCTTTGGCCCACCTGTGTCCCACCCCTCGGCCTTTCAACCCACATTCCATCACCAAAACTATAAAAAGGGGAAACAACCTCACTTCCACGGATTCCACCTCTTGGGTCCCCTTCTTCCTCCGGGAGAAGTCTTTTCTGCTGTCCTTTAATAAACTTCTAATTTCTACTCTGACCTTGCCTTGGCGTGCTTCTTTGGTGTTATTCTTCAACATCGGGGAAGCAAGGACTCTTCACCGGTCAACAGCGGTAACACTAATATGAATCTCAGCCTCTGATGACTAGAATGTTTAACTGCTCAATAAATATTTGTTAGAGATAGGAATGAATGATTAATACTACATGTACCATGTAGTCAGTATTTTTTTGCACTGTGGCTTTCTTTGATATTTTTCAAATAAAATTAAGTCAATGTTTCAGAAAATGGAATCAGGAAGATAAGAATATTGCTGAAGGCTACACTAACACTTAAAAATAGTTAAAAAAAATAGCAAAGTTAATTTTCACACCAGGGTCTTTCTCTTTCCCAAACTCAAATCCTTTCTATTGAACCATACTGAGGTATAAATAAAAAAAAATTCACAATTCTCTAATAATTTTGAGATCCATTTAATGTTAGCTTCTGGTCTGTATTTGACATTTATATAAAGGAACATAATCATAGTATAAGATATTTTAATTCAAAGAAAAAGAATTTCTTTGCAATTCAATTTGATTCTAACTTTGGGATAATAATACTATATTGAAATGAAACCATTTCCTTCTGAGTTCCGACCTCAGCCTTGACATTTGTCCTTTTCCCTACAGGCATTCTAAGATGCATACCTTGAGGCTCGTTTGTGAAGAAGTTATCACTTCCATAAACATTCACTTTGCATTAGTCCACTGGTGTGGTATGAAAATTAATGGGAAATATCTCAGAAAGGAAATTACTAATAAGACCAGAACACTGAAAGAAGTTGCTTTAAATTTAAATCACCGGCTTAGTGCTTGGTCATTTTTGTCTCTATCTCATGTGGTCTGGAGAACATCTTTTTTTTTTTTTTTCCCCTAAAATAAGACATACAATAAGCCTGAGCTTAACATTGGACCCAGTTTCTAGGTTATTTAATCTCACTCAGTGGTGAGTGATTAAAAAATTGTTTTAAATAAAATAGTCAGTGGTTCTCCTTAGAAGATGATATCATGAATGACGGGACTTGGGGTCATGACTCTGAGTTTATGTGGTAGAATGATCTGCCACATGGGTACTGCATACGCACAAGATGCCAAACCTGGCTCAATTTAACTTAATTCAAAAATATCAGTTTTCTGATATTTTCCAGGTGTTTTGTTAAGTGCTCTCAGAATCATGTGGTAGTAGAATGGAAGAGACAAAAGTTAAGTGATTCACTCAGAAATTACACCAAAACCATAATCTCTTTTGCACTCATATTTATAACTAATGGAAACCAAGATTTTAGATAAAACTATCAGGTAAACTTAGGAAGATGTTCTCAGTTCACCACCACTTGGGCTATTTTTAGTGAAAGTTATTAATGTAAACTTATTAAACACATCCATAAGCACAAAGTTATCACAAATGTTTGAGATATTTCAAGTTAGGGATAATGGAGAGCTCAGTTTAGCTGCCTAACTAAAAATAGTTGGAACTGAAGAATAATTAAAAAAATTTCCAATATTAAAACCACATGATTTCATAGTATTTGTGTAACTTTCTATTTAATTTAATTTCTTTTGTTTAGATTAGCTTCTTACATTATTTTGTATCCTCTGGAGAAGGCTCTGAGCATTTGACAAGCAGAATGAGGAACTCAGTTACCACTATGGTAAATCCATCTTATCTTTGGCATTTACCCTCAGTTTAATATTTTCATTGGAGAGTACATTAACTAGCCCTTTCTTTCCTTTTCATTATCCATGTCTTCATATTTATTTCTTACTTTTCAGTTTAAAAAGGTCAGACAACTTGCAAAGAAGTTCTCTTTAGAGAATTAACCTGATTCTGAGATACTTCATAGGTATAATGGATATAATATTTAGCTTATAGTATTTTTCAAAGATTAGGGAAACATGGGAAGAAATGTTTTATAAAAAGTATATGTATATATAAGTGTATATATATGTATATATATATATAAACCTCTTAATATATGTATGCATACATATATACATGTATATACATACATATATATATATCTCAAGATGAAATGTGTTGTCCATGAGCAGGAGGTAATGTTTGAATGTTTGCACAGCTCAAATAATTAGATGACAACATAATTACAGATTTTGAAAATACATAGTTTTGGTTATTCAGAGTTGAATAATTAATTAACAGTAAAATATCAAAGGTTAGAGAAATGAACCATGGGAAAAACAATGATTTATAGAAGCAGCCAAAGAATAATAGGATGCAAAATAACTTGCCCAAGGTCACATACTATTCATTAATTCATCCATCATCCATCCATCCAATCATCCATCCATCCATCCAAAAAGCATTTATAAACATAAGAAACAGAATGGCTATTAAGATTTTCCCATGTTTTCAAGGAGGTTATAGAATTTAGGAAACTATTCTTCCCAGATTATATGAGCTTTGTCAAAATATGACTAATTGTAACAAAACAATTGAGGTTCTAAAACAGAGAAATAAGATACCATCTACAGATATCCTCAGTCTCATTAGGAGTAAAGATTAAATCCAGCTCCTCCAGCTAGCTAATTTAATGTTTCTCTATCCATTAAGATAATATGATTATATGGTTTTCTCTATCAATTAGAAGTCTATTTTCTTCAATAAAAAGTACACCATCCCTTCAAGGAATTTAGAAAATCTAAAGAGGCACCTGTTCATGAATCATTTATATATTAAATAACATTGTTTCTTGGAATGATGTTGAAAAATACCATGATTGTATAAAAAAAGTAATAACATATGGCTCTGGTCCCAAATTATTAAAATATAATTGGGAGAATAAATGTAATACATAATTGAATAGAGTATGATATATGCAATTGCAGAAACTACACAGAAATAAATTCTACTGAAAAAGACAGGAAAAACTTTTAATAGAAGGGAAGCAACTTCTAGAATAGAGCTTCAAGTAAACTTTTCTTCTCACTTTTTTTTTTCATTTTAATTTGCAATTAATTTGATGGGGTAAAATTGTATTGTGGCATTTATTCAATAAAAAATTGATCAAGTATCTACTGTTAGACAGACTCTGTGATAACCACCAGGAGTATAACAAAAGAAAAAGATGGTCTGTGTCTTAAAAACCTGGAATAGCAAGGACATAAGACAAGAAACAAATCTATTCAAAGGTACTATACAGGGCCTTACTACACAAGCTTGTTTCAAGCTCTGCAAACAGAGCAGGAAAAATAGAAATTATCCCTGTTGTGGAACTTATTTTTATCAGATGAAACAGACAATGATCAATAATGAACACAAAACATAGTTTTATATAAAATGATGATGGAGGCCATTGGAGAAAATATAAAGAGTATTCAAGAGTTGCAAAGAAATCATTACAGAATAACTATGAGATGGCTCATAATCAAGAGCTCCCTGAGATGAGTTCTGAAAGCTGAATAAGGATTATATCATTGTTAAATAAGAGGAGCATTTTGGATAGAGAGAACAGTTCTCACCTCGTTTAATTTCTCAGGTCCAGTAGTAGCAAAGGAATGAGTTATAAAGTGTCCGTGCTTTTTGGGAAGAGCAAGGAAGTAGGCTCAGAAATGCTAAAGCAACTGAGATGCTGGAGCCCTCACTGTACAGTTATTGCTAAAGACCTACCTGACTACCAAAGGCCATGACAAGGCTGCAAATATCAGTAGTGGATGCAGGAGTAAACACAGTGTATGTCAGGTTGAGGTGCAAAATGACCACTGAACTCACACTTTCCGTGAGGACATGTCAGATAAGACTCCTGTAACAGGGATACTCCTTTAGGGAGAACTTAGGAGAAAATAAGTAAGTGTATAAATTAAGTGTCAAAGACTGAATAACCTTTAATCATTAATGTTGTACTTAATTGACAAATATCACTTATTGCTACTGACTAAAATTAAAAATATAGATTCTTGTTATTTAGTACAGCAAAAAACTTGCAGATGTGAAATGTTTCTTTATAAATTTAAAGATTGGACAAAATGCATACAGTTAAGAGAAAAAAATACTAACAAAGTTTTATAGAAGAAAATAGAAATTGTTAATAAATAATAGCACACAAATGGCACTAAACCTAAGGATTTTCACCAATGAGTTAATTAATGAAGTCTCAGAACTCCTACAGGTAGTTTATTTACTGGTTAACTGTTTGCAGTAGAGAGAAAATAGAAAAGGAAACTAAAATTGAGCATATAAGTTCAGGGAACCAAGGATAGTGCAATATTAGAACATTACCAAAATAATGCAGAATTTGAAACTTATTATGGTGCTACTGTGTCATTTTTAACTTATAAAAGCAGCAATTTCATAGGGAAACATGATATTTGAATATCTAAGAGAAAAAGTAATATAAATTATTTTGTTAGATGACCAAAAGATATTTGAAAATTAACCTCTACATTGTTAATCTCAAAATTATTATCTATGTTTTTATATATATATTTTATAATTTATATATATATAAAATTGTATAGACATATCTTGATTTACCTGTTCTCATGGTGAATGACATTCTTTGTTTAATTTATTTTTACTTTTATTAATTATGCTGCTATAAGCATTAGTACAAATTACTTTGAAGACTTAAATTTTTGTTAATATTGGGTAGATATCTAATAGCAGAATTACTTGGTCACAGATAAATTGCTTTTAACTATAGAGGAAGTTGTCGGTCTTGCAGAATGTTTGATTACTTTCTAGCAAGGTGTGAAAGTAGTCAATGTGTGAAAGTCACCCTTACCAAGGACTGATGAGATCCGTCTTTATTTAACTATTCCATTGGGTCCACAGTGGCATCATTGAAATTTTAGGTGTCTTTCTCTGATAATTAAATAGTGTTTCTCGCTTTTTCCATGCTTATTGGTCATGATTAAACACTTCTGTGAAGTCCATGTAATATGTTTCCCAGGTTTATTATTACTTTCAATATAAATCTCACACAACCACAGCCAAACTCTGTCCTTGTCCCTTTGCCCATTCTTCAATTTCAGTGCATCTCCCTTTTGAAAAGTTCTTGATTTCTCTGTAGCAGGATTTAGAAATTCATCACTTAACATTGGTAGGCAAGGGTATCCCTTAGGCCAATCATATCAATCTCACTAACTACAAAAGAAAGGTCCTTCTGTCTTTTCCTATATATACATGTTTGAGTTTTCCATTGTGACAATCAAATTAAGAATAATGTATGTTATATCTTGATCTAAATTTAAATCTCATAAATGAGACAGTTGCCTTGACCTCAGTACAAATAAACATTATTAACATCTTACAGTTCACTATTTATTGCTGCAGATTTCACTATAGAAACTGGAAGCCAAATGCATTGAAAACCTTTGTGTGCACCTCACATATTTTAATGACAACTAATTTCTCACCCAGGTCAATAGTTCTATCATGCATTTTTCTTTTTTCTACAGTTTTTTTTTCTTAAAAGAAAAGTACTTCATGATATTCTTATATTTAAATAGGTAGAACATACATTTTTAAGAACTGTGATGACAACATCAGACTGAAGACAATAAATTTGTAAATGATTATATTATATTCATTTTACATAAATAAAACAGAAGTAGCTGTGCATAGGTTATATGGCTGCCTACATAAACTATTTGTATCCTAGACATCACTGTAAGTTTTAACATCTTCTATACAATTAAGAATTCAACAAATATCAAGATAACTAAGCATTCAGATATATCATTTGTGCCTTTATTTTTGTTTCCTTTTATATAATCTATTCTCTATATTGAAGGATATTACATCTTTACCATATCATGTTTGATTGATATGTTAATCATTTAAAACTTTATTTTTAGTTCTTAGGAGATAGTGACTGAAAGAAAATATGTTCCCCCTAAAGCTGTGTGAAGTAGATTTTACCCATTACAGAAGACAAGATTCAGAAAGATCAATTGCTTGCCCAAATATGTGTAAATGGGTGTGTGTGTGTGTGTGTGTGCATGTATGTATAAAGAGAGAGAGAGAGAGAGAGAGAGAGAGAGAGAGAGAGAGTGTGTCAAGAATAATAAATTGATTAAATGCTCCTATATATTGGGCTGGGGTTGTGGCTCAAGCGGTAGCGCGCTCGCCTGGCATGCGTGCAGCCCGGGTTCGATCCTCAGCACCACATACCAACAAAGATGTTGTGTCCGCCGAGAACTAAAAAATAAATATTAAAAATTCTCTCTCTCTCTCTCTCTCTCTCTCTCTCTCTCTCTCTCTCTCTTCCTCTCTCACTCTCTCTTAAAAGAAAAAAAAAGAAATCATTTATTAAAAATAAATAAATAAATAAATAAATAAATACTCCTATATAAATATTTTCCACATGACTTTTTTTCTCCAGAGTCTTCTATCCTCCCACACCAGGTTGAACAGATTAATTTCTAGGTCTGTTGCACGAGCAACATTCTTGGATTTCCTATCTTCTTAAATTAGTTCTTCTGACAAAATTCATCATCTATTACTTTTTTAGGCTGTAAACAGAGGAATAGGAATAATTCTTTAAGCTAATAGTTAATTTGGGAAATCATTTGGCAGTTTTTTAAAAATTTAATCATATATATCGCATATGACTGAGTATTCTACTATCAGGTATATTCTTAAGGTAAATGAAAGACATGCCATTGGAAGACTTTTACATGAATGTTCATAGCAGCTTTTCAATAATAGCCCCAAACTGAAAACAACTCAAACACCCTTCAGCAGTTGAATGGACATACAAACAATGGCATACCTATGCAACAGAATACTACACAGTGATACAAATTAAATACCTCCACGTTATACATGTATTAAGTATACAAGTATACATGTACACTTAATACACATATAACTTGGAGGAATCTCAAACTACAATCTCAAACAGAATAAAAGAGTAACTGAACAAAATACATGCTGTATACTTTCATTCATATAAAATTTTCAGAAATATAAATTAATATATAAATACAAAAAGCATTGATGGATTTTAATAATGAAAGCAGAGATAGGAATGCATGGGAAGAGATGTAAAGAGAATTTGCAAATGGGCAGAAGGAAACTTGGATTTTATTGTCGCTGATATGATATAGTAGACATGAATCACTTAAAAGTTTATGAGATAATTAAAGGCACATTTTTAGTCTGTTCAAATGTCTCTAAACCAGAAATTAAACATCAACATATAAAATTTATCCCACAAAATGTGCTAAGAAATTCAGGAAATCCATCTTAGCTATACTGATAAAACATAAAAATCTATATCCCATGCATTGTGCTAAACAGTTTGTACTATCAAGTGTAATCCTTTCATAAAACAATTGTAGAAAATTGTTATTCATTTCCCAGATTTAATTAGGAAGAAACCAAGACTTAAAGAAAGTAGCTAACATCTAAAATATATTTAGAGCTAATTATTTCAATTCATAAATTATGATCCTGGTTTATGGGATCTCCTACTTTCAAAAGTATATGTACTTCAATATGTTACAGAAGACATTGTTCTGTGTGATTCCAATAAAGGTGAAAAGTAGCTATAAAGCAATATCGGCATGTACTCATTATGAAATGATGTTCATTTGATATGATTTTTACAGGGTTATTATATTTTAAGGGCCTTTAAAAGGTAGATTTTTATCCTGGTTGATTCCACAAAAATTTGCAAGCAGTGAGAATCAGTGCCAATCTCCTTTTAAGTATCAGTAGATATGTATAGCTGATTGAACAATGAAAGCACCTTTATCCATCTCCCCATTCCTTGGTTTTGAAGATACTCATCCAATATAGTGCTGCATGAGATTCCATTTAATTAACTTAGGGCTTTTTTATGTTTATAGATACCTTGTTCATCTTCTATCACAGCTGGAAGACTGGAGTCTCTCCTAGAAATACTTCATTTGTATGTTATGAAACTCTAATGACCACATGTATTTAAATTTATCTGATACAGTATATTTCTTTTCAATTTTCTGAGTTAATATATTTCAACTGAATTCTAGCTCATGTGAGTAAAATGGTTATTGGCTTGCAAGATTCATGCATAGATACTAATAGAATAAGATAAATTACAATATGAAAAAGAAATAAAACTTGTTCATTTGCAATGCCAAATCAATAGCTTGCTGTTCTATTACATAATATGGTAACAGAAATGTTTTGACTGAATAATTCATCTCAAAAGGAATATTCTACTTGTTTTATAGAACACACATCGAAGAACAGTTAAAAGATAAAAGGTTAATGGAATCTGGCTGCCAAGAAAATAGAACATTTCTCTCCTTAAAAAAAAAAAAAAAAGAACACTCTTGCACAATTCTTGTACATTTTTAATTAATAAGCTGTAGAAATAATTTAGGATACTATTTCTAGAATCCAGGAAATTAAAAATATAATTAAGAGTACATATTAACATGCTGTAGAAAGATAGTGTATCTGTTATCAAAAAGTAATTTGGTCTTTCAAATCTCTACTCATCTATATACAATAAAATAAATGTGAAGAACTGAGGCATAACCTACCTCAGAAAAAGGATGCATTTTGAGATTTTTTTATAGCCTCCGCCCCTCCCAACACACACACTTATGTTTGGGTGAAAACAGATTTAAAAAAGGCTCAGCATTAGAATTTTAAAGAATTTTGGGACTCTCTCTTAAAATCTCGCCAGAAATGATGATAAAATGTCCACATAGCATCATATAGCAAAAACATGTATCCTTTAACAAAAACTTATAACCAAAATCAAATTATTTTCCAATTTTTTTAAAGAGAGGGAGAGAGAGAAAGAGAGAGAGAGAAAGAGAGAGAGAGAGAGAGAGAGAGAGAATTTTTTAAATATTTATTTTTTAGTTTTCGGCGGATATGACATATTTGTTTGTATGTGGTGCTGAGGATCAAACCCAGGCCACACACATGCCAGGCGAGCGCACTACCGCTTGAGCCACATCCCCAGCCCCAAATTATTTTCCAAATTTTGATCCTCTTTTTTCTTGATGCAGTTCACTCATTTTATTGCTTGTCTGCACTTTCCATTACCTAGCTTCTCTGATTCTCTCCTCAGAAAATTGACCTTTCCCTTGTGTTCTACACTCCTTAATAACATTGCATGCCAGTGGGTGTAGTAGCCTGACACTTTTTCACAGAAATATAGAAACCTGAGCCCCACCCAGATCTACTAAGTCAGATATATAATTTAATGATAGTCCCAGATGAGTTCTGGACACATTAAAGTCTGAGTAAATAGCTCAGTTCTATTCATTTTATTCTCTTACCTTCATATGCTTGTCTGAACGTTTCTCTTTTCTATCTGTAACATTTTCTATCTGTAACATTTTATTATTATCAACCTACCCACCTTTTATTATACATGTATAAGATAGGGATAAAAAAATTTCCCTCAAGTAATAGTGCAAAAATTGCAGCAGGAATAGCATGCAAAGAATGCTGGTCTCAACAGTAGTAAATTCCCAAAACCAGAATAAAAAACCAAGTCCTCTACTGGAACTCAATTAGAGCAGTTTTTTTTTTTTTTTCACTGTTCATCTGTTTTTGCTCATGGTATGTGAAATACAGTTTATTGGGAAAGAAAGTGGATAAAAATAAGAGGATAACAGAATGCATGCCTGTCACACAGATATTGGTTTTAAATACTATTCTTCAATCAAAGGATCCAGGGCTTCTTGAAGAAATGTCTCATTATCTAATAGAGGCAGGAAATATACAAGATAAGCTGAGATCATCTTAGAGTTCCAGAAAGCAAATCTACTAAAAAAAATAAAAAATAAAAAAATAAAAAACCAAAAACTATGTGTATAGAGGTGTTATAGAAACTCAGAGTCACCTGAAAAAACTCTAAAGAGCCAAATTTGGAATAATATGAGCAAGAAGTACAGTAGTATTGGATTATAACATAAAGTATGTAATACATATCCCTAAAATTCAGACTGATATAAATATGTAATTGAGTAAATAAACAGGGAAGAAGAGACAACTTTTTCATGCAGAAGAATTAAATAATATATAAGTATATTTTCTACTCTGAATGTAATGGAGTATAGATACTCGCTCTCGAAGTGTGACCTGAATATAATAAATTTCTTTCAAAGGCTACTGTTTAAAATGGAGAGAAAAGTATAAATTTACAGCAATAACCCCCCAAAATACTATGTAGGCAAGTTGATCAAGGTCAACACTGAAGTAAACACCATGTTGAATGTATGTCCCTTTGATGTGATCTGATGAAAATGGCACTCTACTTCTCTGGTATGTCTCCCAAAATAACCCAGAGCACCAATCTAATCATTAAAGAAATTAAGTAAATTAAACATCGAATATCTGATCAGTATTTCTCAAAATGTCAATTTCCTCAACAAGGAAAGTCCAAGAAGCTGGCACAATCAAGAGGCGCCTAGAGATACATGATGCCTAAATGTAATGTGATATCCTTAATGGGATTCTAGAAAGAAATGGAGAGGACAGTAACCTAAAGTAAGGAAGTATGAATCAAGAATAGACTTCAGTTAATTGTAATGCCTCAGTATTACTTCATTATGGTCACAAAAGTACCATACTAACATAAGATAGCAATATTAGCAAATAGTTGCAGAGTGTATGGTAAATCTGTCTATCTGCACATGCTTTCCTTAAATCTGAAACTTATGAAACAAATACATATATTTTTTAAGAAGCAGAATATCAAATTTAATTCTTTCTTCTTAGCCCTTGAATGATATGGACATTAATTTATCCTCTATGCTTAATTTGCTTCATACGCTTAAGTAAAAATAAGAGCTCTGTTGACTAATTCATTAATTTTTATGAGTTTCAAGGGAAATAATTCCTGAGAAAATATTTTGTTATCTTAAAGGCAGTATTATCCATTTCATGTTCACACAAGACCCCAAAATTCATATACTGATGTGGTAAAGACATTTTTCAGTAGGTGAGTTTCTATTTTACCTCAATAATAGGGGATGTCCACACTTTCATCAGAGAAAATCATTCCATTAAGATTAATATAATATATATTCTCAAAGAGCAGTGAGATGATAACAAAGAATAATACTATAAGAGAAAACTGGAATGCAGAGTGTTCACTGGTTCGCAAGTCTAAACTTTATCTATCAGACATGTACAGCTGGTAAACGTGAACACACATGCACACCCATACACACAAAAATATGAAGTAATATGGTTTAAAATAAACACATGAGGAGGATGAGCTCACAAGAAGAAAACAGAATTTGTATGGAATGGGGACCGTTTCTCCTTTTGTGTAGGGTTCTGTCCCTGTAATGAGGTATCAAGTTCCCTACAGGAAGAGAAATATATTCACTTTTAATATATTTCATACATTCCCTGGAGGTAAAATCCACTGCCTAGCATACACACTGTTCTTAATAGGTACATATAACGTGAATGCATTTGGCCCTCAAACTAGAAGAGCAGGTCTGGTCTGACAGAGTACCAAACAAGATACTAAATATAGGTTTGGCAAAATATACTGGGAGGATACATAGTTGGCCAACGAGGCATGAAAAACATCTTTCCCCTTATCAATAGATTTTAAATTAATTTTTAAAATAATCTGCTATGATAAAGTTTGAGTGCCTTGGTCAAAGTTTCATATTCTGGAAGCCTGGGTCCCATGAGTAGTTTTGTGATGTTGACATCTCTCATAGGTTGGGCCTCATAAATCCAACTTAGGTTATAGTGTCTCTATCCTCAGAAGAAATTAACTTGGATATAATGGAGTGGATGATTTTCCAAAACAGAAGTCTTGTAAAATAGTGAGCCTGGTTCTTTCTTGATCTCTTGCTTTCTGTCTTGACGTGTGATGCCCTCCCCATGTTCTCCTAGCATTGTGATGTCATCCTTCACAAGGCTCTTGCTACAGTCAGGCAAATGTTTGTGTCATGCTCATGGATCTCCAGAAACTCAAGTTATAAATTTCTTTTCTTTGTAAAGCACCTGGACTTTTGAGTATTTTGTTATAGCAGCAGAAAACAGACTAATGCAGTATCATTTGATAAAATTTCAACTAGATGTGTTTGGGAAGCAAATTTCCTCAAATAAAATTTGGAAAGCAGGTAGTGTGCTTATAATCACAATGTGCCTAATTCTCATATGAAGGAAATATACAATATACCCATACCTACATGGAATCACACCGAGAAGGATTTTTTTTCTACAATTGTCCCTTCCCTTGGGTCATTTAAATGGTTTAAATTCCATTTAGATATTAGTCCTACAGAAGCACCATAATTACCGAAGATAAATGCCTCATCTACTTTCAAATCTTCATTAAAATTAGCTTTGTTATTTTTGTGGTGCCCAATAGCATAGCTATTAGAGTTAAGAGTCTGTCAGCATTTCCATTTACAAACTCTGTTTTTTTAGGGTTCATTATCCTTTCTGTTTTGAATTGCATTAGCCTGAAAATTAGCTGTCAGCATGAATATGTATTATATTACCCAAACTCCATGTACACATCAGTTTAGTAATATAGAAGGCAGAGATCAGTAACCTCTTTCCTCCTACTTCATAAAATTCTAAAGGTGTGTTGACTGCTTGATTATCTCATGGTCAGGCAGAGACTGAGCCTTTTAATCATGAACTTTCTCAGAGAATTGGTCCTAAATCTGACCTAATCATTTTGATATTTAAAAATTTATGAAGAAATCAAATTGAATATGCACTATACTTGCTTTTCAATATACAATTCATTTTAAAGCTTCTGGACCAAATTACATTTTTCACATAATTAGAGATCTAGGAGTGCTATACTCTGGGGGGGGGAGGGGGACACCAAAAACAGAAAACAAAAAACAAAGAAGGAAGGATCTGTGATTCATGCTACTTCAACCAAGGAGTAAAAGCAAAGTAAATCACAGCAAGTGCCATTTTGTTCATTTTGTTAGAGCCATTTCTTCACTTTCAAGTGGGCAATGACAGGAGGTGATGCTGCGATCACAACAGAGGTAGCAGCTTCAGGGCATGTGAAATGGTGTAAAAAGCATCTGGAATCCAGGCCACACATGTCCCCTTCTGTCCAGAGTGAAAGCTATCAAGGCAATCCTGTATTTTTTTTATCCTCTCAACCTGACTTCCACAACTTCATTCCTCATTTACCTAATTCATCACCACCTGTTTCAACATCAAATATCTTTCAATTATTGATTACTGTTTGTCAGAAAAGACACCCGATTCCCCATTTTGCTTTTTTTCTTTTTATACTTGAACTTGGGGAAAGGATAAGGTGGTGGTGAAAGAACTAGCTCTTTTACTGTGATTATATAAATATGGTCTCACACATGATCTGTCAGAAATAATTTATAAATCTGCACCTGGTCACCATGACCACAGGCAAGTGACATTAATAGGAAAAACAGTGTCTTGGAGGGAAAATTTGAGTGATAGCACTATCAACTGATCTATTTGTAAGGGAGTTGAAAATGAAAATGAACATGAAAAAATGGAAGAAAAGAGAACTACAGTTATTTTTACTGCGAAATATGCTTATATGTTTAGGTTAGATGTAAAGATAAACAGTGGCTGATGTCCACAGAAAGGAAGAAATACAGAAAGTACTATTTAAGAGCCACACACAAAATGAACCACCTCGTCTGAAATATTTTTTCCCAAAGTGGAAACAGTAGTCTGTTTGAAATACAAAGCAAAACAAAATAAAATAAAATGTTACTGTGACATAACATGACATTAGATGGAGACTGTCAGAATTCACAGCTGAAGAAACACTATATGCAAATTCCAATATCTTATTAAAATAAAAGATCATATTCTGTCACTTAAATTATTAACCTTGCCAGTAGAACTCTGATTCTTGCACAACAGTTATTTCCTAATGTTGGATATTAACCAGTGCTTATCATTAGGAATATCTCATCTATGATGAAATTTGAGATTTTCATTATCAAAATTTCCTCTTCTGCCTTTGAGAGTTACACTTACAAGATAATCCAAACAATCTGTAATAGAACTTTCATCCTTCTTCAATTCCAAATGAACAGATTGAAGTTGATAAATATTCAAGTTAATATACATATTTATTGAGCCATCAATTCAAATGATAATCCTTGTAAATCCATGTTCTATCACTGTACTCTCAAGACCCTACATAGAAATATGGAGATGAGAAACTGCTTGGTCCATAAGTAATATCAAAACACAAATATGTGTGTGTGTGTGTGTGTGTGTATATATATATATATATATATATATATATATACATATATACATATATATGTATATATATATAATTAATCATCATGCAGTTATTTTAAATAAATTATAAGAATTCACAGAAGTCAATACCATATCTCTTGTAGAACAAGTGATATTTTAGCTAATCATGTTCATCCTCCATTCATGAGTGCAAAAGAGAATGTTCCTAAATTCTGACATATGATCATAAAATGAATAAAGGGCGGTGCGATGGAGCATGCCTGTAATCCCAGTGAATCCGGAGGCTGAAGCAGGAAGATCAAGAGTTCAAAGCCAGCCTCAGCAAAAGCAAGGCACTAAGCAACTCAGTGAGACCTTATCTCTAAATCAAGTACAAAATAGGTCTGGGAATGTGGCTTAGTGGCTGAGTGCCCCGGAGTTCAATCCTTGGTATGAGAAAGAAAGAAAGGAAGAAAGAAGGAAAAAGGAAGATAGGAAGGAAGGGAGGGAGGGAGATAAAATGAATAAGGAGCAATATAACAACAGAGAAATGTTATAGAATGAGAGAGGTATTATACCCCATGATACTCACACTTTTGGTAAATGTTCTCTGGATATATGAATGAAATAATGATGAATAATGACCAAAGTTAACATTTATTACACACTGTATGACATTCATTTTAATAAGAGCTATATATTATCTGTATTATAATATCTAACAGATAAAGAAAAAGTAGAAATATGATTTTGAGCAAACTAACCATAAGACAGATATTAAGATGTTCATATTTATGATTTTTTTGTGTGACAAATATTAGCATATATATACTTCTCATTATCTCTTAATAGAACAACAACTTGTTATTGAAAAAAGTCTTTGTTAAACATGGAATTACTTTTCAGTATTCCTGTTTGCAATTGTGAAAACATGAGTGTCAATTAATAAAAATTTAAGGAATTGTTGATCTTCTTTAAAATTTTTTTGCAAAATCTCAGCAAAAATTGTGCATGTTTTCCTGGGAGAAGTTGTAAAGAACTGAGGAGGCATGTAGAAGAAAGGTTTATCCCCAGTGCTAATTTTTTCTTTTCTACACACACAGTTAATTTTCATTCTAAAACTGTGTCAAATTGTTAACATATGAAAGGAATTAGTACTATCACACTTTTTATAATAATATATCCCTTACTGGTCTCCATTTATATCATATAAATGCACTAACTTCTGTATGCATTTGTATATGAAATTGCTGCTTGTAATAAATGATAAATAGGAGAAAGAATCATTAATCTGTTAGAGCAGTTATGCCAAGAAACAAGTCATTCAGTAAGCATTAGGCTGCACTCACTCTAATAGCTGGTTTTACAATGCTCTCCCTCTACCTCATGTTGACTCCTTAAAGAAATACTCGTAATATGATTTTGATCAAAAGAATGCTGTAGAAATACTATAACACCACTCTCTCCACTTTGTTCTTAGTGTGCCTCCATCCCTTTACCCCAGGTTTCTCCAGTGTGTCAAGAAAGATTCAGGATAAAAAATAAGTTTAAGTTTAGAACTTTTAAAATTATGCTTATTTAAAAACAGAATAAAATTAGCTGGGTGTGGTGGCCCATGCCTGTAATCTCAGTGGTTTGGGAGGCTGAGCCAGGAGGATTTCAAGTTCAAAGCCAGCCTCAGCAACTTAGTGAGACCCTAAGCAACTCAGCAAGACCCTGTCTCTAAATTAAAAGTATTTAAAAAGGGCTGGGGATGTGGCTCAGTGGTTAAGCGCCCCTAGATTTAATTTCTGGTACCAAAGTAAATATATAAATAATTGATTATAAAAAACAAAACAACAACAACAAAAAAGAATGATGGGAACAGCAGAGATGAGCCATTGTGGAATATAAATACTCTGAGTTTCCTTAGTGGAGAGTATTCTTCAGTGGTGAGGAGTATATCCTGGATATATGACCCCTGATCTAACATATTCCGGAAAAAAAGGCTCTCCTGCAAACAGAGGAGCAAATTGACCTACCTCATAAGATCTTGGGCATTATCTAGGAAATGAGGTAAATGTGAAGACATTTATTTCATTTCATAAGCCCAGAGAAAACTGGCTATCAGATTTCCATCAACTTTCAAAATCTAGTTCAAGGTTAACAAATTTATTGGTGCTTTTCTTGGAAACACCTCTGTGTTCATAAATTATGGAACCTTCAATCACCAATATGAGTTTAATCCTTGAATATACCTCATAGAGCCACCCTGTTCTAATTATGTACTCATTTCTTATGGCAAGTGTACTGTTGGAGAGTGAGGCCTAGGGAATGCCCTCGCCATCATCAGCACATAATCTCATTTTCATAAATTACTTATATACAAACATTGATGAGAAGACAGCATAATATGACTCTAGACTAGATACTTGGAAAAATACATGATGATTTCTAAAATATTGTTCCTAACTCATCCTGCTTACTTTGGAAGGAAATATGCCTCTCTGAAATGTCAGTTTATTTAGGTTGTTGTGCAACTATCACTTTTCACTGGCACTAAAGATAAATATTAATTTTTCATTATCCATCTTTCCTTATGTTTAATTCTTAAAGTGAGATGAATATCTTTCACAACCTTCTGCATGCTCTTTGTAAGAAGTAATTCTTTTGAACTCTTCCATGACTTCCTGTTTTCTCTAAAAGTCCCAAATCCTTCAGTTGGAACAAAAGGCTCATAAGCTATTTCCTACTGACTTTTCTAGCATTGTTTTTGGTTTACCATCACCTCACACTTCTTATTATGATACTACACTTTCATTTTGTTCCTTGAATTTGTCCTGCTTTACTATATTCATAATGTTATAAATTCATGGAATAACCTTTCACTTAGACTTCATTTGGTGAACTTTTAATTAGTGATAAATTAATTAGCTCACATGTCTCCTAACCTACAATATTTTTCCTAAACCCCAAGCCTAAGTTCAGGCCCTCACATTTTCTCTCATAACACCTTAAGTTTTTCTTACCTTAGAACAGAGGAAACTACAAAATAATGTTATGCTAATTGACTTCCTGAACTAATTTGTAAGTTATTTGAGGGTATGGATTAAAAACCATTATGTTTACCATTATGTTAAGTATGTATAGTACTTTACACATTCTCTAATATACATTATGTACTCAAAGTTTGTTTATTAAGCCAAACTGAGTATCCAATAAATGGTTGAACGGACACACTGAAATATCAGAAAGGTGGGTGAGATATAGATTGGGAAGTCACTAGCACATGAATATTGTGATCAAATCTAAGAGCTGTTTTTAAACATCTCTTTTCACCTCTGCTATAAAAATAGTGACAGCTTAGAATGAGTACATCTCTCAGGCTTCCAAAGCAGCCAGGATAGGTATAAGACAAATTAACCACCACTGTTTTATAAAAGGGCCCTGAATCATCTTCTGAGAACCCACTTTGAAGATGGCTGAGGAATGCACACTACCCTTTCTTGTTTTTACTCCTCTCTGAAGTGTAGATGTGCTCATTGTGTCTAAAGAGGCCACCTCAGATTATAAAGGGAACTTGGGAATTAAGGGCATATGTTGAAGAAAATACAACTGTGAAACAGAACTACCATAGCACTCCAGAACCGCGAACCTATCTGAACCTTTGTATGAGACAAAAGTTTCTGTTAATTTATCTCATACAATATGATTTTTGAGTCACATCTTACTCTGCATAAACAGGATTCCTATTACAGAGGAACAGATGAAATTCCTCCATGAGTGTGTCATTTAAATTCAAAATATTTTTTAAACTGTAGAATTTTGTTAAAGTTTAAGAGAGCTATACAATGACATCCCCAGGAAATTATCGACAGAAGCACTTTCTTTCAGACACAGGTGAGAGTTGTTTAGTATGTCTGTCCAGTGGCTTCCCATATTTCTAGCACCATCCTTGTTTCGCTGTGTCATTGCTACAATCACACTGTTCTGCAAAGGTTTATTGTGTTATCTGCTTTCACCACTAAGTATTAAGTCCTTCAGAGGTGACAAATGATTCATTTTTGAAGCTCCCTAGTAAAACACCAGCTACACAGAAGGCCAGCACTAAAGACTGAGTGGATTAATAAATTCCATGAAGTTTTTTTTTACATCTTTTTCTAAGGCAAGTTTCACTCAGATTAATCCCAAATTAGATGGAATAGAAAGATACATTTCTGGACAACTCTTTCTCCAATTATCCAGGTAACTGAGACCCCTCTGCTATGTAAGGCATAAAACAAGCGAATAACAGTTCATTTTGTACCTGATTTTACCATCTAAACGCCGATGTTATTCTTCCCATTTATTATTGATTTCATAGTGTCACCTTATACAATGCCTTGGCCCAGTGATCCCTTTCAGATTGTATCAATCATCTCACAAATATCCTTCCACTTAGAAATAAAAGCAATGATAATGCACTAAAAGCACTACAATTCCTGAACAATAGATATGAAAGGGGGTGGGGGCTAAGCTAGCATTAATGTTCTTTAACTGAAATCAATTTAGCACATTTTAATGCTCAGAATTTTCCCTTCTCATTCAAATGAAAATTCCTCAAAATGCACTGTCTCCATTTGCAGAACAAATCATTATGGAGAGAAGTGTATGGTATCTATTCATATCTAGCATACATTTTGAATTTTAAGACATGTGTCAGTATGAATGTATTTTGTTTCCTTCCTTTTATAAATTATTTTAAAATGTTAAATCAAGTTTGAACTATAAGCATCATACAGATGTCTTTGTACTGCCTAATAAATTATGCTGACTGAATATTTTTCTCAAATTATTTTTAATAAGTAAGAAATCTAAATGGAAATGAATCATATGCTTGCACCATTGCTGTCAAAATGAGTTTGCATAAGAAGAATATATATTAATATTGCATAGAAAGACCTTTAGGATATAAAGAATGTGGTTATAGTACTTATTAAAAGAATAATTATCTGAGCTAAAAATTTTAGCAGCAGCATTACATTCTTGGATTCTCTTACTTTACATACTAACATTAAAATTCCAAAATGAAAATGCTCATATTCAAATATCATATATCATATTGCAAAGAATATACCAGGCTTTCACAGCCTTTTTTTCAATTCTTTCTTGTTTGCTTCAAATGTATCACATGCACATTAAGTCCTCCTTCTAATCTTCCTGAAACTTTTCCCCACTTTTTGTGTTCATCCCTACTCCTATCATGGGATAACTGTATGTGGTACCATAATGGAACATTAGACATCAGTACATTGTGAATTATTTTCCTTATTACAGTCTTGGAGTAACTTCCTCAATTTTGCAATCTTTAGTTTTCTATATGCTAACACTGCTTCCATTTATATCATTCTATGAAAATTGGCCTCCTTAAAGCAT
Source organism: Spermophilus citellus (assembly GCF_964194105.1). Taxonomy (NCBI): domain Eukaryota; kingdom Metazoa; phylum Chordata; class Mammalia; order Rodentia; family Sciuridae; genus Spermophilus; species Spermophilus citellus. The sequence continues at coordinate 78,397,733 of NC_138191.1, read as the reverse complement.
TTGTACAGTATAGAACAGTTGTTATTATTAAGGAAGCAGGCAGTTCTGAGGAAGCAGTTTAAGGGTAAGTTCTCCTAAGCTTTCATTGAAAAATTCACTGAAAGGCCAGGGTGTATGTCAGTGGTAGAGCATTTACCTGTGATGTATGAAGCCCTGGATTAGATTCTCAACACAACTGGTATTGATTTCATAGCACAATTTCTTCAAAAAGAAAAAGATAAAAAAGAAAAAAAAATAATAAATGCCAAAGTAAACAAGACTTTCTTCCATGGTCTAAAACTTCATACTGACATATGAAGATTACAGAATATGAATTTGGTCTTTACCTGAAAACAGCTAGTAACTTTGCAAGAACCATTTGTACAAAGTATTTCAAAACTTTGGAATCTACTTAAACTCTTGTATCATTTAGGAGAAAACTAGATGGATAGGCTTGTAACATTCCACGAATTTCAGTGCTTTCTAACATTTGCCTGTCTCTCAGGAGGCAGCTCTGGGAGAAGCCAACTTTCACACTGCAGTTTGTTGGTACCAGACAGAGGCTGATCATTGTTTCAATCTTACTGGACTGAAGCAACTTCATAAGTGGTATCTGTCCGAGGAATTTAAAAAACAGGTCAAATTTTCTTGTTTTAATTGAATTTTTACATGCAGGTAAATTTCTGTCAGGTTACTACTGGCTGTTCATGGCAATAAGAGAACAGAGATTTCAGTGACTACACAGAACAAGGAATATTGTCTTTACAAAAATAGTTCTGAAAGTCAAAAAAAAAAAAAAAGAATGCCTGAGAACCTGGGAAAATCAGGTGTCTACATCTCATATTACAACATTCAGAATGTATAATTCTCAACAGAGGAGTGTGGGCCTTTCACAAGAAGAAAAGAAAATGATAGCCACAGCTAAAGGAAAGCCCAGGCAATGAATTAAATAGAGAAAGAATCTGTCTTAAAGATTTTCAAAAGACTAATGGGTACAAGACATTATTTCAGAGTGATAAATCAGAAAGCACTATTTCACACTATTGTAAATGCACGACTGGGTGGTACAACTTTAAATAGTTAATTGTATGTTATATAAATTTCATCTAAAAAAAAGCCAAATCATATTTAACAAAGGAACAAACAACAACACAACCCTTGGTTTACAGAGCAAATATTTATACACAAAATTAAATTAAAAAGAACCATAGTGGAAGGATTATATTGTTAGTATTATAGATAAATAGGAAACTCATAGAAGTCAACAATTGAGAAGAGCACAAATATCTGATTATAAAGTGAGGCAAGACGAATAGTCTATAACCAAATACAAAAATTTTCAAATTCTCCCAATTAGACATATAAGAAGTCCAGTAGTAAGAGAGAGTGCTGATTAAAGCAGTTGTGACTCAGTATCATCACACAATATTTGTGTCAAAAAATTTGGAAAAAGTTAAAATACAAGAATCTTAAAAATATGCTTACTAAGTATATTCCTCCATTTTAAAAATTAATTTATAATATTCACACCTAAAAAGTAATCAGCAGTGTGGACAAAATCTTGCTTCAAAGATATTCAACTTTACTGCTTTTGAGAGAAAGAATTTACAAATAAATGACTTGCAAGAATAGTTAAGTAAATTATTGCTAATTGTGTGGTTCAATATAAAGTTATTAAAACTGTGATTTAAAAGATTATTTACAAAAATAAGAAATAATGTTATGCAAAACGGGCATATTCAAAATTTGATTTTAAGATACACAAATTCCCACAGTATTTCATATTTTACTTATAAACATGTGTTTGTGTACAAATAAAATGAATAAAATATCAACAGTGTCTTTTTCTAATTAGCACAATGAGTTATTTTTATGTTCTTCATTATCACTTTATGTGTTTTCAAATATTTTATAATGACCTTTTCCCACTTTCATGATCAAAAAATAATAATTAACATTATTTTCAAAACCTAAAAACAGGTTTCTGGCATCTAGTAATAGCAAAGTAGTTTATATCAAACTAACCCTCCTGCTGACAAACATTAAACTCTCTAGACAAAATATTAAAAACTATTAATTTAAGCACTGTAGAATGAACAATATCAGATAGACCTTGGAGGGGACCCAATGGTTGGAAGAAGGAAAATACAGTGGGGAGATTCACAATAATACAGATTTTTTTTAAAAAATACCCTGTAGATCTTATAGTCAGAACTCAAATAGAAAGCTAAGATATATTTATTGAAGGTTCAAGAAAATAATTAGAGCCACTGCAGGAAGTTATAAACCACCAAGTAACAGCTCAGACATGCAAAGAAATGCCCCTAAAATCCACCACAGACCACTAAACCATGCATGTATTATGCATGTATTAGGCAATGGTCCAAGAAATCAAGGGGAAACAATGAGTTGAAATTTCAAAACACAAGCAGAGTTATCATCACTGGTCTAATATAGAAGAGAGTTTGAAGTTTAAAATCCATCCAAATTAGAGAAAGTAAGAGTATTTTTTATTGTAATTTAAGGCTTATAATCTAGGAAGTAAAGTGATTGGAAATTCACCTTATAAGTAAGGGCATAATGAAAATTTGATCAAAATAACAATACCACAAACAGAAAAAAAAAGCAAGTACAAAGAAATGGTGATTAAAATGAAAATCAAACTTAGGAACAATTTTAAGAACACTGTCCTAACTCAAAATGTATATTGTAATCTCTGGAGCAACAACTAAAAAATAAATGAGAACCAAAATAAGTATGGATAATGGAACAAAGGAACAAAGAGAATGATGTAGGAAAGACTGGAATGATAAAACAGATTACACACTCAAAATTTAAAAACATGGGCTGGGAATGTGGCTCAGTGGTAGAGAGCTTATTTGTTATGCATGAGGCCTTGGGTTCAATCCTCAACACTTAAAAAAAAAAAATTAAGAGAAGACAAGCAAATGAGGAAAAGTTAAGACATAGAAAAACATGAATACACTAAACATAAGCAAGTTAATATGACCATATTTGTGTCATGTAGGCTCCAAGAAAAAGAGTATTATCAATAACAAAAGGACATTTTGTAATGATGAATAAGTATATTGGCAAAAATTAAAAATAAACAAATAAATGTGTGACAACTATAGTTGAAATTAAAAATATATGGAATAAAACTTGCCACAAATACAAAGAGAAACAGACACCCTCACTCTCATAGTTGTACATTTTTACATGTTCCTTTTAGTAGCTGATAGAAAAACACCTTATTCCTGGGGAAAAAAAATATATATGCAAGGAAGATTTGAATCACACTATTATACAATGTGACCTAACAAACATTAAGAGAATACTGAATCTAATTATAAAAGAATGCACATGAAACATTCTCTATTAAATCTTTGCCTAGGTCATAAAATAGGTCTCAAAATTTTATAGTTTAAAATTTTACAAAATATGTTCTCCAACCACAGTAGAATTAAATTAGATGTGAACCATAGGGTAGCTATAAAAGTCCTAAATAACCAGAAAGTTAAAGACACACTTCTAAATATCATAACTCAAATAAAAATCACAAAAGAAATTATATGTGTATGAGCATATACAAGATGCATGTATGATTGATTTATAGGAATGATAATGAAAGCATTCATCAATTTGTGGAATTCTGCCAAAGTAGTGATCAGAAGTAAGTGTAGTGTATTAAGTGTTTATTTTAAAAAAGAAGAAGCTCTTAACATAAATAATCTAAGAAAACACAAATGAGTGGAGAGCCTTAACATGATTATAAGTTGGAAAACTCAATAGTAACCTACCATTTTCACCCAACTTCACCTATAAATTCAATTCAGCACCATTCAAAATTTATACACTTTTTGGAAAAATTAACAAAATGATTCTGATCATTTCTAGAATAACAAAGCAATCTTGAAAAATAAATTGGAAAGCTTATTCTATCCAACTGAAAAGGCTCACTATAAACCTACACTGATGAAATAATGGTTTTTCAAGAACAAGTAAATAGACAAATAGCAAAAAAGAGATAGGCTTGAAAAAAATATTCACATATGTATACTTTACACAAGTGCAAAGGTAATGCAATGTGGAAAGATTAATCCTTCTTACAAGTGATGCCTGATATAAGAGTGTCAGACAATTTTTTGAGGTGTGTCAGCTAAAAACTTTGTCTTACTTCTCCCTCTTCACCTTGTGCCCCATATCTAGGCTGGCTTATAAGAAATTTCAGGTGCTTTCTTCCACATTTGGTGACAACTTGGTTATGTCCAGGTTCTAGAATCTTCACTCTGGTCTCTTTCCCTAACTACTATATAAATCCAAGCCAAGAAACTTTACTGCTGTCTTAAATCATTTTCAAACCAACATGGCCTGACTCTCCCCAGAAATACTCAATGAGTGAGCAACTTTTTTAAAACCTCCTGGTAGGTATGTGGGATGTCATCAGTATTTCATCTTAATTAAAGTTTGTGTGGGAGGCTAGGTTGCTTTTGTGTGTGGCTAAAACACTAGAATGATTGGGAATCCACTTGGAAAATATAATACTGAACCTGTTCCTCACAACCTTCACACAAGCCAATTTAATAAGTGTAGTATATGGAAAAAGTATAACTGTAGATTTTTAAGAAATACACACACACACACACACACACACACACACACACACACACAAAAGCATTTCTTAAGACAAGGAAACACCTACTAAGAAACTAAAATTTAATAAACTAGATTTGACCAAAACTAAAATGTATATTTGTTTGTTTGTTTGTATCAAAATAGAAAATAAGGAAAGGCACAGAGTGGGAGAAAGTATATTCTATACATAGATCTGAGAACGATTCAGTATACAGAATAAATATAGAAGTTCTACAACTCAATTTAAAGCACATATAGGCACAACAAAATTAAATTTGAGGTAAAAAATAATTGAACATAAATTTCTGAAAGATGATATATAAGTGACCTGTGTCAAATGACCAGATATACTATCTCCAAAATCATTAGTGATAAAGGAAATACATGTTAAAATTCTAAACACTTTTAAACCTGACACTGTCCAATATTGAGATGTAACTCTAATACGACCACTACAGAAGACCTTCGAGTCAATTCCTGTAAGGTTAAATACAATCAACCTTATGACCCTACTTCTATATATTTATCAAAATAAATTAAAGTGTATGCCCACAAATTACTTGTACACAAATGTTTATAGAAGCTTTATTCATGGGAATTAATAATGTATCTAAACCAAATGTCTATCAATAAGTCAAGAGATAAACACATTGTTACATATTTACTCACCAATAGAAAGTATCATTAAAAAAACACAGATAAATCTGAAAAATATACTCAGTGCATATATTGCTTATGATGCAAACTATAGAAGTTCATTTTTGAGGATGTCTAAATCAAGCAAAAAAAAAAGGCCTTGATGGTAGAAATTAGGAAAGTAGTTTTTCCTTTGTAAGGGGCATTAACAACAAAAAAATTAACAACAAAAAAAGCATAAATGGATCTTCTAGGGTGATGTGATGAAGGTTATGCATTTGTCCAAAAGCATATAACTACAATTAAAATGTGTGCATTTATGTAAATGATACTCCAATTAAAAATCGAAACTCTCGAAAATACCCTAAAACCAAAAAAATAAAACTTTGGCATTGAATTTTAAAAGATAGTCTAGTGACATTTCCACTTAAAACAATATTGGTAATATGGATAAAGGCACTGGGTACAATGAAGTTTTAGGCAGGCAGGGAAATCATGAGCTCTATTAATTATCTACACAGAAGTTTTTGTTGAAAAAGTTTATCAACTATTATGAATGAATTTCAGTATTACCAGAGTCAATATTTTTAGCACACCCTGCACAATATGTTTTCATCAAATTTCCATGTCTCCTGTTTTCATGAAATACATATTTTATGAAGGGACAATCTGCTGGTACACTAATAATGTATTTCCTAGCTTTAAAACATCCAAATTTATGAAAATGTGAAATAAAGTGTAACCATTCTTTCAAGCATCTTTCTGAGCTAACTAGGTTTCCTGAAGCCAACAGAGTGGATGAAGGCAGGGTTAAGTTTCTAACCCTCCAGGCTTTCTAAATGCACTTTACCAGAGCAACTCTGCTTTTATGTGCTTTTTCTTGGACTTTCTCAAGAGATTTTGTTTGAAAAATAAAGTCCGGTGTTAAAATAAAAGCTATCTGTCCCCATACAGAAAACAGATTTTGTGTTGCCAGGGGCAGTTGTGGAAAGAGAGAGGTGAGGTAGTGGGGGCTCAAGAAAAATCTTTTCATTTATCAAAATGTTCTATATCATAACTGTGGGGTTGCTTAAATAACTAGGTACATCTTTTAAAATTTACAGAATATTACAAGTAACAATGGGGAAATTATGTAAATTCAACTTTAAGAAATTGAAGATTGATTAAAGCAGAAGCCATACATTAGACTAAGAGTTTAAGAAGTTATACCAGATATAGCATATATTTAGTTTATTTTTACCATCATCTATAAGCCTGGGAAATTAATATACTATGTATGTAGAATTGGATCAAGATACAGGAAAATGTAGGTAGAATTTTCTCATGTTAAAACTAAATAAAATAAACACACAGTTAAGACAATAACTATATAAATAAAGAAATTCTTCTTAACATCATATATGAGTATTCCCTATCTCATCTTTTTTTTTTCTTTTCCTTTTTGGTGATTTGATGATGGGAAATGAATTCAGGACACCATGCATGCTACCTAAACACTCTGCCACTGAGAGATTTACGCAGACCTCAACTCTATACAGAAAATTGTTCTGAGAATTCTTGAAATTGACTGCCTTAAAGTACTTCCTTTCTACTGACTATTCAATACACCAAATATAACTTTTATATTTTTAATTTTTTGCTGTGAAATTACATGCTTTGTATTTTCATATTATTTTAATGAACTGAAATTTGCTAAGATTTCTGCTATTTGTGAATGAATGAGCACCATGCTGACATGTACAGAAGTGACTTATCTCAACCCAACATACTCACAGCTGAGTCATTGGTGAAGAATCAAATATAAACACAGAGGGAAGTGATCAAGCTTCCATCCAGAATTTATGAAGCTCTCCATCTGCCTGACATCTAATTTGTTTCCAATGTATATGCCTTGCTAAATAGTCCTATAAAATCTTCCTGTGATGAAGGTTGAGAATGAATGCTATGAAAATGAAAGAGAATACTCGAGGAACAGATTAACAAGACAAAGGTTGAGTAACTTGGTGTTGTTTTATTTTGATACAAGGCATAATCAGGATTTAATAATGGACACATATATCAAAAGATATACAACTCAGAACTGTTTCTGATTTATTTATTTTAGTCAATAAGATTATGTTCATTTTGCAATTTTGCAAATTGTGCTTCATCTTCTGTAAAAAGTAACCCTAACCTCAGTTTGATTTTTGCAAACTTTACATGCTGCTTTGGGTCTATTCCATGCATGTACTCCTTAAGTATTAGTCTGACACTTGGGTAGAAGTTTATATTTCCATGCAGCTCTCAAAGTCTTTGCTATGATCATTTGGGGCACACATGTGTAGCTCAGAGATAAGCCTCAAATAAAACCTATGTGGATTTACACACAGAATTAAAGGATCTCTTTCCCTAGTTCTCTTTTCTCAGAAGCTCCTCACACCCCTTGTCCTATAGAACTGTAGAAGACTATTCTTCTCAACTGCTCTAGCCATAAAGTTTTTTGGTTAGAGTTTTAGTTGCCCACACCACTGGTTTATCAAACAGCAACATGACTAGGGCAAAGCTACATGAGAAATAGGAGACTGGAGGGTGGGGGAGGAAAAGGGGGATGAGCAGAGGAACATTTAACTTTCTGACAATTGCTTCTCTACCTTTTAGGAACCTTCCACAATTCACATACTTTTGGTAAGTTTTGTAAGTCTTCACATAATTTATTTTGTACTTTGTTTGAAACATTAACTGTAATCAGAAGAAGAGACAGACTATGATGGAATTTTTTTAAAACAAAAGCTTTATCTCTTTAAATGTGATACATGTGTAATTGATGAAATAAGCAAAAGTAAATATGCATTTTAATTTCATTTTCATAAAAACCATTTTCAGAAATAGAAAACTGATATAACTATACAAACAACTAGAAATTGCATTGTTTAGCATATCTGCTATGAACATCACATATATTATGTATAAAAAAGACCTACATTTATTGCCTATATTAAATTTATATTATGCATAAAAAATTATATCCTTTAAATAATGATTTCCTAAAGTGTCCTATATGATTCAATAATTACTTAATGAGTTTAAGAAAATCTGAATAAAATAAAATTAAGGATATTATTCTGGAACTTCTATTGATATTCATAGTGAATTGTTAGAAAGACATTTAATTTTGCCATGTAATTTTTTTCCTATGTAGAATCTCAGTAATATAGAATGGTACAAAATGATTTTTAAAGTGGCTCAAATATCCATCCATATTAACGGATAGTCTTAATAGAGAATTATTCAGAGGAATTATTTAGGAAAGTAGTTGGCTCATAGAATTTAAGGTATCATTATTATTAGGAAATAATTCTGCTTCGGTATTAAATTGGTAGTGGAACTACCTGGAGATATTAGTTTTATTATGAAGAACTACAAGAAACATAAAAAGAACTTTTATTATATTTATGTAAGAGTAATTCTGCATACAATGACTAATATAGATAGTTATATGCAGAAAAAGGAATATCCATATGGACTTAACTGGTATGATATTTGGTTTGTAAAATAATGCATTAGTATAGAGTTTGACAAAAAAAATGATGAGGAGGGGTAAGGGGACTGAAATTGCTGTAAAACTACTGCCTTTTAATAACTGAATTGCTTATACATTGAGGAACATGAAACTCATAGGACTTTTATTTCTAGTAAAATGTAATACTTTTACAGGTATATTCAGTATTTGATGTGAAATTGGAGTACCCTCAAGTCATGTATTTGCATTCATGTGTTCATGCTTTGCACACTTTATTTTCATATCTACTCTAAATTGAGACAATCGGTGCCAAGAATTATAAATGGCAGAATAAATGATTCAGATTTGGTGATTGAATTACAAACTTCCTTGATTTCAACCTACAAAAGCATATATTATGTATGAAAAAAAGCAGACTAAAAAATATTTCTAGTCACTTGGTATTTAATTATATAAAAGCACAGAAACATTATCATCCTGAAAGTGTTTTATAATAAAAATTCATATAAGTAATGTATGCTTCAAATTACAAAGCTCTCTTCTAATCTTGTTTTCATAATGGAATTTATTTAAGTCTAATATAGGCAAAATGCAGAGCAATGTGTCTTCTGTACTACAAAGTGAATATGGAAAATAAATTCACTATTTCTTCTTCAACAGATCTCTTTTAATCTTTTTACTATACACTGAGTAATTTTTTTCTCTGAATACACTGATGAGGATTCTGAAGTAATTTTCAGTAAAATGAGAAGTCTTTTAAAATATGATCTTATCATACTCTGCAGTCTTCTTAACTTCCCAAGTGTACTCCCTTTTAATCCCATCCTTAATTTCAATATGACATTGTTTGCCCTGCATTATCAAATATAAGATATCATATGTACATATTAAAATTTTCAGAAGATAATGTAAAAATTCTTTAACATATACTTTTTCTGGTATGCTTATGTTTTACATTTCTATTTTCTTTAGTTTTTATAAAGAAAACAACTATATAATTCTACAAAACACTCTTTCTCTTTGATTGTTTAAACTTTAATGATTTTGCAATATGATCTTTCTTTTGTAATACTATCCTTTCCAGTGGTCTAGAAGCTGGATTGTTTAAAAATAATCCATATGGCAAAATAAGTATCTGTGGAAGAAGTAAAGAGTTGCATATGTTTGAGAGAACTGATGCAGAGAAAATAAACTGCAAACCCAAAATAAAAACACAAGTTTATGTCTCCCAAAATGTTTCTTTATATTTATTTAGCATTTTAATTTCTTTACATTTATTTAGCATTGCAATTTCTTAAATCCTATTTTTAAACAATTTGAATATTTTTATTGTTTGGTTGTCATGCATTCATTTTTTCTCCCCACAGGAGTGCCATAATTGGTGATTCATACTGAAATAGGAAATGAAGGCATGGAGTTTCACACTTGCATGCCAAAAATTCTGTTAGAACACAAGAGCAGAATTGATGTGCCCTTTCCTCCCTTGGGTCCTGGGGCTTCCCTGTTTGATTGAAATTTTTTAGAAAAGATAGGTCTCTGATCAGATAGACCTCATCAACACAGTCAGTCTGATACCAGCTAAATTTCATGTACATTGTTGAAGCAAATTTGCATATCAATTGTTCTTAGCCTCTTTCACTTTGAATTATTCAATAGAAATACATTTTAAAAAAAGAAAACATGATAGCTGTACAACAGTAATTATTTGAGTTGGATTAACCTATATAATTTTCCTTAAATGAAAGTTTTCTTTGAAGAAAGAAACATTCTTATCTCCTTAATCTTTAAGAAAAGTATTTTGCCCTTATTATTACAAAATCAATTGGCAACTTATAAAAAATGTAAGCTCTTTATTTGAAAAATTATGATATGTGTGAACATATGTCATAGTTAGTGTTATACGAGAGTGTCATGGTGAGTGTCATCACCATGGAACCCAGTTTGATGAGTTTTGACAAATACATTCAGCTGTGAGTCCATACTACACTGGGATATAAAGAATTTTTGAACATTCCCCAAAATATCCTGTGTGTCTTTAAATAATCAGTCCTCATTGTTCTGCACAGTCTCTGGTTACCATTATTTTCTTTCTTATTCCTAATTTGTTCGTTGCCATATCTATGGAACTCATATAAACGGAATTGCATAATGTGCAGCCTTAAGAATGCTTCTGAGATGAGTGAATATATTACATTTTGTTTAATACCAAATTGATATTTATTTAAATATTTTCCATTTCTGTTATTTTAAAAGCTATCAGTCAAATGATCTTTGACAAAGGAGCAAAGGCAATACAGTAAGGAGAATATTTTCAGCAAATAGTGTGAGAAGACATAGACAAACATACACACAAATGAATCTAAACACAGACCTTATATTCTTCACAAAAAATAAGTCAAAATTCATAATTACATACCTAAACATACAATACAAAACTAAAGCTCCTAGAAAATAACATGGGCGGAATGGCAGATGGTTTGGGGTTTGATGATAACTTTTTAAATCTTTATTTAAAAATTAACAATAAATAAAAGAATCAGTAAACTGAATTCGTTAAAATTAAAAACATGATCTGCTCTGCAAAAGTCATAGCCAAGAGAATGAAAAGTCAATCTACAGACTCGAAAAATATTTTCAAATATATATCTGATATATGATTGTTATACAAAATAGACAAAGGTTGTTAAAACCCAAAAAAGAAAACAAACACCACAATTTTAAAAAGTGGTCCAAAGACCTTAGTAGACAGTCACCAAAGAAAATACACAGACATCTGTACAAATATGAAAAAAAAATTCAAAATCTTCTTTCATTAGAAAATTGTTAATTAAAATAATTGTGAGATCCCTATAACATGTATAAAAATGTCCTAAATACATAAAAATGATAATACCAATTCCTGGGAGATATATATATATATATAATTGCCAGTGGTCAGGAAGGAGGAAGGACAAATAGGCAGAGCAAAGAGAGGGACTTGGGGGCATTGAAACTATAGGTATAGTATATGATGGTTGGCATATATCATTACACATTTGTCCAGACCCATGGATGTACAAAAACAAAAAATGGATCTTATGTAAACTGTAAACTCTGTGTCATAATGATGTGTCACAGTGCTGTCATTAACACTGTGGTGGATGATATTGATAAAGGAGGATGATACACATGGGTGGAAAAAGAAGGCATGTAAGATATTTCTGTGTCTGTCTCTCAATTCTGCTATGAACCTAAAAGTGTTTTATTAAATAATAATTTTAAAAATCTTTTTTAAATAAATCCTGCAATTAACATTTGTTTAAAGGCCTGCCTGTGTGCATTTGTTTTCATTTATTTTCAATAAAAACAAGAAATGAGACAGCCAGATTAGACAGTGTTATAATTTTTTAAGAAACTTCCAACTGTTTTCCAAACTTGCTTGGATGATTAGCTTTGCATCATTGTGACCAAAACACTGGAAAAGAGCAACTTGGAGGAGGACAGATTTATTTTGGCCCATTTTTCAGAGTTTGACGGTTAGTCAACTCCATTGCTCTGGGCCATATACATCATGGCAGAAGGTATGGCAGAAGAAAGCTCTTCAGCTAATAGTAGAGGGAGAAAGGGCAAGACAATGGGGAAAGGAGAAAGAGAACAGGAAGGAGGCAGAGAAAAGGGGGAAGGAGAAATGGAAATAAGATGAGAAGCAGGAGAAGAAAAAGGAGGAGAAGCAGAAGAAGAGGCTTAGAAAACGATAAACCATTTTAAGGCATGCCTCCAGTGACCTACTTACTTCAACTAGATCCCAACTACCAGTCGTCCATTCAGCTATAACAGCACTTCTGAATTAATCATTTCCTATCCTTGCCCCATAAAACTTACTGCATTGGATCCATGCTTTCAACACATAAGTTTTTTGGGAGTATATTCCAGAACCAAATGATAACATTAACTGTACCATTTGTATCCACACAAGTACTGAGTGAGAGATTATGTTGTACGACACTCTAGACACTCTAGACAACATTGAATTTCAAGAATCTTTTCAATCCTAGATCTTCTAAGATCTGGCATTGATATGTTAAATTACATTTCCTTAATGACAAATTATGTTGAGAGGCTTTTGACCTATGCATCTTATATGGAGAAGGTTTTGCTCAGTTTTACTTTTGTTCGTTGTTATTTAGTTCTTTATCTTATTGACTTATGAAAATTCTTTATCTATTCTGGAAACAAGCCCTATACCAGATATGTGTCTTAAATACTAAAGTCTATGGCTTATACTATTATTTGTTTGTAGTGTTTTTCAAAGAAAAGATGCTTTGATTTTCATAAAGTCTATACATTCTACTATTTTTTCCTAATACAGTTTGTTTTTTTGTATATTACCTAAGATTTTTACCTCTCACGAGATAATAAACAATTAACGAAAAGACTATTCTTATCTAATTTTGAAGATATATTGACCATATATTTGTGGGTCTATTTATGGGCTCTCTATTCTGGTACATTAGTTATTTTTATTCATAAGTCAAACTATACTGTGTTTACTATTGTTAATTTACAAGACACCTAGTTGTCAGACAGTGTTAGTTCTTCTTTACATTCTTCTTATGTAACATCTTAAGTAATACAACAGTATATGTCAAAAAATAAGTCCATTATATCACTAAGGAAAAAACTCAGAAAGAATATGTTCAGCTATGTACATAACTTAAATGATCAATTAATTCATTACAATGAACTTAATGCTTGATAGATTGAAAAAGAAGATTTACGCAAGTTAGACAAACATAAAAGAAGGAAATTATCACCAATAATGAAAACCATGTCAGTGATTACACCAATATGAAAACCAACAAACCTTAAGGTCTAGATCCCTTATTAGGCTGGTAAATTAACATTACATTAAAAACACATAGGAAGGTCTGGGGTGTAGCTCAGTGACAGAGCTCTTCTCTAATATATGCAAGTACTTGAGTTTGATCCCCAACAGCAATTTAAGCACACAGACACACAAGACACCACACACACACACACACACACACAGAGAAAGCAATTCCCAGTGTGGACCTTCAGTACCTTTTAAAATGTACACACTCGTTCTCAGCACAATATCTGATAGTATGATTTTGGTTACAAGTGAATGAAAATCAAACAATGGCTTTACCTATGTAAAGTTTATTGTTTCCTTATAGCAAAATATCAGAAGATAGACATTTCTATCGGTTTCTTTGTAGTATAGGGTAAATTTATATTCCTGATTCTTTAGGTTAATTTTTATGACCAACAGGGAGCTGCCAGGCTACAGGATGGACATGGAAAATGAAGATTCTGTATTTTTTATCTTTTCTAGCATATTGTTCTTCACATCTCATTATCCAAAAATAGATTCATCTGCTTACCTAACTTAGGCCATTATACCTAATTTAGAAGATGCATATTAAATTTCCCAGCCAGTGAGAAGATGCTGAGGTAGAGATTAGAATATAAAACCTTCATTACACTTGGGAGTACTCTTAAAATCAACAACTATGAATATGAAGAAGAGGGAAGGATTAGGCGTAGGGTGAAGTGGGACTACAATGAAGGCTTCCTTTTACCCTCAGGTAGCTTTGGAAATGGGATAGTCTTTTCAGAGTTTTCCAAGTTATTGTGCAGATTCTGGGCTTTCACATATATTGTCTTATTGAGCATTGAATATGGGCTGCTTGGATGGGCCAACTCTTTGAGCCAAACTAATTCTCAGAGGATTGACACTTGAGGCCAAGCCTCGGGCAGCACGTCTGACATTTCTATAAATGGTTCTGAGCTGTGTATTACCAACATGAAAAAATTTTTTAAAATTATCATCATGAATAGATTAAACTATTTGTGATTCATACTGTTGGCCAGAGGAAGTTATCAATTTAATGAGATCAAAGCTCTATATCTAAAACTTCCTAAAATTATGAAATTTAAGGGAGAAGTTTCTATTTGGTAGGTAACCAATAGTAAATGGTCTCTCTCTTACTGTCTCCCCCCACCTTTATTCCTACCTCCCCTCACTCTTTCTCTTGTCTTCTGTACATTCACCACAGAGTTAATACACAAGGAAATAGTCTGATGTAGTCACGTTTATCTGTGGAATAAAATTCTCATAGCAGCTCTCTAAAAAGAACTAGAGTTTTGTGCTTGATAACGCCGAAAAGAGAAATCAGCCCAGAGCTTCAAACTTGGATTTCCATTCACTTCTAGACAAAAAAAATAAAATAAAATAAAAAACAAAAACACAACAATAGAAACAATTATGAGAAGGAAAATTATATCATGTAATAAATAATTCAAAATATTATCCTAATTTAGTAATTTTTGTTTTATCTCATCATATTTTCTAGATGTTTGAAATTTGTCAAATTATTTTATAACTTTGAGTCATAATTTTCTTTCCCTTAACAGAAAATACCAAATTGTTGGATATTTTTTATAATATATATGTATGTGTGTGTGTGTGTGTGTGTGTGTGTATATATATATATATATATATTTATATATATATAAACATATATATTTATATAATTTATATATATGCGTGTGTGTATATATATGTATATATATCTCTCATTCACAATACATTAAAATTAATTACCTTTCCTTCTATGAATATATTTTAAATGTTACCCTTGAACTGACATATTTTAGAAAAATAAATTAAAAATAACTTATCCAGGAACAATATTAATATATCTTATTTATTTAAATACCATTCTAATTGTACTCTTTTTCTCAACTGATAATTCCAGAATCCTCTCTATTACCAAATTAGAGCCTGGAGATTTAAGTTTCTGTATCCCTTATTCCATAATAACATTTTTCATATAATTTAAGTGATATATACATATCTGGCAGTTTGTGTCTCTTTCATCCTATTTCTATTGTCTTTGGTCAAGCTGTATTCATTATGGTTCATTTTACTGAAACATTTTCATAATTAAGGTCTTTAGCTTTAATCTAACTCTTGTTTTCCTCAAATCCATCCTCCAAATATATATTAAAACAATTCATATTAATTTGACCTTATCAATTTTAGTGGTAAACATTTTCATTGAGTAGTGTTCCTATATGATGCTGTATAAATGATTTAATATGACAGGTTGGAATTTTGATATGCTGGCCCCTGTGTTTTTCATCAGTTTCATAGTATGTTATCTCTTCATTCATCACAGTTTAAATTTCAGGGAAGAAATAAAAGGAATAAAATCTTGTAAGTAATCAAAAGTGGTATACTCTGTTTTGATTATCTTCCTTTTTTCAGGTATGGGAATTTTATTAATCAGTCATAAATTTTATTCCTGTCATATTACCCCTATGCAATTAATACAATGTAGGTCATTGGTGTGGAGGTATTAAAAGCACTTGCTGAAATTGTTTATGTTTAATATATACATGATAATATATATAATACACACATGTTTATGTTTAATATACACATGGTGGGGCTGGGGATGTGGCTCAAGCGGTAGCGCGCTCGCCTGGCATGCGTGCGGCCCGGGTTCGATCCTCAGCACCACATACCAACAAAGATGTTGTGTCCGCCGAGAACTAAAAAAAAATAAATATTAAAAAAAAATTCTCTCTCTCTCTCTCTCTCTCTCTCTCTCTCTCTCCTCTCACTCTCTCTAAAAAAAAAAAAAAAAATATACACATGGTGGATACATTTAAACTAGTTAAGATATACCTTGAACCTGCTTATATCTGCATAAGTAACAAAAATAATCTTTGATTTTTGACCTATGATTTAGATCAAAATATTTCTTAGTTTCAGGAAGAGTCTAGAGAAAAGTCATTCATAGATCAATTTATTTAAGTTGATTTTAACTTTGATATTTGTAGAAAATTCTTAGTAATTCAAAAACAACAGAGGATGCTTAATCTATTTTATTGTATGCATTAAAAATGTGCAACATGATATTTTGAAATGATTACTACAGCCAAGTCAATTAATATATTCACTGTCTCACATAGTTATCTATTTGCCTCTGTGTGTATGCTAAGGAGTACTTAAAATAAACCTCTAGCAAATTTCCAGTATACAGTACTGTATTATTAACTATAGTGTTTGTGCTATGCATTTGACCTCTAAGCTTCTTATTCATCTTAGGTAACTGAAACTTTTTACTGCTTCACCTACACATCTCTACCTCCCATTCTCTCCCCACCTATTTCTGGTAACTATTGTTCTAATCTTAGTTTCTATGTATTTGAATTTTTTTCCAGATTCCACATAATGGAGATCTGAAACTACATATTAATCCCAAACATCCCTTACTTATTAAGCCTCAAGAAACATCAGTTTCCAAACAGAAGGCAATTTAGCTCTTTCTTGTGCTTAAAATATTGCCCATTTTTTTGGATTGGCATGCTTCCTTAATTGCATTGTTGCAAAAACAATTTATGTGCTTTTTAAATGAGTTTCATTTTCTCTTAAGTTTTTTTTTCTTATAAAAACATGAAGCATAGTGAAATCAAATAAATTATCCACATAACAGACTCTATTCTCTCTTTTTCTATCAATAAAACTAAATTCCTCCAGACTCAGACAGGCATATTATAGAGAAAATCATATGTTGGTGGAAGTTCAAAGAAGGAAAAATATTATCACCTCTATCACAAATCTCCTCCTCCTGAATTGTCATTGCAAATTAGGTAATTCTCTAAACCTAAATTGTAAAAGGATTATGGGCTGAAATAGAACTAAAGATAACTGAGATTATAGTATAATTATGAAGCACTTTCATAGCAAACTATAGAGGAATTTTAATATTCTATTTCAAATTTAAGTGGTTTTACAACATTGTGGACATCTTTCAGCTAAACACGAAGGTGTTTTTTCCTCATTTATTTCATTTTCATATGGTAGTGTTGATAATTGGGAAAAGAAACATGGGGTATGAGATTGAAAAAGAAACCCAAGGTATTAAACCACTTGCTTGATCCCACTTAATATATTAGAACATGAAAATTTAGTTAAGCTTTATAATATTATTAATTTATGATCTACACAAACTATATTCTTAATGCTTTTCAGTTTTGAAGAATTCCCAATGCTTACACAATGCTGGAAAAAAAACATCCAAGAGCCAACATCCTATTTTATACATTAAAAACAAATGTGCCTGTCTTTTGGTTTATATTTGTAGCTTAAACATTAAAAGCATATATTGTGTTGGTCACTCAAAATACACTCAAAAATCTCTGCTAGAGTTGTGCGATCAACATTGTTATTCCACTCAACCAGACGAGTAGCAGCATTTCTGTCAACAGGAGAATGACCTCCCTCCCCACCAAACACATGCAACTTGTGTTTTAACTTGTTTTATCCTCACATTGGATGTGTGTCTATGCTTGCATTTTTTCTAAGCTTTGGCTTTCGTTTAAAGGCAACATAGACCTGTATTTCCTTCAGACTTTAAAGTTTCAAAGTGTGCTTGAAAACATACCTTAATGTTGGCCTTTGCTAAATGATCTCTTGGGCTTGACTTAAGCACTATCATTTTCCACACTTCTTCCACCAGAAGGCTCCCCAACCTCCAGCAAGTGAAGCATTTCAAATGGCATATTTCCAGATCTCTTTCCAGGGGTGAATGAGGGCAGGAAATAAGGTACTGAAAGAACTTTCCAGGGACTACCTCTGAACTGGCCACATTTAGTAGAGCTCATAGTCCACTAATAAATCTTATTTTACTGTGCAATTGATTAAAGCAAACTTAGGAAAATTAACAAAATGGCTGTCTTCCTGACATTTACTAGTACTATTTTTATGATCTTATTTAACATAAGCGTTGAGACAGCTTTTGCTTCAGGGCATATGAAATGACTCTGCTTTAAACTGCTAGTACTAAAAGGAAGAGTGACCATAGAGTTTCTCACACACCCCAACTCAACTGCTCTCATTCGTGAATACTGAAACACATTCTAAATCAATCCCTGAAAATCCTTCAAACAGTTTGGTTGCTAGAAATCACAGTTTAAAACTCAGTGATTACTTTTTATTGATTCTACTTTTTTATTGATTCCTCACATAAGTCATGATTAAATAGGAAAGCATAAGTTCTATGCGAATTTTGAATAAAAAAATATTAAAAAATTAAGAAGACAAAAGGTAAATTTTTACTAAACTATTATGCCCGCTGGCATTTAGAAACTTCCATACTTACAACCTTAATGATCAAAATTCATTTGAAATTTGTTAATCCCCATATTAGAGTGTGCCTTCTTTGAATGACATCTCTCATCTTTGCACAACTGCATAGCAATTTTTAGCATTTCAAAACTCTATTTTCATGTAAAAAAATGAGGAGATAAATTCTAATCCATGTGTTCATTTATCAGAAACTAAAACATCTGCACCATTTGGTCATTTTCCTGCTCTTTCAACTGGAAACTTGATTTATGAGTCCTCTTCATCTTCTGAAATTTTATGTTTCTACAATTCTTTGTTTAGTCAATTAGTTTATGTAATTTAGTAATATTTGTAACTTAAACTTTTGAAATTTATTTTTACCTTAAATGAATTTAAATATTTGGGTTTTTTTGTTGTTGTTGTTTAGTTTTGTTATTGTTCCTGCAACTTCTCATCTGGAAGCTACTTTAAAGAAAGTCAGACTGAAGGGTATTGGTTATTACTATGAATCCACAGCCATAACCCTGTGTAAATGCCTAGTGTCTTAGTCACTTTGACTTTGTAACTTTCTTTGCTTATTAATTACACAATAAAGCTAGTCTAAGAACAACAAAAACAAAAATTTGATCATGATTGAAATACTATTTGATTAAAAACTAGCAAATGACTTTGCAATGAAATGCTTCATTGAATTTGTGCAATTTATTCTTACTCCATCTTTTTCCCACTTTTTAAAATTAAAGCTGTTTTGAATATAATCATTTTTTTCTATGGTAATAATAAAGAGATTTGCTTCTTTCTTCTACCTTCCAAATTTTCCTTTCAAATAGGCTTGCATGTTTGTGCTTTATCCTAAAAGACTTCCTCTCTTGAAATTAATGATCTGTGTGAGCCTGCTGATTCTACTTTACAATTGTGAGTGAGAATACAGAGAAGCAAAGACACACTTTCTTCTTCTCTTATTTGAAGGACTTGCCACTAATTATTCTGAAACATCACACCCACACAAATGTGTGAATCATGTTAAGTAGAACATAATGTAATTTTATACATCTCAGGAAGATATTTGAATTACATTCATCCATCCACTCACTCAACAAATACTATGGAGAATTTTCCATTTGACAAACATTTTGTTGGAGGCTGGAGTCATAAAAATACAATCTCATACTGAAGTAGCTTGCAAATCAAATGCAAAAAAAAATATGTAAGTAAAATCAGTTACATAAAGAATGTTGAATTTTATATCAGAGTTTTGCTGTGTATACCTCAGGATCAAAGAAGTTATCAGCGGCAGCTAAATAAACTTTGGGAAATCTAAACAAGGGCCTTCCTCATAAACATGCACGCACACACATGCACACACGCACACACACTTCACGTGACTCTTAATACAGCATTCACTGAATATTTAATGAAATTAAATTTATGAATTATCTCTGACATCAGACTGCCTGGCTGGGTAAGCACCCTCACTTCTTCTGTGTCCATGCTCTGTCCCTGGTTTCCTTATCTGTCATTTTTTTTTCTTAAAATAGTATCAATGTAATAGGGTCTTTGAAAATATTAGTGAAAAATACACAGTGTATGCTTATATAGGTCTTATCACATAAATAGCAATCAAGAAATGTTGGCTCCATAATTTCTTTAATTCTATTATTATTATTATTATTATTATTATTATTTTATTATTATTATTATTATTTTGGTCCCAGGGATTGAACTCAGGGGCACTTGACCACTGAGCCACATTGCCAGCCCCATTTTGCATTTTATTTTAGAGACAGGGTCTTACTGAGTTACTTAGCACCTCGCTTTTTCTCCTGTTTTAGCCTCCCGAGCTGCTGGGATTACAGGCGTGAGCCACCGCACTGGGCTTATAATTCTAATTTTTTGATTAAAATAATACATGCTGATTTTAGAAACAATGATGCCAGATGAGGTGGTGCAGTAACAGGGGAATCACAATTTGAGAACAACCTCAGCAAGTTGTTATGACCCTGTCTCAAAAAAAAAAAAAAAAGTCTGGATGAGGTTCAATGGTAAAAGTATCCCTGGGATAAGATTCCAGTGCTAAAACAAAACAATAACAATGAAAAATAGGAAAGATCAGAACATGCAAATAAGCAAAATATTTTTTTTTTTTAAAGAGAGAGTGAGAGAGGAGAGAGAGAGAGAGAAAAATATTTTTTTTTAATCTAGATTATATCCCCAAGATAATTACCCTAAAAGATATTTATATAATTATGTAGTATGATGTTTCTTGTATCTTTTTATGCATAAATTTAATCATATGTGAATTCTTTCATACATTAATCATTGTTCACTTATAAAACTATTATAATCATCATCTGATAAAATTAACAAATATTCATTTACATAATTTTTCTTGATGGCTCTATAGTATTATGTTGAATTAAGTGTCCAATAATTTGTGAGACTCTTTATTATAGAACACTTATGTTGATTCCTTATTTTAATTCATACTTAAAATACTATCATGAATTTCTTTATAATTTAATTTTCATAGGGTTAACTAGTGCCTTAGGATTTATTTTTAGAAGTTGAAATTTCTCTGTCAAATGTAGCATGCCTTTCTTTATAAGGCTGAAGAATATAAAATTTAAACTATAAAATAAAACCCAACCACAAAACACATCTTAAATATACAATGAAAAAGTTGTTATTGATAAGGACCTGGTATTTTTTAAAATGCCAATGTATAGCTAAAGTAAATAAAGAATTGTCTTACATTTGCCATATAGTTAAACATTACTTGGGCTGGGGATGTGGCTCCAGCGGTAGCACGCTCGCCTCGCATGCGTGCGGCCCGGGTTCGATCCTCAGCACCACATACCAACAAAGATGTTGTGTCCGACGAACTAAAAAATAAATATTAAAAATTCTCTCTCTCTCTCACTCTCCTCTCTCACTCTCTCTTAAAAAAAATGTTAAAAAAAATTACTTAACTGTACATATCCAATAAATCCTACAGAAACGAACATGTAGAAACACTCAAAGAAGTTGCAGTCCTTGCTTCCTTTCCTATATAAAATGAGCATATTCATATGAATCCATGATTCTTTTGGAATTTAGATTCCCATACTTGTTAAGCAAAATCTCAACTAAGGGCATCTTGTTGGGGAAAGGAGTGAAGGAGAGGTTGTGAAAACACTGACCTGCAGTCATCACAGAAGCAAATTCTACTCCTTTGTAGACAATAGAGACATTCAGAGCTAGTCTTGGTTTCTTGTTCTCTACTGAAAACCAACAAATAATAATAAAAATGTTCCATAAACTTCAGCTGTATTTTGAAGCTTTATTTTCTACAATGAACATACTAAACTTTAAAAACTATTTTTTAAGTGTGTATTTTTCTCTTAAAGGGTGCTGCATCTCTTAATTTAGATGATAACTACAATATTTGATTTGTACTTATGAATATTTATGTGCTCAGGAAGCATCTGAAGAACAACAACAACATTTCAGAGCAACTAAACTCAAAATAACACTTCGCCTCATCTGCATGTTTGGCATGAACGATGGGTCAGGCTTTCTGTCCTGATGCTATGCCAATCTTAAATCTCACCATGGAGTTCAGCCTGGGAAACCTGGTCCTGGGGGAATCTTCAGATACCCATACTTTCTTCTTTCCCTCTTGTTTTGACCAAGAACTACAGTCAGTGATTTAAAGTTATCTGTTTTTATTCTTCCAACAACCCTGTGATTTCATTACTTTATCTCTATACTGCAGATGAGAAAAATGAGGATCAGAGAGTTGAGCTAGATTTTGAAACCTAGTATCTTAAAATAGAAAATCCTGAATTTCCATTTCATTTTGCTGCTTCTCATTTTCTTCCTTAACTTAATCCTGCATTTTTTTTTGGGGGGGGGGGAATCTTAAATAACACATTCCTTACCTGAGCACACTTCTACCATGTGAGCAACCTTGCAACTTTGCAGCTAGCCATGGAACTAGGCTTTTCTTCCCTGCCTTGATACCTTATCTTTCTTTAATTTCATAGTCATTGAATTTTCCTTTTATACTAAAATCAGATATAATATTTTGTAGAAAACTAATATCCAGGGTTTTATAATTTTTACCCTAATGCGAACAATTTTTTGTAATTAAAAATCCCCTGTTCAAACATCCTTATAGAAAGGCTTGTCTTTTTTTTTATGTGACAAAAATTCTAAAAAGTTAAGGTATTTGAACCAAAGATTCCATATATGTTCTAAAATGTATTCCATATTACTTTCTCACAAAGTGACAGCAACTCACACTCCCATAGTAATCTACCAGTGGTTCATTGAATTGTTTTCCAAACTACACATCTTCTCTTTTTTAATTTAATGGGTAAAAGACACTAGCTCCTTTAATTTTTATACTTTTGGGTCACATAATTAAACAGATTTTTTTTTTTAATTCAGCTACTGCCAGTGGTATTCCCTCTGTGAATAGTTGAATTATAATATTTGACTTCGTTCTTATTTTTTTCCTTTTAATTGATGTATAGAAACTAATCAAATACTTAGGACATATTAAATGTCTATTTATTATAAGCATTGTAAGTACATATTAAGAAGACATTGTTTGTCTTTTTTACTTTGAGTATATTTGCTATGTAGACATTTTAATGTGTGTGTAATCAAATCTGTCAGTCTTTTTAAGGCTTCTGAATTTTCTGTACTGGTTAAAACAATCTCTCCCACCAGAGGGAACTCTATATTTTTCTAAAATTTCTGTTATTCAACGTTTTAGCTTTCAAAGATCATCAGTAAATGATGTACTCTGCAAAAAAAGAAAAAAAAAACAACTTTAAAATCACACATGATCATGTAATTAAAATGTCTCTGTGATTCAGATGCTTTCTTCTATGCGTTTGTCGCTATAGTTTAGATCTGAAATGTCCCCAAGAGCCCATGTGTTAAAAGCTTCATCCCAATTTGTTAACAGTGGGAAGAAAGGAAACCTTAGGAGGTGAGGTCTAGTGGGAGCTCTTCTGGTCACTGGAGGACACGCCCTTAAAGTGAGTGTGGGAAGGTGGTCTCTTCCTCTTTCATTTGTCCCAACCATGAGTTGAGCAGGCTTTTTCCTCCAACTGCTCTCACCAGGATACACTGCCTCCCCAGGGGTCCAAAGGCAATGCAGCTAACCAGCCAGACACCTTCAAAACGGTTAGGCAGAATTAACTTTTCTTCTGGTCAAGCTGATGATCTCAGACATTTTTTAACAGTAACAGAAAACTGAATGTAGTCTTGGATACACTTTTCTGGAAATTGAATGCTGATACCAGGCTTTTTTGTCATAATTCAATCTCCAGGTTTCCTTTTCTAGAGGAATAATGAATTAGAGTGAGCTATTGATTTAGTTTGTACCAGTGTCAAGCCATGTCTCTGTTAATCATAATTAAATTGCCTTTAGAGTAAACATAATGCCAATCTTCAATGTCAATCATAATACCTTCTGTTTTTACATAGCCCTTGAGAGAATTTTCTTTAGGGATTCCCACCAGACATGAGCTTTAATGTATATGTGTATTAACCACATTACCGCTGAAAACATCTCTTTCTCTACAAAGAAAAACATATTTTGATGTTTAATTAGTTGTTTCCCTCCACCCTATCTAGATATTTCATTTATAAGGATTGTGTGAATTTCAGTTCGTGTTCTCGCTCATTTCCCAATGCAGGTCATTCTCCTTGAGATGCTGTGTGAACTTCCTCACACATATTTCTCTTAGTATCTCTCAAAGACCAACAGGCAGATCATTGTCACAGCTCCCATTTTTGATGTCTCGTAGTCCTGAGTACTTTGTAATTGATCTCTGCAGATCTTGCTTTCTCCTTTTTCATTGGTTTGGGGATATAAAAGGACAGGTATTTCATTCCTTCCTGGAAATACATGATCAACATTTTCATGACCTTTGTAACTTCCCATCAAGTGCAACTTTGTCTTTTCCTGCAGGTATGCAGAGAGAAAACCTATGAAAGTGTTATCTAACTCCAATATTAAAGGAAATAGGACAGGTTAATAATGAGTCCTATCTTATGAAACTGTTAGAAAAATAAATGCTTTAAGCAAATAATGCCAGTATCCAAAAGAGACTTAAACAGATAATTTGAGAACAAATAAGCATTCTCAATTTAATGTGACATTTATATAACAATATGCAAGATTATTTTTTCTTTAGCACTCCAGATATAGAGGCAGAGGAGAAAGGTATTAGAACAAATAACCAAGGGCACTGACTAGATCCTGAGTTCTATACAATAATCAAAGGACTATTTTTAAAAAAGAGGTGTGATATTCTATTTTAGGATATGTTTTTCTTAGACATAACTCCAATATATCCCATCGAAGCAATTCCCCAGTATTTATTGAGTACTTAATACATGCCCATCATAATTACAATTTATTTACACTTTTATTAACCATGATAATGATTAATAGTGATAATCCTCAAAGGCAGGTGCTGTTATATCTCGTATATTCATAAATGTGGAAAATGAATGAAAAGTTTCAATGGTTTATGGAATGTTATGTTAGTAAATATGGACATAAGATTTTAAGTGAAGACATTTGGTCCTGGGGCCCGCATCATTCACAGAAAATCAAGTGTTCATTTAAGCTCAGTTTACACAAAATAAAAAAGGTGCTTGGGTGTGGGATGAGTTAAGGACCAGATTCTGTAGCTTAATCGACATGTAGCAGAACATGCAGCATGAGCAGGATATTAAGATGGTTTCCTTATTGATACTTCCTTAGTCCAAGATGTCATCTTTTCTTGCATCGTCTGGATGGCTGGATGTACTTTCTTATTGGTTTCTGTCTTTCCATCATTTCAGTTCTTCCTTCCCTTCAGTACTGGAACCACAAATGTATGTGATTGTATAATTAGTTTCAGCCAGTAAAATGAGAGCAGAAATAATATATACAACTTTCAATAAAAAGAGAAATAGAGCCAGGTGTGGCATGTATCTGTGGTCTCAGTTATTCCAGAAGCTGGGGTCAGAGAAGCACTTAAGCCTAGGAGTTCAAGGCCAGCAGGGGTAATATAGTGACAGTATTGTCTCAAGAAAAAAGAGAGAAAGAGAAATTCCTGACCCTCTCTGTGTGGGTTGAAGTGTGAACCTGATGATGAGCCATTGACACATCACAAAAGAGAAGTCTGGGTCCTAGGATGAGCCTGTGTAGGAGAAATGTCTACCTCGGATGAACCACAGGTCTCTTTTTCTACACAAGAGAGAAAGAAACTTTTCTCTTTTATGCATTTCTGATTTTGATGGCTGTCTGTTACAGAGGTTACTCTTTAATACATCCCTCTACAAGTGTGTGTTTTATGATTTGGGGATTATTAAGATTTTTAGTTTGATATTTAGAAATATATTTATAACTGACATCTATCTATACCATTCAGTCTTTATTTTCAAAAAATCAGCTTTATACAATAAATGTTCAGATAGAAATACAAACCTAGATTTCCCACAAATGTTATAATTTACATTACAAATGATATAATTTACACGGTTAAAATTTACAAAAACAAACTGAGATACGTATGAAGAATAAAAATAGATAAATTCCTTAGAAGCTCTCCAAATTACATGAGAGCAGAAAAGCAGAAATTATGCATAATGTACCCTTGTAGCTCCATAATAGCATAGTGTGGTGAAGATGTGTGTTGTCAGCAAGAGAAGCATCAGTAGATTTAGTAGGCCAGATTATTTAGGCAAGTTTATTTCCTTTTTCTTTGCTGTCTTGAGATGTGGTAGAATTTTTATACTCTTTTAGAAGCTATGAAGAATTTAGGACTATTGCTTCATAATTTACATAGCTAATTTCATTTACCTTTGATGTTTCCATCACATTTTCAAACATTATAATTTTTTTCCTCTCTAATGCCACACTTCTGTCCCTGATAGCACTTAACATGGAGTTTTGCATATAGTAAGTGCTAAAAAATTTTCATTGAATAGATTGTCATCAGGAAACATATCTTACATATAAATTATATTTTGCTAGGATCTGTGCATAAAAAGGAAAACTTCCTTCTGTGGGAGTTTAAAATATACACCTCTCTAATCATGGGTCTTTGAATCAATACTGCCTTTAGTATCTTTGTGGAGACATGTGGAGTTCATGTGTTGTGTGTTTAACATGTTAACTTCATATGACTTTCATTTTGGTGAATTATATTAAAGAGACTTAGAAAAACAACTAGGCTTGAGGCAAATATTATAAATTCATACATCCAATATTTCAAATGTTTAATTAGCTATCCCAGTGTGATCCCTAGCAGGTATATTATTGTTTAATTTACTGATAATATGCAGCTTTATTCTTTACCCTTTTTGGAGTTGAGATTTTTATGAACTATTTGATTCATTTTTCTGCAGACAATCAAAGAAAGGGTCAATAAAAATCTGTGAACATTTTCCCCTAACATTTTAGAAGAGAAGGAACAAAATTCGCATTTATATTGTTTTTGAGACAGAAAGTTCATGCATTGAGAGATTGCTCTGATGTTTCATTTTAATGCTAAAGTATTTGAGAGATGACAATGATTGTATTACACTCTTTCTTCAAGGAGGCAGGTAGGTGCATGATCAATAGTAAAGCTCTTTAGTCCATGTCTGATGGAGTAATACACTGAAAACCTCCAGGAGGCTAGTGATGGAAAGGAAATCGCAAAACTGTATCAAAACCATGCTCAAAGTGAGCTTGAGAGACTTAAGTTCTGTTGGGACCTCTGCTGACCACAGAAGTGCAATCGCTGGGGAAAAAGAAATCCCCAGTCTTGTGATTCTGGTATTGTGATTCTCCATGTACATGACAGTTAGAGCTTGAGAAGTGGCTTCCATATGTGTGCCTGAATGGCCCCAAGATATGGCTTCCGCAAACACAAAGAATAACTCCCCAGCAACGTGGCACACATACCTAATGGGGTATTTTTTCTGTAACTGGAGTAAAGGGGCTCTGTTTCTGTAACTGGGGTGCATAGGCTAACCCAACCTGGGGAACTCTCCGATTTCTGATTGGCCCCTGCCTTTGTTCCCCCCTCCTTCTTCTCTCTCTATATAAGTCCTCTCCCTCCACAATAAACTGAGTTGCTGCGCCATCTCTGCGGGCTCAACTCCCGACTCGGTGTGATTTTTGCCAGGGTGGGTGGCGGCCGGGTCGCTACACTTACCCTCTCGCTCAGCCCGGAGACACTCACTAGCTGGTCTAGTGATTCAGCTCAACCTCTGTCCGGAGGGCGGTCCAACAAAGTTTTATAAGCTTTAGGCTGTGGAATCGATGCAGTGTTTGGAGAGAGCATTGTTGGGGAACTTGGCAAGGGAAAGTCAACTACCCTCATCAGGAACAAGGGGAAAAAGAGAGCTGCTACTGGCCAGGATGAGAGGTCAGTGCCCTTCAGGAAGCTGAAGGAAGAAAGTGATCCCCAGTTCTTTTCCAAATGTAAAATGTTCTTAATTTAGCCACACAAATCACAATAGCAAGAAAGTCTAGGAGTGAAAAGCATAGAAAACAAACATGAAAGAGAGAGGCAAGGACAGATCCTCCCAAGAGGCTTCAGAGAGAGCTTGGCCATGCCAACACTTGGATTCCAGTCCTCTGACTGCTAGAACTAGGAAAGAACATGCTTCACTTTTTTAGCTCCCATCTTGGGCTTCTTTGTTATGGCAGCCCTGTGAAACCAATTCAAGATTATGTTGACTTAGACTGCTATGCTAATATCCATGTAAAATCACCCAAATTATCTCCATTCCAATTTTCTATAGGGAATGATAAATTACATATTCAAAAAGCCTAGATCACTGGTTATTTTTTATTTTCAATTAATGGCTCTAATCTAGGATTTTTTATTATATATAATAAAATATATAAGTACTATATATATTTATAAATAAATTATATATATTATAATATAATAAAATTATATTTATAGTATATATTTATAAATAAAATTTATTATCTATATAATAAAATATTATTTTGTATTTATACTACATAGAAAAAGTATACTGTCATTTAGCAATATTTTAAGTATTTGTCAGTACTGACAGATAAAACAGTGTATTCCTGACTCATGATCCCTAATTAAAGGTCTTTGGTCAAATATTGCATCCAAAATTATATTGGGATGGTTCTTAAAACCTAGATCTTTCTATCTCCATAAGACTTCTACTCTCTGAATTTTGTATAATCAAAGGCAATCTCTCTTCTATAACCCAAGGACAAACTGTTCTGTGGTACTCGTACACAGTATTAAAAATGTTAAAAATATTTTTTCTAAATCATTTTTTCCCGTAACACTGTCTCACTATTTCTTTCTCTCTCTTTCTCCTACTTTGATAATGGAACTCTGTCCTCTTTCTGAAATTCTAAGTAACAAAATTCATCTCACTCTGCTTAATGACTTTAATACTAGTCAGATAAATTCCCTGTAATTACATGAGATATATTTAAGTGACATTCATTTCTTAAGTCATTCACCTACAAGTATTTATTATACACCTACTATATGTCAAATATGATAATAATTTCTGGAGATGAAAAGATAAATGAAACATCACCTTTTTTTTTCCTCTAAGAACTCATAGTCCTTTGAAGGATGTAGATATGCAAATAAGTAAATTACAGTTCAATATGCTTTTTGGCACCACAGGGACAAAACTGTGTCATCGAGAATAGAATGAATATTTTTGCCTGAGAGACTGGAGAGGAGACCTTGAGGAAGTGACATTCACATTGTTTGGCAAAAGTTTTCTGAAGGTCCCCTGGCTCCCTGTGGTTTCTCTCTGGATCTTCTTTCTAGGCTTCTTGTCCTGGGCCTACGCATCTAGATGAGGTCTTGAGTATACTTCTCACTATGGGAGCAGAAATCGTACATAACATTTGCAGGTGTGGGCCATAAAATCTCTCCAAAGGTCTTTCTTTCAACATTTGAATGAATACTGAGGATTCCGTGGAGATCTGTGAGGCTTTAGAAAATCACTATGTTGAGACAAAAGGCACCTGAGTCCCTGGATAACTCTGGGAGGACAGCCTGCCAAATATGCAGCAGTGTGAAATATATCTGCTTCTTTATGTTTGACCATTGAGATTTTAGAGTTATTTGTTAAGGTAATGTGTCCTCCTCAAGAAGGCAATACTCTCTTGTATACTGTTAATACATTGAGAATTTGAAACTTAATGAAAGCTTTACAGACCAAAAACAAATAAACAAGCAAAAAACAAGCTGAAGAACATTGCAAAATAAAAAAAGAGCCTTTGTAACCAGACTGTGTTAGAAAAGTAGAATAGCCAGAGGACAGTGACCATCAGTGAAGAGTGTTATGTTTTCCTGGGGGAGTGCAGAGTGGACCCATTAGTAGGATGATTTTTAGTGGGTTTTATGTGTTGAAGAAAGGAATAAAAAGATTTCTTAAAGCATAAGGATGTGAATGAGATGATCAGGTCTTCTACTGTTCTTCCCTTGGCTTTCTTTCTCTTTTTCTTCCATTTTGTGGAGGAAGATAAATTAACAATATTGTTAACATTATTGCATGAGAAAGACTTGGTAAGTCTGTTGGAATACCACTAAAGTATTTCAGAAGTAATTTTATTAGTTTGTGTGTAACAAGGAATTTAGCCCTGATAAAATCAATTTTCCCATTTTAAGAGAAGTAGCCCATGTAAAACACTTGAAGTTATATGCAGCCTCAAATTTTTTTTTCACTTCTTGATCCTTAATGGACTTTTTAAAAGTGTCCTATTTCTAACTCAGGGAAACATGCTCTTCACAAAGTGCTCTGGCAAACCATTAATTACTTCAAAGTCCTTCAAACAGTATTGAACTTTTCAAGTTAAAATAAAATTAGCATAGGCATCTAATTCTAATATGCTCATTACTTTAAGAGACCTGCGCACAACTAAAAATTTTAAAAACATCAGGTTTGAAGAATCAGACATTCTGTCTGGATCTAAGAAGCTATAGTTTTGTGTTTGATGATCTCAGATGGGAGAATAAAGTAAAGTAGTTGCTCATATGATTTGGGAGATATAAAACAGTAAATGTGATTTATGTGATCTTGTTTAGCATTTAGGACCTATGATTTTAAGGTACATATCCTCAGCAAAAAAAAAAAAAAAAAAAATTGCGCCTGTTGCACTGTATTAGTATTTCCTTGGTGGAAATTGTTGAATAGACACTTTGGGATAGGAAGCATTGCTCAAAGTGTTTTGAAATATCAACAAACACATGTGGGCCTCACTATATGCTTTCCTCCATTCTAGACATGCTAAAGATAGACAAACTTATTTTGTCTTCATGATAACCCAGTGAAGTACTTAACAATTTTGTCATTTATTAGACAAAGAAACTGAGGTAAAGAATAGTGTAACAGCTGGCCCAAGGTCACATAGCTAATGCATTACTCTGTCTTCTTCAGAGAAATAGAACTCAGAAGATGTGTATATAGAGATAAAGATTTCATTTAAGAAGTTAGCTCACACAATTATGGTAACTAATTAGTTCAAAAGCTATAGGGGAAAAAGCCCCAGTGTTAAAGTCTGGTCCCAGCTGGTGGCACTATTGTGAGGTGGTAGAGATTAGGAGGTAAAGCCAATTTGGAGGAGTAGGTCATTGAGGGTGAATCCTTAGGATTTATCTTGTTCCCACCCAGCACTTCCTACCCCCCCTCCCCCTTGCAAGCTCGCTCTCTCTCTCTCTCTCTCTCTCTCTCTCTCTCTCTCTCTCTCTCTCTCTCTCTCCTTCCTTGTCACAATAGAGCAACTCTGACCACCACATGCTCACTGCCAAGCTCTGCCTCAGCACAGGTCTAGCATCAATGAGCCAAGTGAGCATTGGCTGAAACCTCTGAAACTGAATCAAAACTCATCTTTTTGCCTTTAAGTTGATTTTATCAGGTATTTTTTTTTAAGAGGTAGAAAGCTGACTAACCACCTGGAGAACAGTTGGTATTGTGGTTTGAGTCCTAACAGCAGAATCCACTTGTCCTAGGCTGATTCCTGTCTTTTTCTCTTAAGGCTTCCCTCTAATTGAACAAAACCCAACACATTACAGAAAGTAATCAGCTTTACTCAAAGTCTACAGATCCAAATATTCATATCATCTAAAAACATCCTCGGACCAAAAATCTGAGTACCATAGCCTAGTCAAATTGTCATAAAATTAACCATCACAGCTACTAAATGATAGTTAAGATATAAAACCAAAGTTTGCTCATTCAAATGTTAAAAGTTTCCAATTGAGAAGATTAGTGAGGAAATTGTAACAAGAAAAATTATTTAACCCAAAGAAAAATTTATGATGTGGTTGCTAGATTCATTTTATTTTCTTTCCTCAATTCATTCCTCTAAAATGCTCTTGATTAACTCTCCTTCATCTAATTCTATCCAAACATTCACTGATAATACAAGACTCACCCAGAATGTCAGAATGATTAAATATAATATATCATTATATATTTACTCAAATCCATATAATGTTTTAACACTAGTATGAACTCCAGTGTATACTATAGACTTTGGAAGATCATGTTGACCTAGTTCATCATTTGTAACCAATGTTTCACTCCTCGTGCCAGTAGTTGATAATGGCAGAGTCCATGAATGTGAGGAGGCAAGATATATGTGGAATATAACTGTAAATTTTTTTTTCAATTTTGTTGAGATCCTAAACATGCTCCAAAATTTAAAATTGTAAAATGATAAAAATAGTGCTTAAAATGATTTTTTTCCAGCAAGGGATGACATAAAGGCATATAGAATAATTTGCATACAGTTCTGGAATGGTCCTTAATTTCTACTTTAGGTTCTTGCAAAATTAGCTTCACATCTGCCATGACTTAGGGACAGATAGCAATACTTAAACTCAGATTTTTAAAACATTAAATATTATAAAAACTGTCTCAAAATAATATTTAAATATAAGTGAAAAATGCACCCAATTCATCATGTTATATAAATAGACAATAAGTGCTAGTTTTCTCTCTGTTGCAATATACACAATTGATAAAATTATTTTAAAACTCAAAGGAAACAATTTCTATCTGAATTTACAAAGACATGAAATATGAGCTACTTTGGA
Organism: Spermophilus citellus; assembly: GCF_964194105.1. Taxonomy (NCBI): domain Eukaryota; kingdom Metazoa; phylum Chordata; class Mammalia; order Rodentia; family Sciuridae; genus Spermophilus; species Spermophilus citellus. The sequence goes on along the minus strand of NC_138191.1, from coordinate 78,364,744 downwards.
GACAGAAGTACCTGCTTTGTCAGTTCTATCCAAGAAACAACATTTAACAATTATCAATGTATTCATCTTTATTTTATTATCTGATTTCAAAAGAGAAAACAACCACATTCATATAATACTGATTTCACATATGACCACTGTGCAAGAAACACATATATAACATACATTATTTTATTGACAATTCAAGAGATATTTATTGAATATTTACTAAGGGCCAGGCACAATATATATCAATAGCTTTTAGCAGTAGACTTTTTAGCACACTCACAAAAATTTTAAATTTTTTATTCTTATTAGACAGCTAGGAAATAGCAAAGATGTTTAGAACCCATTACTAATTTCAATGCTACTCCTTTTTTCACAATTTAACTTCCAGTGGTGGTAAGACAATCTGCATAATCCATTCCTGGAGGAAAATGATTCCAGGATTGAGATTGTCAGAAATGTTTGTTGGTCCAGTCATTTTTCACACCCCACTTCTGATTTTTTCTCTCATTGATGTGCTTGCTTCCCTGTAAGTGGGAACATTATGATACTCTTTAAATTTCCAGGGTACCAATATCAGTTAAAAACATATTCTGAACACAAATTGAGCTCATTTTGAGCAGCAGAGCTGCTCTGATAAGAGAAAAGATAATTGTTGTTACCTGATGCACTGACCATGAAGTCTAATTAAATAAATCTCCCAATTGCCCAGTCTATTAATATTGAAGAATTCAAATGTGAACAGATGGATCAGATTTGGCAGTTTTTTCCACAATCTTTAAAAAAAATAAAGCCTGACAGGATTTATACAACACTGCCATATTCCATTTCATTCAGACTTGTTTGAGCTAATCAAGCTTTCCTAAAACTTTAAAGTGTCACTCAGAACCTGAGGCAAACAGAATAGTTTTTCTAGTCCAAGTGGCATGAGAGTCAATGGTCATACAGATGGTATGTATACACCTGTAGACTGGCACAACAACCTGTAAATACAGGAAGGAACACAGTTAACAAGTAAGTGCTCCCAAGTAAGAAGCTTAAAAAAAAAACAATAATAATGGTTCCAATGGAAGTGTATTTCTTTTTTTAATGTAATTTTTTTATTTATATATGACAGCAGAATGCATTACAATTCTTATTATATAGAGAGAGCACAATTTTTCCAATCTCTGGTTGTATAAATAGTATATTATAGCAGTTTGTGTCTTCATACATGTACTTTGGATAGTAATGATCATCACATTCCACCATCATTAATTACCCCATGCCCCCTCCCTTCCTATCCAACTCCACTGCCCTATCTAGAGTTTGGAAGCATATTTCTATTGCATTATGCATTATGAGTTGTAGATACATAAAGGTCCTAGTTGTTTGTACTTGAAATTTCCTACTATTGGTAAATAAATATATCTGCAAAGTAGTTACAATGAATAATGCAGAAATCAAAGAGGGAATATCTGATGTGTTATAAGGATTTCTTTAAATTTCCCTCTAGGAATTAATTCTGTTTTTTAGTGTTGATATACTGGGCAATCAAATTAAAATATATTATCCCCTTGAGTTCCTCAGACAAAAATAAAAGGTTGATGTTTCTAACTTCATGTTACAGAATAAGACACTAAAGCATGTAATAGTTAACCCATCATTAACAAAAGCATATGGGGGATCTAGGATTTGAGCTCATGTTGTCTAACTCAAAGTCCAAACTCTTATTCCTAACACATACTATTTGTCTCTATATGTGCTGGGGAAAATTAAGGCTAAAATAATGGGTAATAACTATATATGTGTAACATCTGATTGTGTGCATGGAACTCCAAGTCCTTTGAAAAACACCATGATGAATTAAAGGTTAGGAAAAAAAAAAAACTCAGGACTGCTCATCTTTGATGTCCTGAATATGCTTGTTATAAAATTCCAATGATATTGTGTTCTTTAAGTGAAACTTTCCATATTTCAGACTGTTAGTAAATCTTCAAATCTTCAGGATGGGAGTTTGGATTACCAGAAAGGAAACCTCTGAACATCTATGAAAACAGAGTAGAGGAAATTTGCATTTAGAGCTGCAAATATCATCATTGAGGAAGTTTTATTCCACTCTTGCTGCTCAGTTATGGGACATTTTGAGTTAGACAACTGTTAAAACAACTATTTCTGAAACAGTTTTAAATCATTACCTTTTTCTTTTGTTGTCACACACATGCTAATTTTATGCATATCTTAATTTAGCAACATTTATTAAGTACATATTGCAAGGAAGTACTAAATATTAAAATGTAATTTCATGGTCCATAATTTTAAAACTTTTACCCTATAAGAAATAGGTATATGAATTCTCCCTGTAACAAAAGAAAAATAAAAATGACTATTCATAATCAGAAGAAAATTCAATGTTTAGTGCAATTTTATTTTTTAATTGAGGAAGAGAATCACTTCTTGATGGAAAGTAAGATAGGTCCTTATCTCATTTTGTTCCTGCTGCTATAACAAAATGTGTTAGGGTAATTAATACAGGAATTTTTCATAATTCCAGAGACTTAGAAGTCCAAGATCAAGGCAACAGCAGATTCATGTCTGCTGAAAACCCATCGCCCACGGAGTGTTTTCTAAGCATGGCAGAAAGAGCTTCTTTTACAAGATACAATGGAGCCCTCACTGTCTAAACACTTCCAAAGGCTCCATTTCTCAATAATTTGGATTGGGAATTAAATTTTAATATATGAACTTTTGTAGGCACACACATTTAGACCACAGTGAGTGTTAGGAAGCATTTAATATTTGTTCTAGACTTTACTTTCATAAATAACTCTCAGGATTTGAATATATGAAACCTGAACAGCCAGAATGACTTTCTTCTTTTAAGGATTTTTTTAGAAGACACTTAACACAATGCCGATGAGAAGGAGGAGAAGGAGCTCCAGAACAGAAACTGAGATGGGGCTTAAAGAACTCTTGAGGATACAAAAAATAAATTACGTCAAGTCCTTCATATAAAATGGTGTAATATCTGCATATAACCTACTTGCATCCTCTTGTATACTTTGAATCATCTCCGCATTGCTTACAATTCCTAATAAAATGTAAATTTTACTTAAATAGTTGTTATATGACAAATCAACTTCTAATTCTCAAAAGTATCAAACATTGATGACTTTATTTTTTCATTAATTCATGGCACTTGTAATTCACAATTACAAGGGAAATAAAAGTCTCTACATTTTCAATATAGAGTCAACTTTTTAAAAAAATCTGAATCTGTGATTGGTTGAATTTCAGGTTGCAGATACTATGGATGTGTAATCCCTGTGGAAATAGAGGACTGACTGTAATTTATTAAAACATCAGTTATTACTCTATTGATATTAGGTACATATTTATGTGAATTAATTCATAATTTAATAAATTTTGAAATGCCTATCTCTCCTTTTAGTCATTCTACTGTGAGTATAAAAACTATTTATCATTGTTGTAGACCAGAGAATGTAACCAAAACATTTGAAGAATGAATAACGGATGGATCAATCAAGACCATCCATGTTTCCCACCCCTGAGAATTGGAAGTTGATATGTCTTATAAAAAGTTTTAGGGAATTTGGAAAGGAAGGTGATCATTTGGCATAAGTCATTATAAGAAATCTCTATTAATAAAACTATTTTAGAGCTTTGAGTATCCTTGAAAACAGGGTGCATTTTTGTTTTCACAATATTGAATGTGGAAAATGATTCAATTCCTTGAACAAAAGCCAAAATATTAAAAAATTAAATCTATTCAATAAATTTAACACCAAAATGTTAGGAATTCCATAGAAAATTATAGCTCAATAAAATAGATGGTGAAAATCACTTGTGTATCTGGCCTTGTAAATGAGTTTTCACTTTCAAGAAATGTCAGATAAGTTGTTCAGTGTATTAAATGGTAGTAAAGATCAAGGGTTGCATATTACTTAGAGATAATTTTTATTGATTAGATTCAAAATTTTGAACAGAGTTGTTCAATTTGATTTGGGCAGATGAACAAAAAATTTGGATCATTTAGCTGATATCCTGTTTAAGAGCGTGTGCAACAATATTAAATACCTTAGATTTTTTGGAGCATTTTTTATGGATGAGTTCTATAGAAAAGAATCAAAAGAACCTTTACAAGTTCACTCTTCCCCACAGAATGTAAAGGAAATCCCAAGGATACACTAAAACTGGTTATTAGAAATGGGCATATGAACAGGTATTATCCACAGGGGCTCATTCTAAGCATAATTCATTTAGATACCAGAGGAGTTTGGGTTCCTTCTCTATTCCTTAATAATTTCTGAATATCAATTTTACTTCAATAAAAGTCAAAGTTGTACAGCTAAAACATATGAATTTTATTATCACATATTTATATTTTCAAATGTTATTGGAAAATATTTAATAACAGCCCACTATATTATATTAAATATATTAATTAATAAATTATTTTATATGCATGAATCAATAAGCTTCAACCAAATATTATCAAATATTTGGCTGTTACTCATTTTACTATAAAAATATCCTGAGTATCTTTAATATGAAAACTTAATAAATTATTTGTTTACTTAGAAATCCTAATGCCTCAATGAGTATATATGTTTAAGTCTATCGATGTGCATTGCTAAATTGCTTTCAGAGAGTATAAACCAGAAATGCTGGAATGGGAACATATCTTTTAGACTGTATACCTGTCTTCACTGGGCACTACCCGTCTAAAATATATACACTTTGCCCTCCTGATTGAAGAAAAATGGGTTTTCATTTTTATTTTAACATACAGTATATTTTCTCTACTGAGATTTATGTTGTATCATGTTTATCATTAAAAATGACTTACTTTAACCATTTTTCAAACAGATTGTTCTGTTATTTCACTGCTATTGTGTGTGACTATTGTTGATTTGTGAGACCTTATCTACTGAGGATATTATGTGATTAATTTGTTACAAACATTTAATCTTTGTTTACCATTTTCTCAAGAGCTACGTTGTAATCTTGAAATTCACTTGGAAAAGTGAAATGGCAAATTCCTCAGCAATGATTCAAAACTCTAAAGATTTATCATTCATTATTGGGTTAACTACTTCACTGTAAATAGCTTATCCATAGGTTGAAATACTGTACATTTCTTTTGTGGGCACAGGGATCATTTAAATTAGTCATTAGCAGTGACTGAGTTAGGTAAATAATTAGTAGTCTTTATTATACATGTTTCCATAGTTCCATATGAAAAGTGATAATATTGAAGATGAGGTTTCAAAGAAAATATTGAGATTTTGGATGAATTTGGGTTTAAATTTTAGAATTTTGCATGGATTTTACTCATTTTTACAGCAATATATTCATAAAATACAATATTTGATACTTTTTGTTTTATGGACAAAGGTGACCATAAAAGCCAATTAGTCTGGAGTTTAGAAAAAATCACAATATGACCTTTGGATAAACAAGCTTTTGTAGCCATAAAGACTTCAAGCAGGAAATCATGAGTATCAAAAAAACACAAACAAAAAAAATTAGACATTTGAGCATCAGCTGCTGGTTATTTTCAACAGTTAAAACAGTTGTTCTTCATGTAATGATCACTTTGTAGCATTTTTTCCATACCCCATCCTGCGGTAGCCTCCTAATATACACATATATACTATAAAAAATGTTTCTGATAAATTCTATTCATTCCTCAGTTTCAACTTTAATTGCACCTATAAAGGATTCCCTGACACTCATGTCTAGGTGATGTAATTTTTTTTTTAATACAGACATGCTATTTGTATATCTTCATGGGGTACTTATAAACAACAAATAAGAATCAAATCAGGGTAATAAAAATTGTCACCTCTTCAACCGTTAATCACTTCATTTTAGGAATTTCATACTCTTCCAATCATTTGAAATATACAATAGATTATTTTAACCAACAGTTACTCTACTTTGGTAAAGAAAAAATAAAATCCCCTCACTCTGTGCCCTTCCCGATATGTTGTAACCACTATTCCATTCCCTTCTTCCACAGGATTGACTTATTAGTTTCCGCAAATGAGTGAGAATTTGTAGTATTTGTCATTCTGTGTCTAATCTGTTTCACAAAATATAATATCCTCCAGTCCCATCCATTTTGCGGCAAATGTCAGAATTTTATTTTTCTTTATGACTTAATAATATGTCATTGTTATATACCACATTTTCATAGCTCATTCATCCCTCAACGGGCACCTAGGTTGATTATATGTCTTAGCTATTGTGCATAGTGCCACAATAAATATGGGCATGTGGGAATGTCTTTGGTGTGCTGTTATTTCCTTTAGATATATTCTCAGAAGGAGGATAACTGGATTCTATGGTATAATTACTTTTAGTGTTTTGAAGAACACCCATACTGTTTGCCATGGCTGTATTTACATTCTCACTAATAATGTATAAAAGCCAGTATTTGTTATCTTTTTTTAATATAGTGGTCATTCTAATGAGGGTGCAATGATATTTTGTTGAAATTTTTATGTACTTTGAATTCCCTTTATATTTTCCCTGCCATCTACTTCTCACACTAGTATTTCAATTTTACTTGTAATCCTCATCTCTAATAGATTTTATGGTCTGTGAGGGTAGGATCTTTATTTGTGTATTTTGACCCCATTTAAGCATAGGAATCAACATATTTCCAGTGGCCAGTTTGTCAATTAAGTTAAACTGATTAGTAGAGATTAACATTCTTTCTTTCCCACATTTTTATTGGTGCATTGTATATATTGATGAGATTTATTGTTACATATTTGCACATGCACACAATATAGCAACGTAATTTGGACAAAATTACTCCTCAGCATTTCCTCCCTCCCTGCCACCCCTTCGTCTCTTTTCTCTACTGATCTGCTTTTGACTTTTAGGAGACATAACCCCATTTTTGTTAACTTATTCTTAAATTGTTGATTTATATTTGAAATCAGGTTGTTTAAAGAGAGTGTGCTGGATCACGTTATGTCAAGTTGACTACAGCCGGTCAGTATTTCCCAAATAATATTTTCTGTACATGTCTGCATAAGATTTAGCTTAAAAGATGAGAGGAGGTTCATTACTGGAATTAGCTCATATGATTAATGGAGGCTGACGAGTTCCTTGCAAAACTTCTGTAAGCCAAAGAATCAGAGAAACTACACTCTAACTGTAGTCTGAGGCCAAAGTCTTCAGAACTCTCTTGGGAGGGAGGGGTGAGGCTGATGCTGGTGCAGGTAATAGTGATTGTTTCTAATAGCTTTGATTGAGACAGAAGCTAGACTACTAAAAAATAAGCATCATAGATTTTCTCCATCCAAAATGAGGTGCTAGATCACTGTTGCTGCACCCAATAAGAGTGTAATAAAAAGAAGATTTTGTGACAATGCAACTTTGAAATTGAAGATCTATAGATCTATAAATGTTCAGTCTGAAAAGCTTTGGCCAATGTAATGATTTTAAGATAAGTGTTCCTCTGTGCTTCATTGCTGCCATGAGGACATAAAGAGGTTCAGTATGGTATGAAGGGTATCTCTCTAACCGCCACAAGCCTACTGAGAGGAACTTTAAGAGAGCTACATGGATATTTGATATTACCTGAAATCTTTTGGGTGGGGGATAAGTTGATAGAACAGAAGAAGAGAAATTGATAATTGGTACAATTCCAAAAGACTAAAAATAAAAATCTTGGGTTGGGATAGCCTGTCTAGTGATGAAGGGAAAATGGGTGATTTTATTAGGAAGAAGCTGTGCACAGCAGAAACAACTAGGAGCCACGAACCAGACTAGGGGATGGGGTGCTTTACAGAGAGCCAGCCAGGAATCATCTTGCAAGGGACTTTGCCTAACAAGAGTCACTTGGAGGGATGGTAATGCACCAATATACAAGGTGGTATAAACAGATTGGAGGATGGCAGGGTTTGGGGGCTGGAAAAATAAGTAATACAGAGGAAACCAGCTCATCAGAAATGCCAGCTGGAAGTTTTTTAGTGACTAAATCTTTGAGAAATCCACAAAAGCATTCATGAAAGGAAAAGTCACTTTTAAAACCCACTACTTATAGTGTACACCAATACCACAGAACAAATTTACTAGAAATATAAATTTTTAATAAAATCTCTGATATCATCTCTGCCTTGCTCACAGCTGTAATGCTAGAGGAGTCAGAAACAACAATTAATAATGGGACAAAAAATGCAAACGAAAGGAATATCACCTAAAAATATGGGGAAGAGTTTGATGGGGCCCTTCTGCCATTTTCAGGCTTCCCAGATTCAAGTCCCAAATCATGTAAAGATAGAACCATGTAAAGATAGAACTTTAAAAGATAGAGTTTTCCATTTTGAACTGTGCTGGGTATTGCAGCCATGAAACTCTGGCTGTTCTTTTGGCAAAAGTGATAAGGATGACTCTTAATATCTTAGAATGATTAAAAATTAGGCAGGCCAAGATTTAAACTAAGTTGCAAAGAAGAATGAGTTCATGGATTTGGAAAAAAATTGAAAAGTGATTTCTTTCTACTTGAATACTATAGATAATAATAACAGTTGATCTTGTTTCTGTAGACATCAAAAGCAAAAACAGCAAAAGCACCAAATATATACAGAAAGATCATGTTACCCCTTGACTATCACAAAAGATCAGAGTTCACCAATGGGAGGATGAAAAGTCACAGTTCCATAGGCAGTATATGACAGAACACGAAGTATTATATTCACATCATAATGATATTTTAGGCTCAACTCCTATAAAGAGGCAGAGTAGCTGTCATCTTAAACCAAGCCTATGGGTTAGCCTTGGTATGCTTTGTTTTGTTGGCATTTTTAATAAATACATCTACTTATACTTTATTTGTCATTTGCATTCCACCAAATTTAATTGCTAAATAAGTTACTTTAATGCTTGGTTTTTATTCTAATAATTATTGTTGTATTGCAAAACCATTTTTAGTAACAAATAAACCAACTACCTTGAAAAAGACAAACTTTTTCATAATGGTTTCATTTTTAAAAATTTTGTTTTTAAATGTTGCATAAAAATTGTACATATTTGTAAGGAGCATGTGATGTTTTGATGTATGTACACATGGTATAATGTTCAAGTCAGGGAAATATGTTCTTCGATACCCCTTTAAATTTATGGATTTTCAAAGACTATTGATGATAATTGGTCCACATAATTCCCAGCCAAGAAATAACCTTTACTCCCTCCTATACTCTAATTTACAATTCAAAATGTGAGGTGTGCTGTAAGAACATAATATGTAATAATATTATAAAGCTCTAACTGAAAATATTATGATAAGTATTATAGTTGTACACTGACAAAGAAGTATTTTGCTTTTGTTTTAGACAAAATTATATTCAATGACTATCAATATACAGTGCCAAAAGGCATGCATTTTAAAATGAAATACTTCTCTATCCGTTGAAAGAGAAAATGAGTTTCCATTATCCATGAATACGTGTATTGTATGTGAAAGGGATCATAAAATCTCAAAAAAAATCTATTTACAAATACAAGATATTATTGGATACCATAAAGAAGCAAAAAGAATATTCTTCAAAGATGCCATTAGGCTTAAGTTTCACTTCACTCACTTACTAGCTGTTGACCTTGAGCAAGTCATTTCTATATATAGCACTTGATCAGGAAAACAAGACAAAAATAGTAGTTAATATTTACTTAGTACTGTAGAGGTTTTAAAAAATCCACTCACATAATATCTCATTCCATACTACTCCTGATAGAGCACTTTTGTTTATCTACTTTACAGAGAATTGAAAAGTATAGAGGCTTAGTGATTTTTCTAAAGCCACTTGGCAAGTTAGAGGAAGAACCAGGTTTTCTCACTATTTATTATTATTTATCACTACATAAAATCATGGTATTCTCCACCACCATCACCTTGAATCCAATGACTTTAAATAAAAACAAAAAACTTTTCTGTCTTATAACTTGGTATTGACCGGTATCAACTATTCCACATGGAGTCTGCCTGTTGTACAAACATCAGGTGCATTTTAAACTGGAACGTGGAAGATAGCTCACCTGTATAACAGTACTGATACCTATTGACTTCTAAGCTCAGCTTGAGTTGTGAAAAGTGTCTACACATAGTTTCTCTCTATATGGTGGTTGTCTCCAAGATGAAAATTCATAAAAGCAAGTTCCAAAAGACCAAGAAAGAAGCTACAAGGCCTTTTATGATCTAGACTTTGAAGCAAAGTGGTGTCACTTCAATGGCCTTTTATTGAGAACCTGCACAGATTTAGTGTGAAAGGGAGCCACAAGGGCATGGATACTTAGAAACTGAAGTTATTAGGGGTAAATCTTGGAGATTATTAACCATACTGACTATAATGCCACTACTTGAAATTGTTTTTGTGTAATGGTATCTGGGAAATATAGTAGTAAGGTAATATATTAAATTGATGGAGATTACTATTCTTTCCTTCACTGGAATGAGATTTCAAAAAATAATTTTCATTCAATTATGGAGAGACTATAACATTTCTCATAGAGAATTTCTCACTTTGATTTGTATCAGGTGCATATGAACCTGAAAAAAAATGTAATTACAAACGCTTTCCACCTTTTATTTTTAGCAGAGCAAGTCATAGTTCTGGTGTCAGACATGGAAACCTTTATCACCAGTGTGTCATAAAATCAATTTAAAGAATCAGTCTGATTATTAGATTAATTAGCTTGTGAGTGTAAATTGGGATTCTACTGAATTGAAGATTCTAAATTATTTCCATGTGTGACTTTATGAGAATCTATGTTAAGTTTCAATCTCTGTTTTTTTTTTTTCCCAAAATAGGTTGATGGAATTATCAGAAAATAAAATGTTAGAATATGGCAATGCAGTGTCAGTAACCTAAGTAGAGAACACTTATTCACAGGATATCAAAACTTCTCATCGTCTACAGAGATCTTCCTGGCAGTGGCTCAAAAGCCCATTTCCAAGTATGAAGGACAGCAATATTCACTTCTAATGAGTTTTCATTTGTCCTGCTATGGCATGGGACTTAAGATCTCAAAACAATTGGGCCACTGTGACTTAATATATCATTTTCTCTTGTTTTCCAAGTAGCAGAGAGTTGCGTTTATATAGTGCCATGTCAAACTTCATAAATCAACCTCTGAGAAAGAGAATAAGCAGTCACATAACAGAAAGCATGTGGACAAATGCTGGTGCGCACCAGTCACAGCTCACTGAGCAGCCTTCCCCAGCGCATCTGCCTCAGCTCCTGTCAGCCACTTGCTCAGAACATGCTGCATTGCACATCTCTGCTCTCAGCAAACTCTCCCAGGCTGATGATATGCTATCAGACATTCAGAAACAAATCAATGAGCCCTTTTCTTCCAAGGTCTTTGTTCATCTCTGGCAATCAGTGACCGTGGTTCCTGTACCTTATGAACAGTGTGGTGTGGCCAAGCCATGTGTGATTTTTGTTTTAGTGCTTCATTTAACGGAATCTCAGATGATTCTTTCAAAGTCAGTATAGTATGTCTTTTGTTGGAATATTGGAAAACAGCACCATTTCCAGTCACTTTGTAAAAGTTCTTAATACATGATAGAGGGAATGTTAATGTGTTCATGAAAATGTAAGTTATTCTGTAAACTTGTGTCTTGCTCTAGAATAATTTGACTTACATGCCTGCCCTCCAGTGAGAAAAAGAAAAACTAGATGAACTGTGTACATAAGGTGGATTCATATGGCTTTTGGTTATTAAGACAAAAGCAAGTCTACTTCAGAAAAAAATTTAGGATTTCACAAAAGAAAATAATCTGGAAATTCCTTCTCAGTATTTGCCATCATCCTCTTCTTGTTCCTTAATGATTAACATTTATTCTGTACTTTAGAACTATTATTCCACAGTATGTTGAGGGTTTTACTATGACTTTTAAGTTACTTATTTTGAGTTTTTGCTCTTAATATCAAGTTCAATGGCTCTTAGGAAAACTGGGTTTAGAAGGAAAGTTTACCTGTCTTTCTACTACTGCATTTGTGTTACTTTGTGCAAGTTTTCATTGCAGAGCCTACAAGTTTTAAATATAGTATAACTAAAAATGAACAATAATAACAGCCATAGGGCAATGATGGAATGCTTTAGCTACTCACAATTTCATTCTGTCTCAAAGGGCAGAGTTCTACAAAAGGAACAGACCATGTGAAAATACCTTGTGGTTGACTGCTTTTTCTCTTTCTTGAGAGCTTAATGGCACAATATAAAAAAAAAAAGGTTAATAGATAATTTCTGAGTGTATCAATATGCCAGGTAGTTTTCTTTTTTCTATTAAAGCATTAGAATTATACATATAATACTTGGGTTCATTTTTACAAAACCATACACACAAGAAATTTTATTTTAATTCTCATCTGCCCCAAATGTTTCCTCCCCTCTTCTCTCCCCCTGTTCTCCCTCCTTTACTAGATTTCCTTTCTTTTACATATACATAAATGTGAAAATCACTTTGGTGCCCTTATATATGTAAATAATGTGATTTTGTTAAATTCATTTTTTTCTTTCTCTTTCCCTTCCTTCCTCCTTCAGTCTCTACTCCACTGATCTTCCCTGTATATTTGTGATATTTGATCCCCATCCCCCCAGCTTCCTTCTTTCCCTTTTTTGGCTCTAGCTTCTACATATGAGAAAAAACATCCAACACTTAATTTTCTGAGTCTGGCTTATTTCATTTAGCGTGATTTTCTCCATTTCCATTCATTTATCAGCAATGCTATTATTTTTTTCTTTATGGCTGAGAAAAACTCCATTATCTATACACACCACATTTTCTTGATCCAAATGAAGTACACTCAAAGAAATGCACATCTAGAAATACTATAGTCCCATTTATAAAAGTCAAAGTACAAAATACTTATAAACAGCAAGAAAAATGATTTATCATGTACAGAAATCTTCAAGATTAGAAGTTGACCTTATCAGAAACCATAAAAGGAAAGAAGACAGTTGAAGGACGTCTTCACTCTTAACAGAAAAAGACTGTTAACTAAGCTGACCTCTTCTCCAGAAGGAAAAATTAAACTTTTTTAGAAAAACCTGAACTAAGAAGATTTACCACTAATAGATTCGCCCTACAAGAAAGAGACTCTAAAGGCCAAACTAAAAGGATACCAAAAGGTAACTTGAATTTACATGAAGATATAATCAGCATTGACAAAGGTAACCACTTGGTTAAATATACTAAGCAAATAAAAGGTATTTTTTTTTCAAGTGGCACATTTTAATTTGTTTTAATTGACAACATACTAAAAAAATAAGCCTATACATTTTGGTGGGATTATAGTGCATAAAGACATAATTTGTATGATGATAATTGTTCAAAGAAGAAGAAAGAGAATATGGTTTCAAGTTAACTTTAGTATACAGTGATGTATATATGGTAAATAAACATGAAAAGACACAGAGCACCATTAGCCCATAGGGAAGTACAAATCCAAACCATAAAAACATACCACTTCACAATTACCTGCATAGCTAAGACCAAAAGATAGACAATAAATGTTGGCTAAAATGTGAAAAGATTTAAACTTTCATACATTGCCTATGTAAATGTAAAATGTGCTATTGAAGCCAGAATTAAAAGAAGCAGTCAATATAGATAGGTAAATCCAGTCAGATTGGATCAAGGAGGCCAATTTGGGTCTGGGAAGTTGGAGAGGGATTGAAATGCTAAGAACTTCAGAGCCCTTCCTCCACCCTTATCAAGATAACCTGACCTTGCTCCAATCTGTTGCTAGAATAACCTGTACCAGGGATTGTGCCTTCCTACAGGGAGTTCTAAAAGTTTTTAATTAATGCATCCTGAGCCCCCCTTCCCACCCACATCTCTTCACCTTGACTCCTCCAGCCCATCTGCTTCTTATCTTTTGGCCATCCCACTGAGCATTTCCTGGGCCTGGTCTTATATACAGGGAAGAGGGAAATAAGAGGAAGAAAGCAGAATAAAGGAAGCCTAGGAGATACCAGGATACCAGCTATGTCCCCCTTCTCCCTTTGGGGAGAAGACTATGTTACCCCTTAAATAAACTTTGCTTTATATGCTTGCCTTGGTGTGCTTCTCTGATGTCATACTTCAACATGTGAGGAAGCAGGACTCAGGATCACTATCATTTTGTTTATAAAAATATCAGTTTTTCAGGGGCTGGGTTTGTGGCTCAGTGGTAGAGTGCTTGCCTGGCATGGGTGAGGCACTGGGTTTGATCCTCAGTGCCACATAAAGATAAATAAATAAAGGTATTGTGTTCATCTACAACTAAAAAATATACAAATATTATATATATATATATGTGTGTGTGTATATATATATATAATCAATTTTTCAGAACACCAATTGTAGAGCTCATGACTTATCCATTTTACTTCTGAGTACATAACTATCAGAAATAAAAACATGTCTAATAAAAACCTCATACACAGCTGAGTGTGGTGGCACACCTGTAATCCCAGAGGTTTGGGAGCTGAGGCAGGAGGATTCAGAGTTCAAAGCCAGCCTCAGCAAAAATGAGGTGCTAAGCAACTCAGTGAAACCCTGTCTCTAAATAAAATACAAAACAGGGCTGGGGATGTGGTCCAGTGGTTGCATGCCCCTGAGTTCAATTCCTGGTGCCAAACAACAACAACAAAAAAAACCCTTTATACATAAAGAATGTAGCAACATTATTCATAATCTCTCAAAGTACTACTGATAAAAATATCTACCTACTGGTAAATGGATAAACCAATGTGGTACATTCATATAATGGAATATTTTTTACAATAATAAATAAAATGATGTACTAGAGGATGTGGGGAAAAGGGTACACTTGTTCATTGTTGGTGGGACTGCAAATTGGTGCAGTCAATTTGGAAAGCAGTATGGAGATTTCTTGGAAAGCTGGGAATGGAACCACCATTTGACCCAGCTATTCTCCTTCTCGGTCTATTCCCTAAAGACCTAATAAGAGCATGCTACAGGGACACTGCTACATCGATGTTCATAGCAGCATAATTCATGATAGCAAGATTGTGGAACCAACCTAGATGCCCTTCAATAGATGAATGGATAAAAAAAATGTGGCATTTATACACAATGGAGTATTACTCTGCATTAAAAAATGACAAAATCATAGAATTTGGAGGGAAATGGATGGCATTAGAGCAGATTATGCTAAGTGAAGCTAGCCAATCCCTAAAAAACAAATGCCAAATGTCTTCTTTGATATAAGGGGAGTAACTAAGGACAGAGTAGGGACGAAGAGCATGAGAAGAAGATTAACATTAAACAGGGATGAGAGGTGCAAGGGAAAGGGAGAGAGAAGGGAAACTGCATGGAAATGGAAGGTGATCCTCAGGGTTACACAAAATTACATACAAGAGGAAGTGAGGGGTAAGGGAAGAATAATACAAGTGGAAGAAAAGATTTACAGTAGAGGGGGTAGAGAGAATAGAGGGGAGGGGAGAGGAGGGGAGCGGGGATAGTAGAGGATAGGAAAGGCAGCAGAATACAACAGACAATAAAATGGCATTGTGTAAATCAATGGAAGTGTAAATGATGTGATTCAGCAATCTGTATACGGGGTAAAAATGGGAGTTCATAACCCACTTGAATCAAACTGTGAAATATGATATATCAAGAACTATGTAATGTTTTGAACGACCAACAATAAAAAAAGAAAAAAAAATGATGTACTAGAATATACTACAATATAGATGAACCTTGAAAGCATTTGTCAGACAGAAAACATAGCATATGATTACATTTACATGAAAGTCTAGGAAAGGTCTATAGACAAAGGAATTGGATTAGTATTGGCCTGTAGCTAGAGGGATTAGGAGAAGTAGAGAAAGATTTGAACTGATGGGATCTAAGCTTCTTTCTGATTCTGGAAATACTATAAAATTAAATTTTAATAATGATTCTGCAGCTCAATTATATACTAAAATAATCAATGAACTGTAAAATTTACACAGATGTAAATTGTTATGTGAAATACATCTGAATAAAACTGTGATATATAAACAGAGCAGAACAAATGAACAGTGAGGAGAAAGAATACAGACATGAGAAGGAGACTTTTCTAGGTATTGGAAATTTTCTATTTGGAACTTAAAAACAAACATAGTTCTTTTTACACATATACAGCACAATTTTTCATATCTCTGGTTATATATAAAGTATGTTGACACCAATTCATGTCTTCATACAAGTACTTTGGATAATGATGTACAATTGTGATGCATTCCACTGTCATTTATTTTTTAAAAATCAATAAAAAAAACACAGTGTCCAAGAGAAAACCTTTAAAATTCTGGTACCACCTACATTTATGGAATAGCTGTAGAAAAAAAATACTAATTAGAATCATTTCCATAGTTTATGGTACTATTTTTTAAGTTAGGCATTTGATAAATATAGATGAAGAACCTCAGAATTTTCTGAAAATCAATATGTTAATACAATTACATTTTTGTGTTTTATTTCAGCCATTTGTACCCAAACCAGCTTGAAACCTGGACTGTTATGTACACAGAAGAAAATTTATAACAACTTGGAACCAAAAGGAAGTGAATGGAAGAAAGACCTCCACTGAGTTGTAGTTGATTGAGTTTGTTTACTATTGTATTAAAATTAAATAAAATTGATTTTTAGAAATTCAAAAATTCTTGGCATAGAGGAAAGAAATAGAAAAAGATCTCAGAGATGTACAGTCATTATTGTTACTTAACTAATTTTGTACTACAACCACTATTATGAGTATTTTTATTGATACAGGTACATGTACATATGTATATATATATATGTTGGATATATGTGTGTGTATGTGTGTGTATATATATACACACACACACACATATTTATATAGTTTGGTAATTGGGCATAATGTGTTCTAAATTTTAAACTCAGACCTCTTTTTTTAAATAGTAAAATATCAAGTAGATGGACATATGCAAAAATTACAGGTAAAATTCAGAGTTTTCCTTTTTTCTTTCTTTCTTTATTTTCTTTCTTCTTCTTTCTTAAATGGAATAGGTGGACTGGGCAAGCTATAATCTGAAAATAATGGTGCCATAGCAAGCCACCATATTTTCTGACTAAGGGTGTCATATTATACAAGTATACTGTATATCACCCAGTAGTTTCAAATAAAAACCCACCCTAGCTACTAAGAAAGTAATAAAGCTTTGATAGTTATAATGAATCCTTGAATCCTGAGTGAGTTACTGAATGGATACAGGCATTTCAATTACCTTTTTCTCCCAAGATGGTGCAGCGAGAACAGAGCATTCTACTCACTAAATATGAATTACATTCTTAGCACCTATAAATTATTTTTTCATTTCAGTGTCAAAAGAACAGGTTTCCAAGCTAATATTATCAGTATCATTAAAAAATTATCTTTTTATTTTAAAAGGATTTAAACATATTTTCCCATTTTAACTTTACGTATACAAGCCACTAATTCTAGAGATAAAAAAAGCAACTATTTCAAAAGAACATCATTAAAGCAAGCCTGAAATAAAGACAAGGTTATATTCAAAGAATGACTATGATAAAGCTTCTAGAGAGGACTGCTTCATAATTCTCTTTGCTGACCACTGACTTCCAATTTTAATAATAATAACTTTCTGGTAATAAGAAATGTGAGGATAATATTCTCTGTTTTCCCCTGTTCCTCTATATTCTAAGTTATCAGACTAAATCTTTGTTTTTAATAATATTCCCTTATTATAAGAAGTGACAGTCGCACAGGTAATATAATTATCCTACATGGGCCTACAGGCTGGGTTCAAGTACTGTTTCAGCAATAAAAACCTAAACTAAAATCTCTAACCAGTTGTTTGTTATTTTCATCCCATCTAGGAGTAATTCATAATCTTAATTATTTACTTACTCATTTTTAAAATTTATTCACAAATAATTTATCGAGTCCACCATCTAAACCAAAGCCTGTGATGGGTGTTGAGTTATAATATAAAAGAAATAGATATAGTAGTGGCTTTATATAGCTTAAAATCTTGTTACAACTCAGATATTAAAGAAATCATTAAATTTGTCATTAGGAATTTGAACATTTTCCACAGGAGATCACAATAGACTATAATAGTGGAGACAAAAATTCTACTTCACTAAATCAAGTTCTGAACAGTGTGATAGAAAGAAGTTGACATTGGAGATATATATATATATATATATATATATATATATATACACACACACACACACACACACACACACACATATATAATTAGAAAACAAGACTAATGAAACTTGAAAGGACATTTTAGAATGGGACTAGTTCAAGAGAAAGAGAAAGGGAGAAAATATGGATCAAGGTGCTGTCATTGAGAGCAAATGTGCTGGCAAACATAAATTCAAGTTGTAACTGAGATGCCTAAGAAGTGACTTACTGTCCAGACAACTGGAAAATATTTGCATATGCAGGCGTGAAGCACCAGAAAGATGCTGGTCTGCAGACAGAATTGTGTAGTTATCATCAAGGATGTTGATACCATTCATGAGAATGGATGAATTCACTCAAGATAAATGAACAGAATGACATATTTTCTGAAATTGGCAAAATTCAATTTAAGGCAAATATGGATAAGGCTTCCCTAGAGCTGAGGAAGGAACTTAAAGGCATCAAAATCTCAGAAATTCAGCAAATCTTATATTCTAGGAAGAGGAGATGGGTTGCTTGTGTCAGATGCTAACAATAGGAAAATGAGTCAGGGAGTGAGCTGTGCTCATTAGCATTGGCACGTTATCAAAGAAAAAGGTCAAAAATTGACAATATAGGAGGACCTGCCCTACTAAAGTGAAGAAGATGGAAATAGGATCTCTGGATTACAGAATAGGTTATCAGCAACCAGATTTATCTTTTCATAATGCACACCCAATTAATCATATCCTTGCTTTAGAAAGTAAAGCAAGCCAGGGGGTGGCACAGGCCTGTAATCCCTGCAGCGTGGGAGGCTCAGGCAGGAGAATCACAAGTTCGAAGCCATCCTCGGCAATTCAAGGAGACACCGTCTCAAAATAAAAAGTAAAATGGACTGGGGATGTTGCTCAGTGGTTAACCACCACTGGGTTCAATCCCTGGAACTAATAAAATAATTAAGTAAATAAAATATAAACATAAAATTTATATATAAAATAGAATGCTCTTTATTATGGCCTCCTCAAATTCATCCTAAACCATTGCCTTCTACTTAAAATGCTTCTCTTAACTTTTCACATCCCTATAAAAGAAGAAACTCTTTACTATGTTAAGGCCTTTGAAAACTGCATGCTTCTTTTTGGTAAAACAAAAATTCCACACTTTTATCTTACAGATACTATCCCTTTATTAATTTTAAATAGTTCTTTGTATTTAATATGTCTTGATTATCTGTGTAGAGTTATGTGTTAGTTCCCCATAGGAAAGATGTTCTGTAGAGCTAGGGCTTGGTTTTCTTCTTTGCTGTAGTTCAAGAATCTTGCACTTGGAGTTTACTATTATTTCCGAAAGAATAATGAATAAATAAATGATATCATGGGGTTGCTGATTAAATAGAAGAAATTTTTTTAAGTAAAACAAATTTGAGTATTTTCAGTACTTTTGGAAAGCAGGCAGTACTTGAGGACAGATTCAACATATAGAAGAGAGAAAGGAAAATTGACAGAATAAAAATCTTTGGAAGATTTAAAACATACTATTCTCTATAGTAACCTAGACTTTCTGCTGATACAAGCGACTCATATTTGCTTTAAGATGATAATTTTTCAAGCCCTGTGGTAACAATTTCAAAACAAGAATTGCAGTTTTGAAATATACTATTCTTAGGAGGAAAAGGACTCAAGAAAAACCGGTGCTTGAAAATGAGGTCAATAAGGAAGACAATTTCAGAATCCTTCACTCTCACTAATATACGTCATTCAGCATGAGGCAAATGGGACAAACACAGTAGCACAGAAACTTCAGAGAAAATTATTTCTCCAATTTCCAAGAGTTAAAAGATATAGGCATATTTCTTTAGTGGACTTTGTGTACCTCTCACATCAGAATATTTCGACAGTGTCTTTATTATGCTCTAACTAAACTATATTTCCTAAAGACCACAAAATGACCCCAAGCTTTCAAGAAACACACACACACACACACACACACACACACACACACACACACCACCTAAATGGTCATTAAGTGTTATATTATAATTAGACACAATGGAATGGAGGGACAAAAAGCAAGCCTATTTGTAAGATGGTAAAACAAAGGGACAATTGATTTTCACATCTGGACTGTGGCAGATGGTTGCCTAATTCAACGTTAACTATTCACTTCAGAAGCCAGAATTAGTCTTCTTAAATATAAACTGATTCAAAGAAGTAAATTGATTTCCATTCTCCATTGCCTAGAACAGTTCATTAATTCCACAGGACTGATTTACCATGCCCTAAGATTTGGGGTCATTACCTTTTTTTAGTTCTCAATTTTATACAACCTCCTCCCAATGATATAGCTTATGTTCTAGGAAGGGTAAACTGCTTACATTACTTGTTCTAAACCATCCTCTCATACTTGTAGGACTTAGTGTGTGGGAAGTATATCATTATGCCCATGTCATTGGCTAATTTTAAAAAATATTGTCAAAGTATACTGGAATCAAGGAAGGAAATAGTGTTGTCCACTTCTTAACCAAGAATCAAACAATCTGAATTTGAGATACAGAATGGTTCCTCTTTTGCTCACCGATATTAGGCAAATCTCTAAGGCTTTTCTTAACTTATTTTCCTCTAAAATGTCTTTCTCTTCTCTCATTATTAGGCTATTAAATATAATAATTTAAAAAGTATATGAAATATAGGGACTTACGAGTAGAAACATAAAAATTTAGGGGCTATCATGCACTTATTTATTAAAATATTCTTACTAACAATAAAAGCAATGTAAAAAAATTTCTAATGGTTGATTTGGCTACACTAGATTTCTTAAGACACTTTCAAGAGCATTGAGCATCCTGTCTTCTTTAAAAGAAAGATGAAGAAAAATGAAACATACTTAAAAAGACTAATTCAGCAGAAAAGGCATTGGTATGCATATTAAATGGCAGACAGATCTTGCTGTAGTGTCTTCACTATGTGTGTGTGTCTACATTAATCCCAATAAATAAACAGGACAAGTAAAGAAACAAAGCAACCTGTGTGAAGAAAGACCAAAGAGATATTTCCTTTGATTTATACTGGAATTTCTTTTTTACTTTTTATTCTAATTTGTTATATATGACAGCAGAATGCATTACAATTCAAATTATACACATAGAGCACAATCTTTCATATCTCTGGTTGTATACAGAGTATATTCACACCACTCATGTCTGCATACATGTACTTAGGGTAATGATGTCCATCTCATTCCACTGTCTTTCTTACCCCATGCCCCCTTCCTTTCCCCCCACCCCTTTACCCTATCTAGAGTTCATCTAATCCTTCCATGCTCTCCCTCCCAACCCCACTATGAATCAGAGAAAACATTTGGCATTTGTTTTTTGGGGGGATTGGCTAACTTCACTTAGCATTATATTCTCCAACTCCATCCATTTACCTGCAAATGCCATGATTTTATTCTCTTTTATTGCTGAGTAATATTCCATTGTGTATATATACCATATTTTCTTTATCCAGTCATCTACTGAAGAACATCTAGGTGGGTTCCACAGTTTAGCTATTGTGAATTGTGCTGCTATAAATGTTAATATGGCTGTGTCCCTGTAGTATACTGTTTTTTAGTTATTTGGGTATAAAAGGAGTGGAATAGCTGGGTCAAATGGTGGTTCCATTCCTAATTTTCCAAGGATTCTCCATACTGTTTTCCATATTGGCTGCACCAATTTGCAGTCCCACCAGCAATTTATGAGTGTGCCTTTCCCCCCACAACCTGGCCAACATTTATTGTTGTTTATGCTGGAATTTCTTGATGCGAAAAAAATAATTGGGCCATAGAGATCAACTCAAATTGTATACCATTTTATAATAAAAAATGCTATTGTTTTATATTCTAATGTGATTTATTTTGCCAATATTTTATAATCTTCTTTGGACTTACTGTTTTCTCTTGAATTTCAGTTATCTTGGCTCATTTTCTTTCTCTTTCAAATATATTTCTTAGTTTTTGGGTTTTTTTGGAGAGAGAATTTATTTTGGTAAACTTTCAGTTTTCTTTACTCACCATTTTCTCTGAGCAAATAACTGTGCTGGTTATAGAATTCTACATTAAACAAGTATTGTCTATGATAAGGAAGAGATTATTTCATTTTCATCTGGCTTCCATTTTGGCTTTTGAAATATCATAGAAATAATGTTTTATTATTCCTGTTCAAGTATTTAATCTACTTACTATACCTATGTAGGCAATATATCTACTGTTTATGTCCAGTTCTTTTATTCTTTCTTTTATTTTCTTTCTTTCACTATTTCTTTTCTTTCCTTTTTTCATGTTCATTAATTCCAATTTGATATGTCTATGGTCTATGACAGCAGAAATTCTTACAATAAATAAAATCTCTCAATTTCTTCATTTCTTCCTTTTTTAAGAGAGAGAGAGAATTATTTAATATTTATTTATAAGTTTTCGGTGGACAGAACATCTTTATTTTATTTTTATGTGGTGCTGAGGATCGAACCCAGTGCCCTGCGCATGCCAGGTGAGCGCACTACCTCTTGAGCCACATCCCCAGCCCTCTTCATTTCTTCTTAACACTCAGTTTTTAAATCTTGTCCTATTGCTTTTGAAAAGAACTTTACATGTGCAGTTAGTCACATACAATGTACTTCATTTTTTTACATAATTATAGATTCAAAAGTTGCAAAAATTATATATATATATATATACATATACACACACACATATATACAGTGAGGTCCCATATGACTTCCATTCAGCTTTCCCTAATATTGTATTTTCTGTGATTGCAGAAGTTTCCTTTCAGTTTTACTTTTATATTCAAATTTTATTCCTTACTTTTAATACTTAATTTTTTTATATTTATATTTTTCAAGAATATTTTTATAATATTTTATAATATTTTTATAATACTATCTACAAAATTCCTTTCTTATTTTCCATATTAAAATATTTTTTTCAACTTATGAAACATAATGCATTCATAATCATTCTCATTATTTCATAATAAAACCTAAATTAGATCTACTAACTTTTTTGAATTATTATTTTGGGGGGTGGTTCCTGGAGATTGAACTCTGGAGTACTCAACCACTGAGCCACATCTCTAGCCCTATTTTGTATTTTATTTATAGACAGGGTTTCACTGAGTTGCTTAGTGCCTTGCTTTTTCTGAAGCTGGTTTTGAACTTGTCATCCTCCTCCCTTAGCCTCCAAAGTCACTGGGATTACAGGCGTGCCCCACTGTGCCCAGCATTTTTTTGAATTATTTTATTATGGGCTTGTTTTTCATGTCTGCTTTTATCTGTGAATTTTTTTCTCCTTGTAAAGTACATTTATACTTTTATATTATTGCATTGGGAACGTGTAGGTGGTGATTTCTTTGCTCTTTGTATGTGCGAAAATATGCTAATTTAATAGTTCCTTAAATTAATTTTATCAAAAATTCTAGGTTAACAAAATTATTTCTCAGTAAAAGGAGATATGGTTTTGATTATCTTTTGTTATCTATTACAGCTGAAGAGAAAATTTATAGATTCTTAGTGTTTGTTCTTTTTAAGTGAAATTTAAGGGAATATGTCAATATACAAAATTTCAACTTGTTTCCTTCCTTTCTTTCTTTCTTCTTCTCTCTTTCTTTTCAGTCTCTTTTTCTCCTTTTTACATTTATCCTATTCACTGTTCACAGTGTACTCTTCATCATTGCATCTCTCTTCTATTATGGAAAAGTCTAGAGCATTATTTCACCAATTATTTCTTCTCTGCTTTATTTTCAGTTCTCTAATTTGAATTTATCTGAAATTAAATTTTTAATTTCACCATATTTGTGTTACTCAGCTTTTCATCACTATGACCAAATCTGACAAGAGCAAATTAGAAGGAACAAAGTTTATTTCAGGTTCCTGGTTTCAAGGGTTCAGTCCATATTGACTGAGTCCATAGTTTTGGGCCCAATGTGAGGCAAGATATTATGGATGGTGGAAGGGCATGTTGGAAGAAAGCTGCTTAATTAATGACAGCAAAAAATTAGAGAGGGAGAGAGCTTGAGAGCATAAACCAAGACTAATATAATCCCCAAAGGCAGATTAAAACAGTGACCTTTTCCCCCAGCCACATGCTACCTGCCCACAGTTCCATCAGATGGATCAATCCGTGGATTCGATGATAGCTCTCATAATCTAATCATTCATCCTCTGAACATTTTTGCATTGTCTCACATATGAGCTTCTGTGTGACACCTCATTTTCAAACTACAGCACTATTTTTAATATCTCTTCATTTAGCATTAAAATATTTTGCTTTTTTTATAGGATTCTTTCAAGGACTTCCATGGTACTATCTTCTAGTTCACTAATTATCCCCTCTATTGAATACAGTACAAGATTTATTTTAGCTCTTAGGTTTATTATTTTCAGTAATTAGAATTTGTATTTTAATAATTTTCAACTTATTTTTCCTTCAGAGATACTCATTTTCATTAATTTTACATTAATAAATTGAGCATACTTTATGCTTAGTGGCATAATTTTCATGTTTAAAATGTACAGATGTTAAGTGCTATCATTTGAAGTGATTTGTTGATTACATACATTAAAATTCATACCCCTTGTCATGAAAAATTCACTTCCATTTTTTCAGAATGATCCCACAGTGTCAATAAATGCTCTGACTTTTTGCCATTCAGTTTTGTTTAATATAGTTGCACCTACAAAGACAATAAGTCAATAGACTTCTTGATATCAAATACTTTTTGAATGTAGCAGAGATTTCTAAGTGACATTTTAATAATTAATATCACATATGATATGAATATGTTTTTAATCTATTTTCTAGTTCATGAGCATTTCAAATGTTTAAAGATCTGAAACACTGGATGTTGCATTTTAGATGTGAGGTGTCTGCCAAAAGATCACAAGTGAGACAATGCAAATGGTCTGGAGAAGAAATGATTTACCTTACCAGTAAATTAATCTGTAGATAGGGATTAACTGGTACTTGAAGTGGTAGGGTGTGGCTGGAGGAGGTGGGCATTGTTTTAGGATATATATTTGTATATATTTCTGATTTCTGATCATCATATGAGTTGGTTCTCTCTGTCACACTTTCTGCCTCACCTCAAACCCTGAGGAATGGAGCCTGCTATCTATGGACTTGAGACCTCTGAAACCATGAGTTTCCAAATGTACTTTCCTCCTCTAGAGTTGTTCTGGTCACATATTTTAGTCACAACAATGAAAAAGCTGAATAAAACAGAAATTGGTACCCAAAAGTTGGGTTGTTTCTGTGACTAACCTGATCATGTGGTTCAGAAGCTTTTTAAGCTTTTTGGAATCGGTGGGAGGAATTTCAAGATGTTTAGCCATGCAAGCGGGAAATGCTTTATGTTGTTGTAAATGGGCCTTAATCGCTGATTCTGGTGGGAGTTCAGAAGACTAAAATGCTGATAGGATCATGAACAGTGAAGACAGGGCTCAAAAATGTTTAGAGGAAAATGAGGACACTATTGGTGATTGGACTGGAGGCCATTCATTTTATGTTCTGACTGAGAAGTTATCTGCATTTTGCCTGTGTCCTGAGACTTTCTTTGAGGCTAATTTTAAAAGCAATGGACTTCTTAATCTGGCAGAAGCAATTCCTAGGCAGCATAGCATTCAAGCAGTAGCATGAGTATTGCTGACAGCTTTTAGCCAAATTTATTGTAATAATCAGGAACAGAAAGCAGAGCAGAATTATTTGAAAAACTGGGCTTAAAAGGCAGGAGTAAAGGATGGCCTAAGGAAGTTTCAGTTCTTAAAGACATTACTGCAACTAGAAAAAATACTAAAGACTGTCCAGGGACAATAGGAAAGATGGCTTCAGGGAATCTCAGGAGCTGGCAAGACTACACCAATCTCAGGCTCATGGGAGAAAAAGTGAAAATTCTCTTGAGAAGAGACTAGTAGGAAATATTTCTTGCACAAGGGGCCCAGGAAGATTTTTCATTGTGCTTATCCATCCAGGCTCTCAGAGGCTGCTTCAGCAAGGGTCCCTGGAGCCTTGGCTACTCTCAAGATAGTGGCAAACCTTGTCATCTACCATGTGGTTCTGGTTATTGAGGAATGCAAGATTCTGGAGTTAGGGGTTTATGAAGCGTTACACTAATACTTCAAAGGAAGGTCTGGGAGGCCAGGCAAAGTGCAGCAGGGTTGGAGTCCCTGAAGGAACCTCCTGGGAATTCAATACATAAATATTTGAGGACGAAACTGAAGCTTCAGTGGAGACCCCAAGATTAAGAAATGCCGGTAACATGGGACATCGTCCTAGGAAAGCTGGACAAATTGGGTAGAGACAAGACAACAGAAAGGCCACTTGGTCTGCAACCAACAAGGCCACAAGGTCAAAGCAATATAACCCCTTTGAAGAGGACATCATGTCATGTGCTCCAGATGCTGAACACCACATTGCAGCTGGCCTTGTCGGCCTGGCTGGATTTTGGTCTTGCTTTGGTCCCATCCCTTCATTCAATGCCCTTATTTTTTGTAAATGGAAATGTTTACTCAGTACCTTTATATATTGGCTATTTGTAAATTGTTTTTAATTTTATAGGCACTCAAAATGCAATATTGCCTTGAGCTTCAGACAAGACTTTGGACTTAAACTTTGAGCAATCTTGGAACCACTGAGACTATGGGGACTCTTGGAGATGGACTAAATATATTTTGCATTGTCAGATGAGAATTTGGGGACCAGAGGCTAAATATTGTGGTTTGGATGTGAGGTGTCCCCCAAAAGAACACATGTGAGACAATGAAAGGTTTGGGGAAGAAATGATTGGGCTATCGCCTTAACCTAATCAGTGAACTGGGGTATGAAGTGGGGGTATGGCTGGAAGAAGTGGTTCATTGCAGGTGTGGCTACGGGTATATATTTTTTTTCTTGAGAGTGGAGATATTCTCTCTGCTTCCTGAACATCATGTGAGCTGTTTCCTTCTGCTACAGTCTTCTGCCATGATGTCCTGCCTCACCTCAAGCCCTAAGGAATGGAGCCTCCTGTCTATGTATTGAGACCTCTGAAATTTTGAGCCCTCAAACTTTTCCCCCTTTCTGGTCAGATCTCTTAGTCACAGCAGCAAAAAAGCTGATTGAAACAATGGAATATAATCACATGAAAATCACTCACATTTTCATGTATTTTGCCAATTTGCTTTGACTTATTCTATGGGCAAATTCCATCACAAAATAAAGATTTTGATTCTATCTGGGGAGGATTTATTTACTTTCCAAAGTAACAAATAGACATATCTCCCTTTCTTCTTTGAAGCAGATTATTCACATTGCAAAATAATAAAGAAAATAAACATCTTAAAAGGAGAAAATGGGCAGGTTTTGTAGCAGCCTCTGAACAATATTAACAAATCTTGATCTCATGGATTTTCCCTGCAATACATCCTCATAGGCAACATCATACCATGCTGTGAGAACTGGCACTCATGGAATAGGTGCCCAGATATTACTTTGATTAGTACTATTGGTGTGAGTAATAAACTCTCCTATGTCTCTGATCCAGGGCTTCATATCTTCTCTCCAGTATTTAAGAAAATGTAGAGAACTAACCATTTAGATTGAAATTAGTGTAAAATCCCAAACATTTATAGTTCTTTACAATTCAGCATTGTTTTTTATGAATAAAGCTGGTATAAACATTCTTATACACATATTTTTCTAGAATAAATTTTCATTCCCTAAAGGCAAAATCTATTTGAGGCATTTCTGGGACAAATATTATGATATGCTTAACTTCATAAAAAAAAAAAAACTGCCAAACAGATCCAATAGAGGTTATATAACTTTATACCTTCATGACAAACTATAAATGCTTCTTTTGTTCCTTATACTAACCTACATTTGGTACTTTCCTTATACTAATTTATATTTTGTACGTTTTTTTCAGTTTTAGCTAATTGAGTAGGCATGTCGGGTATCATGCATTTTTAAAAACTTTTTTTTGAAATCATTTAAAACTTTGAGAAAGTGTTCATAAATAGTTCCAATCATGATTACATACATTTGATTGCATACTTTTAAATATATTTTCACTTTTTAACATTTCTTCTCAAATTCTCTTTTATTTTCTGTCTCTCTTAAAATTCTGAGTTATTTGAGAATAAACTAGAGACACAATGCCCTAATTATCTTTTTTGCATTTTTCTTTAAATCAGAACACTTTTCTACATTAGCATATTAAAACATGAAAAACAAGAACTTAATATTTATTCAATGTTTCTTTCAATACAGAGACTTATTCAAATTATGCACTGCTCCAGTAATTCCTGTATAGTTTCAAGATATAATCCAAGATTCCACATATTTAGTTGTAATGTTCTTCAGCTCTTTTCATTCTGAATTCAATTCTCAGTCTCTTCTTTCATAATCTTAATATTTGAATGTATTTTCTATATTGTTTATAAGTTTCTGCTTGCCTGCTCTTTTATTTCAGTTTCTATATTTCTGCCAGAAACACCAAAAAGTTATGTGTAGTTATTATCAGAGAATCCTATCAGTCGAGATAAAATGCTGATCTGTTTCACTGCTTTTCTGACTAGGTTTTTAGCTAACAAAGTGAAACAGAAGCAGTTTTTTAAAAGTGAAGTTTCATCTTGTTGCAAAAGTAAACCTTTTTTTTTTAGTGTAAGGGCAATAAAAAAATTAAAATATTTTACTACATAAAATTCAAAACTTTGTATCCCAACAATATAATACATAAAAAGTCAGAAATGACAAACTGCTCCTAGGTTAACATATTTATAACCTTAATAAAGATTTTATTAAAATTGGTATTGAAAAGTAGATTGTGAAAGACAAACTGTTCATTATGTTGTATAGTTTGTGTGAAAAGTTTTAACTCTTTAACTAGTAAATGGAATTAAAATTAAAAAATTTATATGATGCACAATTTTACATAATTCAACAAATTAATAAAGCCTTTAAAACAATTATTTATGGAGCCTTTTCTACCAACTGGACACAAAATAGGATGAATTATATAAAACAATTCTATGCACCAACTTTATGAATTAAGAATATGTTTCTTCATTTTTAAAGAAGAAAATATGTGTAGAACATTCTAAGTCTTTCCAATTACAAACTGATTAATTTCTCAGTGTAGCAATAATGACCATAATAAACCTTTTATATGCAATTACTGTTTTTGCCTATCTAATTAGAAAATGAACACTTTTTAAATGTTATTGTAGTATGTTAGCTAGTGCAATAAAATAAGCACTATCATTATCTGCTGGTGGATTTATACATTGATATACTTTCAGAAACAATTATCTGGTATGTATTAATAGCTATAGAATAATGAAAATAATTGGATGCAATGTTTTCTCTTCCAGAAATCTATCCAAGGTAAACTCTGATATGCAGAACAAAGATTTATGCAAAGGTATATGCATTAAGGTAGTATTTGCAGTAGCCAAAAAATTGTAGAGACTAAGCTAACAATATAGGTGTAAGTAAATAAATGATCATGTCTGAAAAATGATATACCATGTAAATGCCCCAACTCTAATGAATATTTAATCATATGCAAATTTACCCAATATAATACGAAGTCAACATGATCTGCATTGTGCCCAACTTTGCAGCATTCTGTTAATAGGAATGGAAATAGTAGAAAAGGAATGGAAGGCAGAGGTAGTGACTAAACAAAATATTCCAAATTAGATCAAATTTCCATACACATTAAGTAAAAGAATATTTCTCCAGAAGAAAATATGATATTACTACAACACTCTGCTATCTTAATATATGATAACATTTTGCTTGACTTTGTTAAGTGTTTTATGTTATGTTTATGGTTCAGAACTATGTTAGTTATGTTGTATTTTCACTTTTATATATGTTAAAATGCACATGGGCAAACATGAAAAATACCCCAAATATTATTAGTAGTTATTACTGAGCTTTAGCATTATGGATATTATTATATCATGTATTATACTTATTTGTATTTCTTCTAAAACTTGACAATGACTATCACTTAGTTTTACACTAAAAGCAGAAGATAATTTAAAATAGCAATGCCTCCTAACACAAAAATCTAGAAAGTTAAATAAAATAGTATATGCAAACAAACTAAAAAAGAAATTACTACATAACAAATACTCAAAATGTAAATTAATTTATTAATTCTAAAACCAGTAAATGCATTTTTAAAACATTAATGTATGTACGAACTTGAAAGCAGCTGCTTGGGTAATAAAAATTAGAATTTATGGATTTCTTTGTAATTTTTACTTCTTTTTCATCCTGTACCTCATATTCCAGGGAGAAAGCAAGGGTGAAGAGACCATGCTTTAACTGAAGCAAGATATTATCCTACTGTTTTATAGTTGTTTAATGTTTCATATGCAGGGGTTCTCATGAGAAGTGAAACTCAAAGAGATATCATTCACTTCTGTAGTTTCTGAAATGGTATGTAATTCACAGGTCTCTACATAGGAAATCAGAAAAGGATGATAAGGAAGGGAAGAGTGAGACTGAAAAAGATTCATTAGGCAATGACAGTATGTCTCTCTTAAAAACAGCAATGAATTCCTTTTATTCTCTATCTACTCTGGGTCTATGTTGAAGCTACACAAGCACTGTTTTTATAAGATTTTGACTGAATGGGATAAATTATACTTTACTAAGTTGATCAATACTGCAAATCCAGTGGTATCCAAGCAAAGCCTATTTTATATGGCTTGCTCAATGATAGGTGATTTTTTTAAATGATATTATATTTCTTTCTTACTTCTTGGTACTGTGTTTGAAAGAAGCATGGGCTACATTAAGGATGGATCTTACAATATTATATCTGTGATCTCGAAGTCCTGTTCAACTCCTGGAAGGCTCTTTAGACACAGACCATTAAGAGGGATACCATTGTTTTCCTCAACCTGACAGAAAGCTAGGGCAAACTGTTCTGATTTTCTTATTGTGGTCATTTTAAGTTCACTTACAGCCAGCCTGGCTTGAACATGTTTTCATTCTCCCTCCTAAACGTGTGTCTTGTTCCAAAGGTTCTTTCTAGGTTTCCAAAAGTCCTCTTTACTAGTCTGTTCTTGTGTTTTATTTTCAAAGGGAGAAATTTTCAGAATCTTCAAAATATAATCTACAAAAATAACACAGGCTACCTTCTGCTCCACCTCCCAACTCCCACTTATGATGATTACTTTTTATAAATACATGTTGATGTTATGCTGTTATGGCTCATGTAACCTTCAATTTTTTGTTTCATTTGATGAATTCAGTATTATAAAAGGCATTTAGTATGTAAATATAATGTAAAATATAAAATACTGTTCCTAAGTTATTTGTCTGTCTTCCATTTATAATCTTTAGCTATTTATAATTATATTTTTACAATAAATTTTACTCATTTTCCATTATATTGAATGTCTGTGTTTTGTTACTTTTGTTTATTTTTATGGTTCTCGTGTGTGTGTGTGTGTGTGTGTGTGTGTGTGTGTGTGTGTGTAGTACTACATATTGAACCCAGGGACACTGGACCACTGAGCTACATCCCTAGCCTATTTTTTTTGGGGGGGGCGGGGGTGAATACCAGGGATTGAACCCAAGGGCACTCGGCAACCGAGCCACATCTCCAGCCCTATTTTGTATTTTATTTAGTGACAGGGTCTCACTGAGCTGATAAGCACCTCACCTGTTGCTGAAGCTGGCTTTGAACTCATGAGTCTCCTGCCTCCCTGTTGAAATAACTTTCAGTCGCAGCTAGCAGCTACCAGCAGCTTGGAAGTGCTTGAAATATCCATGTTCTTTCAGACCTAACAGGAGCCACTTGCAGGATAGGGTGAAACCACACACTCAGCACTTGTGGTTAGTGTTGCCAAACTACCAGGCCAGGAAACCGAGAGTCAGGGGCTTCAGGGCATGAAACCCCTGATTCAGTAAGGGTCAAAGACCCTTCCAGATTGCTTTCCACCATGACAGCAATATTTAGAGTTTCCTCACAATGCAGTTACATCAGGCAGAAGATGATTGGCTTATGGATATTGTCTTGCTTATGTATGATTGATGGGCATGCCCCACTCGAACCGTATAACAACTGTGTGCATTCCAAAAATAAATTGAGCTGCTGGACAAGGACTTGAGGTTTGTCTCCTGCTAGTTCTCTCACCAGCTCCTGGAGTTGGTGTATTGATTCCATGTCTCTACCCCCACACCCCACACCCTGCCCCTCGAGACTAAGGTAGCTGAGCAACTAATTGACCACACCAGTGACAGGAAAGTATGC
This sequence comes from Spermophilus citellus, assembly GCF_964194105.1. Classification (NCBI taxonomy): domain Eukaryota; kingdom Metazoa; phylum Chordata; class Mammalia; order Rodentia; family Sciuridae; genus Spermophilus; species Spermophilus citellus. The sequence goes on along the minus strand of NC_138191.1, from coordinate 78,332,299 downwards.
ACCTCCCCAGCCCCTGTAGTATATTTTTAAATTTTAACTGATGCACAAAAACATAAAAATTTTATACATGAATGGGGTACAACATGAAGTTTGATTCAGGTATGCATTATGTAATGTTTAAATCAGGGCTAATAGATACTCTCAACTATATATTATTTCTTTATGGAGAACACATTCAGAAATCCTTTCTTTCACCTTTTGGAAATACACATACATAACTGTTATATATAGCCACTTACTATTAAATAGTACACCAGAACTTGTTTCTGGTGTTACTTAGTACAGATCATTCAATCCCTCTGTATCCTTCTCCCCAACTCACTCACCTCAGCCTCTGGAAATCACCATTCTAATCTCCACTTCTATGAGATAAACATTTTTAGATCCCACATAAAAGTGAGATCATGCCTTCTGCATATTTCACTTGACATAATATTCTCTAGTTTCATCTGTGTTGTTCCAAATGACAGAATTTCATTGTTTTATATACCCAAATACTATTCCATTGTATTTCACGTTCTTTAAACATATATCTAGTAGCAGGATTACTGGATCTAATGGTAGTTCCATTTTTCAATTGCTGAGGAACCTCAGTACTGTATTCCATAATGGTAATACTAATTTTCATTCCAACAGTGTGAAAGGGTTCCTTTTATTCATCATCCTTACTAGCACTTGTTATATTGTGTCTGTTTGGTAACAGACATTCTTCTTGGAGTGAGATATTTCATAATGATTTTAATTTACATTTCCAATTATTACTTATTTATTTTAATTTTACGCATGGGGTCTGGCTCTGTTAGCCCATGTTGTCAATGAACTCCTGGACTTAGGTGATCTTCCCATCTCAGCTTCCTGAGTAGAGGGAACTACACGTTCAAGCTAACAAGCCTGACTTCCAATCTTTACCTTCTGTTGAACTCTTTCAATAAGCCCCCCTTCACCCAAAAGTGAGGAGCACAAAAAAGAAAAGAATGAAGTAGATATAATCACCCATCTTACCATGCAAATAATATTAGGGCAAATGATATATCCATCTTATAATTCAAAATGAGAGCTTCATGTTCAACCATTGCTCTTCTGTAAGTTATTAGAAAACCAGCGGGTTGGGATTCTTCCATTTAACAGCATGAAGATTTCTTTGTGAAATAATTTATTATATAAAGCACTTATCAGGTTCTTTATAAAACATATATTTATGACATATGCTGAGAAATAACTATGAAAAAAACATCTAACAGGTACTAAGAATCTGTAACTACTTCTGAATGGCTTTCAAATTTTAGTCTCACCACAATTCAGTGTTGCTTTAGTTTCTGCTTCTCAGAATGTTGAGATTGACTTTTAGGAAAGCTTATTTGGGTTTATAGGCTTGGTGGAACTTCTGGCACTCTCCTAGATCTAAGAATCACTATTTTAAAGAAAGGCAGGGTTGGCTTAATAAGAGAGCTACATACTTCAAAATCTTGTTTAGTTATTTCCCTTTGGTTGTGAACCATCACTGTATGCTAGCAGAGTACAAAAAAATGTCTGGGGCTGCCAGTGGAGAGATGATAGGAACAAGTCCAAAGGGTCTAGTGAATGCATGGTTACCCATGAGATAATATTTCTGTAGGGTACTGGGGAGAAGATGGAGAATACAGTTAGCTGCAATGTACAGTATAAGAACTCATCACTTCTCCAACTTTTAATAAAAATCCTATAATCAAAAAAGAAGCAAATACATACACTCACAAATGGCTGTCCTGTCTTGTCAAGAGTTGGAGAACAGCTGTTGTTACAATCCAGACTGAAAAGACTTAAGAGATATTTAGATGGAAGAGTGGCAGTTTTAATTGCTGGGAACCCTAAAGGAAAGCCATCCTCCACAATATGAATCAGGTCCCATGGGATAAAGAGTACAACTTCTGTGTGGATAGGCCATCTGCACTACTCTGATCTTACCAAGAAACATACAAATCTGCAATTGACATTGCATAAAAGATACTAGGACCTTAATTAATTCTTCCATAGTAGTCTAGGCCATCTTGGGTGAGTCAGCTTCCAGGTCAGTCTGACAGCCAAAGCAAACAAAGCAAGTGGATCTCAATCATTCAGTGCTAAATTGCCAAGCACCCTCCAATAGCATTACTTCCAAGTGACCTTACAGAAAAGAAAGAGAGCAGAGATGGGTATAATCTGGATGGAAGTAATACTACTTTAAACTTTCCCTCCCAAGGATTTCATATGCCTTAGAATATTAAATTTGGCAAAATGATAAAATAGGACAAATTTAGAGGCTTAAAACAGCACACATATATTGCTTTACAGTTATAAAAATCAAAAGTATGAAATACGTTCCACAGGTAAATCCAAAATATCCACAGATCTGCGCTTCGTCTAGGGTCTTTGGGGAAATGCATTTTCTGACATTAAGTGCCCTCCACTGAACTGTGAGTCCTATAAAAGTCACTTTTCATACTAGGTCACTGTGTAAAAAGTGAACATTGGGTTAAATATTTAGGATTGCATTCAGTTCCACTCAGCAAGTATTCAATAACAGAGTAATAATGGGTGATGCATTCGAATAAAGTTACAAGAGACTGACAAAGAGAACTCCTCCCCCTCCTTCCTAAGTTCAAGTCCCACCATGCTCCTATCTCACTTTCCAGAACAAATTATGTCTCATTCACATTTCTCTGCCTTTGCCCTGAGCTATTCTCTCACCCAGAATGCCTCTCTCCTCTTTTCTCTGTCTATTAAATTCTAACTCGTATTTCAATTCTCAGCTCAAAGGCACTCTCTGGGAAATTTACCTCCATCCTCTGCAAGTGACATTAATCACTCCCAGCCCAGAACTCATGTAGAGCTTTAAGTGGTACCACATTTTAGTCATCTGTGTGCCCTCTACAGCCATTCATGTATGTTGCACATTCCTAATCAATAATTGTGAGTTGAACCAAATTGGATTATTTCATAACAATACCTAAAATAAGCGACATCATTTAATTTTTAAAAAGTCTTCCACATATGATCAAAGGGAAAGTAACCAAATTTCTCTACCCTCAGAAAAAGACTATTAAAAATTCATGGGTACATAAATCAGCTCCACAGTTTGTATAAGCAGATTTCAGATTTTTACCATCAGAGAATCTAAATCAAGATGACTAAGGTGAGTCCTGTGGGCTTTCATTTGAATAGGAATCAGGAGACATAGTGATGGGGAGGGTTGGGGAGGGGAGGTGTTTCTAGATTATTTAGTGCAATATCGATGTACCTGCATAGATTCATGCCCTTTTTAAGAGGTAAATAAGGTTTTCTTTTGGCTGATCTTTTGCCTCATTAATGAAACCTGCCATGGGCTGTGGTGGGCATAGTAGATAGGTTACCAATAACCCAAGCTTTAATCCTCTAATGTCATCTGAAAGGGTTTCCTGTAACCTAACATATGCCATTAAGTCCAAGTCAGTGTCTTATCTATTTCTTTGCACAGCGTTTTTCAGAATAAATCTAATTGATTCTTAGACTCTGTAAATTCTAAAGAAGAAAGAGAAAATCAAATGGAAACTAAAATGCACATCTAGGAGCTGGGGATGTGGCTCAAGCGGTAGCGCGCTCGCCTGGCATGCGTGCGGCCCGGTTTGATCCTCAGCACCACATACCAACAAAGATGTTGTGTCCGCCAATAACTAAAAAATAAATATTAAAAAATTCTCTCTCTCTCTTTAAAAAAAATAAAAAATAAAAAAATAAAATGCACATCTACTTTAAGTTCCCTGTTATAACTAATTTACAATAAATTACAGATATGACTCTTACTAAATCCATATCGCCCATCCTTGGACTAGGAAAAATTTAATCTACTCAACAATTTTAAGCTCTTGGAACTATCATGTGAATATATCCATGAAGAAAAAGTAAAATGCAATGAAATATAATACAAAATGCCTTTATAGATGTGATTCCAAAAATTATTTAACATAATAAATATCCCATCAATATATTTTATAGCACTAATAATATGTTGCATTCACACACACACACACACACACACACACACACACCACCTGTCATTAGACTTTGGCTTAGTTAGAGCTTATCATATTCCTTCATAGATAAGGTCCCTTGTGTCTTCTCTTTAATAGGGTGTCTTCTTCTATAATTGGCTCATAATTCAATGTACCTAGAATAAAAGTATACACTTCATTTTGTGATAGGTGTGTTGCCACTCTATGTCTACATGAATATTTTTATTGACAAAATAGTATTACTCAGGTTATAGGAGAAAATGACATATTTACTGCTAAGATGATTTTTTTATTGATTATTTAAATCATTACATAGCTCATGATATATCATCTTTCATACATTTGACTCAAATTGTGTTTTGAACTCCCATTTTCACCCCAAATACAGATTGCAGAATCACATCTGTTACATATTCACATTTTTACATAATGCCATATTAGTGACTGTTGTATTCTGCTACCTTTCCTATCCCCTAGTATCCCCCCTCCCCTCCCCTCCCCTCCCCTCCCATCTTCCCTCTCTACCTCCCCTGCTGTTGTTCAATTCTCTCCCTTTTTTTCCCTCCCCCTTGCCCCTCATGACCTCTTATAATTTTATGTATCATTGAAGGTCTCCTACCATTTCCGTATGCTTTCCCTTCTCTCTCCGTTTCTCTCCCCGCATTCGTCTTTGTTTACTATAGTCTTTTCCTCATGCTCTTCCTTCCTGTTCTGTTCTTAGTTGCTCTCTTTATATCAAAGCAGACATTTGGCATTTGTTTTTTAGGGCTTGGCTGGCCAAGGACCTGAACAGACACTTCTCAGAGGAGGACATACATTCAAACAAGTACATGAAAAAATGCTCACCATCTCTAGCAATCAGAGAAATGCAAATCAAAACCACCCTAAGATACCATCTCACTCCCGTAAGATTGGCAGCCATTATGAAGTCAAACAACAATAAGTGTTGGCGGGGATGTGGGGAAAAGGGTACACTTGTACACTGCTGGTGGGGCTGCAAAATGGTGAGGCCAATTTGGAAAGCAGTATGGAGATTCCTGGGAAAGCTGGGAATGGATCCACCATTTGACCCAGCTATTGCCCTTCTCGGACTATTCCCTGAGGACCTTAAAAGAGCGCACTATAGGGATACGGCCACATCAATGATTATAGCGGCACAATTCACAATAGCTAGACTGTGGAACCAACCTAGATGCCCCTCAATAGATGAATGGATAAAAAAAATGTGGCATCTATACACAATAGAGTATTATGCAGTACTAAGAAATGACAAAATCATAGAATTTGCAGGGAAATGGATGGCATTAGAGCAGATTATGCTAAGTGATGCTAAGATGATTTTTAAAGATATATTAGTACAAACAGTTATGTCACTCCTTTCATACCTTAGCTATCAGATTGTTCAATAGAATTGCTTCCTCTGAGTACTATGTCTTTTGTTATATTTCCTGATGGCCTTTGATATAAATATAAAAATAATTATGTCCTCATTTAACTCTGTTCTGTCATCACATCCACATAGGAATCTAAACAGCAGCATAGATATTCAGAAGCATATAGTTGTGGTTCAACTCATCCTCTAGCTGAAAACCCATAGATTTGAAATAAGGATCTTCTTTACATTTTGAAATTTTTGTCTATATATGGGGGGAAAGGACTTGCTTAAATGTCATGAATACATTTTTGTGGGAGAGAGGAAACAAGATATGGAATAAGAATATTTTTTTACATGAATCTTAAAATCATTTTATTCTTAGAGTGAAAATCTGCCATGTACACCCTAATGTATAACAAAATGGAATGCTATGTATCATTAAGTAATTCTAATCTCTTTGGAACAACAGAGATGGATTAAAGAAAAATGGTCTCCTAAAATCAAGAAAGACTTCCTGAGGGGTGCATCAGTAGAAATGAAAAACAAAGTCTTGAATATCTTTCAAAAGTGGGAAGAGGGGTGATGAAAAGAAAACATTTTATGCATCATTAATTAAATAAAAATACTATGATGCACTAGGGTGAAGAATGACTTTGTGGAAAACAGTACAGTCTGTTTTAATGCATGAGGAGGAAAATTCTTTTGGATTAATTCAGAAATTGGGTTTAATTAAAGATAGTGACAGGCCACATATTTTAAGATATGGAGTTAAGAATAGATTCTGTAGCCCTTGTGCACCAAGTAATTGTTTCTGAGTGGAGAATGGTAGGACAATTCTGACATAATTGTGAATTGGGAAAGAGAAAGGTGGAAATAACATCATTCAGGTAACAATTGAGGGATTTCCTCTTCTTGTGAAGAAGAAGTAACAAGGATCCTCCTACCTGAAACAACTAAGATATCAGACAAAATATATGAAACAGTAGTATCAAAAGCATTACAAACCAGGCAACCAATGCCAATGGTCTGTGAGGGTGGCAGACAAAAGAGGGAGCACTATGATAGCCATTGCCTGGGTTAAATTTCTAAGTACTTGCTGGTTAATAAAATGTTAGCTAATGTATAATATGTCAAAATACATTCTATTGACATGTGTATCTAAAAAGAACAGACTTAACAAAAAAGAATGAAAGAAAAAGAAAAATGGCATTAAGTCCAGAGAAATCAAAGTAGAATTAAGTTCTTGTGGCTGTAGAACTCAGTTTTCTGTGTGGCTGTGAGCCACTTTCCATTGTTAACTCTTAGAAGCCTGTGTAATATCTTGACACCATTTTGCAGCCACTGCATGGGGGCTGGCAGCTGAGGGGGCTGATTCCTGGCAAACAAGATTTTAACCCAAATACAGGCCCAGTAAACACACGCTGCATGACAGAAAGTGTTCTTAAGTGACCAGCAGAAAATCAAACATGGAGAAAGGTATACACAGGACACCACTCATCCTAGAAACACACCCAGCTCTATCTCTCCCCTTCCAAACTGACTGCTTGAAGGACCAACTGGGAGAGACGTATCTGTCCTGGAACTCAGAGCTTGAGAAATTGTTTGGAGACTGAACCTGAGACCAGGAAATGTGACATCTGAAGGTGACACAGGGGACTAAGAATTGGCTCCCCCACCACACAAGTGTAACCCAGTGGGGTACAATCTTCTAGCATGGAGCAGCAAGTACTAGGCACTGGAGGTGCACTGATTTAAAATTCCCAAACCAATTGGCATTCAATGACGAACCCAGAGCCACCCTAAGCCTAAACCATGCCTCCAGGAATTCTGCCTATGGAATTACCTCTCTCACTCCAACAATTCACAGGGTGAAGCATCATGCTCCAGATGACCCCACCTAAACCTACTGAGAAACTGAGAATCCAACTAAAAGAATTCTTATCTTTTTATCAAGACCTTTTTTTTTTTTTTTAGAGAGAGAGAGAGAGGGAGAGAGAGAGAGAGAGAGAGAATTTTTTTAATACTTATTTTTTAGTTCTTGGCCGACACAACATCTCTGTTTGTATGTGGTGCTGAGGATAGAACCCGGGCCACACGCATGCCAGGTGAGTGCACTACTGCTTGAGCCACATCCCAAGCCCCTCAAGACTTTTTTAAAAAAATTTTTTTCTCTGTTTAATTGTGACCTTAATGGTATATGAATATTTATACATATTCATATTTGTTTTTTTGATTGTTTGCTTGCTTGTTTGTTTCATTTCTAGCACTTTGAAGTCAGTTATTTTTCATGGATTAGTTTGTTGTGAACTAGAATGATTAGTATATTTTAATTTTGTATTCTCTTATTTTTAATTTTTTAAAAGTTTTTACTTATATATAATTTTTCTCCTGCCTGTTTCTCTTGAGTTTATCTTATCTTCTGCTAACAGCCAATCTTTATTAGTCTTTCTTCACTCTTCTTTTAATTTTTTTATTTTTTCTTCTCATCTCTTTCCTCATAATCATCATATTCTATATCACTTCTATTCTCTCCTTGTCCAACATTTGAAATTATAAACACTTTTGCAAAGTGACTGTTTTTATTATAGGCAATAATTGATCATAACATTTTTGCCTACTGTGATAATTAGCATTGTAGACATTATAGTAGGAAATATTTGGTTCAATGCTATATATTGTTTCCAGCGAGGTACTAGAAACCTTCAGGTTAGAAGCTGTACTGTTTCAGATGCATACTGTTAGATGGGTAGACACACAAACAACATGAAAAAGCAAGGGAAAAAATTGTGGCAAACAAACCAAGATACTCCATTAACAGAATGCATTGACACTACAGTGAAAGAAATATCAGAGAAAGAGTTTAGAATGTACATAAAGTAATCTTTGAAGTAAAGGACTATGTAAGAAATGAAATCAGAGAGAAAATACAGGAGAGGAAAGATTGCTTCCATAGAGAGGCAGAGAATTTGAAAACAAAAAAAGCAGAAATCCTCAAAGTGAAGGATATAATAAACCAAATTAAAAAATCAATCAAAAATATTACTGACAGACTAGACCACTTGGAAGACAAAACCTCAGGCAATGAAGGCAATAATATTTCAAAATAATCTTGAAAATAGAGTTGACCATGGAGAGAAGTTAAAAAAACCATGAACAGAACTTCCAAGAACTAAGGGATAACATGAAAAGACCAAATTTATGATTTATCAGGATAGATGAAGGTGTGGAGATACAAAGCAAAGGAATGTGCAATCTTTTCAAGTAAGTAAGACCAGAAAATTTCCAAAAACTAAAGATGAAATGGAAAATCAAATACAAGACCTCAAATGACAAAATTACAACAGGCCCACACCAAGTCACATTATAATGAGAATGACTGACATACAGAACAAGGGAAGAAATTTAAAGTTTGTGAGATAAAAATATTTCATTACGTATAGCAGGAAATCAATTTGGATTTCAGCTGATTTCTCAACCCAGACCCTCAAAACCAGGTGGTCCTGGAATAACATATATCAAACTCTGAAAGAAAATGGATGCCAACCAAGAATCCTATATCCAGCAAAATTATGCTTCAGATTTGAAGATAAAATAAAAATCTTCCATGATAAAGAAAAATTAAAAGGATTTGCAACTAGAAATCCTGCACTACAGAACATTCTCAACAAAATATTTCAGGAAGATGAAATGAAAAAAAAAAAAAAAAAGTGAGAACCAAAAAAGGGAAGAGCTACACTAAAGGAATAGTATATCAAAGGAGAAACTAATTCAAATTAAATACTAGAAGAAAACCAAATAACTGGGAATACAAATCATATCTCAACAATAACCTTGAATATTAATTGCTTAAATTCATCAATCAAGAAACACAGATTGGCATAATGGATTAAAAAATAAGACCCAACAATGTGCTGTCTCCAGGAGACTCACTGCATAGGCCAAGATATCCACAGACTGAAGGTGAAAGGATGGGAAACAACCTATCACTCGTATAGATCATGTAAACAAGCAGGGGTTTCTATCCTCATATCAGATAAAGTGGACTTTAAGCTGAAGTTAATAAGAAGGAACAAATAAGGCCATTTCATACTGCCTAAGGGAATTACACATCAACAAGACATAACAATCATAAATATTTATGCACCCCCAAATGGCACATTAAAGTACATCAAATAATACCTTCTCAATTTTCAAGAATCAAATAGACCACAACACAATAATACCAGGTAAATTTAATATGCCTCTGTCACCACTGGATATATCCTCTAAACAAAAACTAAACAAAGAAGCTATACAACTAAAAAGTACAATTGATAATTTAGACTTAACAGACATATAGAACAGTTCACCCATCTATGACTAGAGTACACTTTCTTCTCAGAAGCACACAGATTCTTCTCTAATATAGACCATGTTATGTAAGGAATCACATATGTTGTCATACAATTGTAATATTAACTTAATATGGTTTTAGCCTCTGTAGGATTCTTTTGATAGCTTCCGTTCTTTTAATATTAATTTTTGTGTTCATGCTTTTTCTTGATTAGACTTGCTTATTTTTTATCAAATTTTAGCTGTATTATTTATTTCTGTTCCTACTCTTGTTTTTTCCTTCCTACTACATAATTTGAAAATATCAGATTATTATTCTACCTTTTGTCTGAATCAAGTACTTTAAGTTATAACTGTTCATCTGAGTACTGGTTCATTTCAGAGATCCTGATATTTTAAGCTTTTACAATCACTTATTTCAAATCTCTTTTTATTTATTTTTCTTGTGCTTTTTCCCTTGGCCTCTGAGATACTTATAAGTGTGCCATTTAATTTTGAAATAATTGACATGTAGGTGTGGGATTCTATAAATATTAAGGTGACTGATTTCTAAAGTAATAAAATCATACAGGAAACACAATTTTCATGATTTCAAATTTTGAAAAAAGTAACATATGCTTTTTATATTGATTGTATTGGTTACATACATGTCAAAACCGATCAAATTGCATAATCACATATGTGCATTTTATTGTACATCAATTTTCCTCCATAAAGCTATGAAAGAAAAAGAAAAAAAAGGTATATTGAACTGAATGAAAATGATAACAGCACAACAAAATGGATAGAATGGAACTAAGACATTGCTTAGAGGAAATAGGAAGTACTGACATATAACTATTGAAACAAAGTAAATACTCAAATCAATTACCTTAGTTCCACCTTTATTTGTTACAAAAAGAAAAATAAATTAAATTTAAAATATGCACTAGCACACACTAAAGATCAGAGTATTGCTCAATGAAAAACAGATACATACCCATATACAAATACATAAAACAAGATAAGTCGATGAAACCAAAAACAGGCTGTTTGAGTTTAATAAAAATGCTTAACATCTAGAACAATTAAACAAGAAAAAAAACAGAGCATACATAAATTACTAAATCAGGAATGAGAGACTGAAGACTGAAGACTCTGTAGATATTAAAATAATAAGGATATTATGAACAATTTATACCAATAAATTCAACAATTTAAATATAATGGGCAAACTCTTTGGCAAGATTCAGAAAATCATCATGAAGATAGAAGTAACTTAGATAGTCCTAAATCTATTAGGCAAATTGAATTTGTAGTTTTAAATATTTACCCAAAGAAAACATTACTGAGAAAAACTGAAGTTCTAAATAAGTAGGGTGATCCACCACACTCATGGGTCAGAGGAGGGAACATTCTTATAAGATTTGTTCTCCCAAGTGGCTCTAAGATTCTATTGAGCACTCAGGAGGCTTTTATTATAGAGACTGGCAAGCTGTTTCTCATGTCATACACATGAAAAGACAAATAGTTTGAAATAGTTAAACATTTTTACAAAAGAACAAAATTATAGGACTTACTCTTTCTTACTATAGGGACCATTATGAAGCTATGGAGTCAAAATAATGTTGTTTAAATGTCCACATAGAGCAGAGAAACATAATAAATGTTCAGTAAATATATCCACAAATATAATTTCAATTAACACTTTATAAAGTAGCAAAGGTTATTCTAGGAGTAAGAAAAATTTTGTGTGACAAATTAAGCAGTTAGCATGTTATACTTTTCCATTCATACAATGCTTACAACTACTCAAATCTGTTGTTATTGCAAATAGGTCGAGCTAAACAATACCTGTATGAACGAGAGGAAAAGTGTCCAGTTAATTTTATTTATAAAAATTATAAATGACAAGATAGATTTGGCTTGCAGGATATAGTTTGTCAACCCCTAAGTAGTTCAGTAGAGAGTAAAGTATCTCTTCATTTGATGATGATAGAAGAATTGAATACATGCAAAAAAACAAAACAAAAACAAAAACAAAAAAACTAAAAATTCATGATTCACTCTATATTCAAAAGCATCTCAGAATTGATTATAAACTTAAATGTAGAACTATAATGTATAAAATCCCCAAAAGCAAATATAGGAGAAAATATTTGTGATCTGATCTTTAGCTAGGCCAAGATTTAAAAATAAGATTCTAAAACTTGAAGCCATAAGAGAAAACATATTAAAGTTAGATTTCATAAGATTTAACAAATTCTGCTCTTAAAAAGACCTTCTTTAAAGAATGAAAGTGAAACAGACTAGGAGAAACTACATGAACCATTTGTAGAGTAAAATATTACATAGAGAACATATAAAGAATCCTCAAATATCAATAATTTAAAAATCCACCGAATTTAAAAAATGCTCAAATATTTTATTTTAGATAGATATTGCTGGAGAAAACATTCAATTGACAAAAAAAGCATTGAATGATGCACAATATTATCAGCTATTTGAGAAATGCAAGTGAAAACTATGATAAGAAAACACAACCTATATTACCTTGTCTAAAATAAAGATATTACCAAATGTATTGAGAATATAAAATGATGTGAACTCTTGTACACTGCCAATGTGAATGTAAAATAATAAAATCACTTTGGCAATTACTTGCAGTTTTTTAAAAATTTAAATATATATCTCAAGAAATCAAATTTGCAACATCTTGGATGAATCTATAGACAAAACCAGATCAATGGCTGCCTGTGAATGGGAAAAGAGGTAGAAAGATGAAGAAGGCAAATGCATGGGTCATGTAATTTGGGAATTACAGGTTTGCTCTTTGTCTTTATTATGGTGATGGATTTGCACATATATAATATGCCAAAACTCAACTGCCTATTCACTCTAAACCAGTTCAGACTATTATATGTCAATTATACTTCAATGGTATAATTTTTAAAATCTATTAATTTTTTAAATCTATTGAAATATTCAGACTACATTTTTATCACACTTTAGCTTGTGATAATATTAAGAAGAATGCCATAGATGAACCATTTTGTCTTATTCATGTTATATTCATTTTTACAGAGAGACACATTCTTGCTTTAATATTTTTTTCCCTAGCATAATGGAGTTCACAATGATAAATTCAGCTTAGCTTGAACAATATTCACTTAAACAAATGTTCAAGTGATTCTATCTTTTCTCAGACAATAACAATAATAATAATAAAAAAAACACTTTCACCAGTAACAATAGTTATGCTTTTTTTTTTGGGGGGGGGCAGAGTAATTCTTACTTATTTTGTTTAAAAATTACAAAGGAAATGCTTAAAAGTTTAACATTTATTCTAGTTGGTGGAAATACGTATCTTTATTTTATTATTAACAATGTTTTCTCATACTTTTATGCTTTACAACATGTAAAATTTAAAGAATTAAAAATTCCCAATGTATGTAAAGTAAGAAATGAATGTCTTCTGGGTTTTTTTTATTGGTTGTTCACAACATTACAAAGCTCTTGACATATCATATTTCATACATTAGATTGAAGTGGGTTATGAACTCCCATTTTTACCCCAAATACAGATTGCAGAATCACATCGGTTACACATCACATTTTTACATACTGCCATATTAGTCACTGTTGTATTCTGCTACCTTTCCTATCCTCTACTATCCCCCCTCCCCTCCCCTCCCATCTTCTCTCTCTACCCCATCTACTGTAATTCATTTCCCTCCATGTTTGTTATTCCATTCCCCTCACAACCTCTTATATGTAATTTTGTATAACAATGAGGGTCTCCCTCCATTTCCATGTGATTTCCCTTTTTTTCTCCCTTTCCCTCCCACCTCATGTCTCTGTTTAATGTTAATCTTTTCTTCCTGCTCTTCCTCCCTGTTCTGTTCTTAGTTGCTCTCATTATATCAAAGAATATATTTGGTATTTGTTTTTTAGGGATTGGCTAGCTTCACTAAGAATAATCTGCGCTAGTGCCATCCATTTCCCTGCAAATTCCGTGATTTTGTCATTTTTTAGTGCTGCGTAATACTCCATGGTGTATAAATGCCACATTTTTTTTATCCATTCATCTATTGAAGGCCATCTGGGTTGATTCCACAGTCTAGCAATTGTGAATTGTGCTGCTATGAACATCGATGTGGCAGTATCCCTGTAGTGTGCTCTTTTAAGGTCTTCAGGAAATAGTCCGAGAAGGGCAATAGCTGGGTCAAATGATGGTTCCATTCCCAGCCTTCCCAGGAATCTCCATACTGCTTTCCAAATTGGCCGCACCCGTTTGCAGTCCCACCAGCAGTGTACAAGAGTACCCTTTTCCCCACATCCTCGCCAGCACTCATTGTTATTTGACTTCATCATGGCTGCCAATCTTACTGGGGTGAGATGGTATCTTATGGTGGTTTTGATTTGCATTTCTCTGACTGCTAGAGATGGTGAGCATTTTTTCATGTACTTGTTGATGGATTGTATATCCTCCTCTGAGAAGTGTCTGTTCAGGTCCTTGGCCCATTTGTTGATTGGGTTATTTGTTTTCTTATTGTCTAATTTTTTGAGTTCTTTGTATACTCTGGATATTAGGGCTCTATCTGAAGTGTGAGGAGTAAAAATTTGTTCCCAAGATGTAGGCTCCCTATTTACCTCTCTTATTGTTTCTCTTGCTGAGAAAAAACTTTTCAGTTTAAGAAAGTCCCATTTGTTGATTCTTGTTATTAACTCTTGTGCTATGGGTGTCCTATTAAGGAATTTTGAGCCCAACCCCACAATCTGTAGATCGGAGCCAACTTTTTCTTCTATCAGATGGAGAGTCTCTGATTTGATATCTAGCTCCTTGATCCACTTTGAGTTGACTTTTGTGCATGGCGAGAGAAAGGGATTCAGTTTCATTTTGTTGCATATGGATTTCCAGTTTTCCCAACACCATTTGTTTCCTTTCTCCATTGCATGTTTTTATCTCCTTTATCAAATATAAGATAGTTGTAGCTTTGTGGATTAGTCTCTGTGTCCTCCATTCTGTACCATTGGTCCACCCGCCTGTTTTGGTACCAGTACCATGCTGTTTTTATTACTATTGCTCTGTAATATAGTTTGAAATCTGGTATCGCTATACCACCTGATTCACACTTCCTGCTTCGAATTGTTTTTGCTATTCTGGGTCTTTTATTTTTCCATATGAATTTCATGATTGCTTTATCTATTTCTACAAGAAATGCCATTGGGATTTTGATTGGCATTGCATTAAACCTATAGAGAACTTTTGATAATATCGCCATTTTGATGATGTTAGTTCTGCCTATCGATGAACAAGGTATATTTTTCCATCTTCTAAGATCCTCTTCTATTTCTCTCTTTAGGGTTCTGTAGTTTTCATTGTATAGGTCTTTCACCTCTTTTGTTAGGTTGATTCCCAAGTATTTTATTTTTTTTGAGGATATTGTGAATGCAGTGTTTTTCCTCATTTCTGTTTCAGAAGATTTGTCGCTGATATACAGAAATGCCTTTGATTTATGTGTGTTGATTTTATATCCTGCCACTTTGCTGAATTCATTTATTAGTTCTAGTAGTTTTTTTTGTAGACCCTTTTGGGTCTTCTAGGTATAGAATCATGTCATCTGCAAATAGTGATAATTTAAGTTCTTCTTTTCCTATTTTTATGCCTTTAATTTCTTTCGTCTGTCTAATTGCTGTGGCCAGTGTTTCGAAAACTATATTGAATAGAAGTGGTGATAGGGGGCATCCCTGTCTTGTTCCAGATTTTAGAGGGAATGCCTTCAATTTTTCTCCATTCAGAATGATGCTAGCCTGAGACTTAGCATAGATAGCTTTTACAATGTCGAGGTAAGTTCCTGTTATCCCTAGTTTTTCTAATGTTTTGAACATAAAGGGATGATGTACTTTGTGAAATGCTTTTTCTGCGACTATCAAGATGATCATATGGTTCTTGTCTTTAAGTCTATTGATGTGGTGAATAACATTTATTGATTTCCGTATATTGAACCAGCCTTGCATCCCAGGGATGAATCCTACTTGATCATGGTGCAAAATTTTTTTGATATGTTTTTGTATTCGATTCGCCAGAATTTTATTGAGAATTTTTGCATCCAAGTTCATTAGAGATATTGGTCTGTAGTTTTCTTTCTTTGAAGTGTCTTTGTCTGGTTTTGGGATCAGAGTGATGTTGGCCTCATAGAATGAATTTAGAAGAGCTCCTTCTTTTTCTATTTCTTGAAATAGCTTGAAAAGTATTGGTATTAATTCTTCTTTGAAGGTTTTGTAGAACTCCGCTGTATACCCATCCAGTACAGGGGTTTTCTTGGTTGGTAGTCTTTTGATGGCTTCTTCTATTTCTTCCTTTGTTATTGGTCTGTTTAAATTGTGAGTATCCTCCTGACTCAGTCTGGGCAAATCACATGACTTAAGGAATTTATCGATGTCTTCACTATCTTCTATTTTATTGGAATATAAGTTTTCAAAATAATTTCTAATTGTCTTCTGTATTTCTGAAGCGTCTGTTGTAATATTGCCTTTTTCATCCCGTATGTTAGTAATTTGAGTTCTCTCTCTTCTCTTCGTTAGTATGGCTAGGGGTCTCTCGATCTTATTTATTTTTTCAAAGAACCAACTTTTTGTTTTGTTAATTTTTTCAATAGTTTCTTTTGTTTCAATTTCATTGATTTCTGCTCTGATTTTAATTAATTCTTGCCTTCTGCTACATTTGCTGTTGTTTTGCTCTTCCTGTTCTAGGGGTTGAGATGAAGTGTGAGCTCATTTATTTGTTGGTTTTTCCTTTTTTTGAGGAATGACCTCCAGGCGATGAATTTTCCTCTTAAAACTGCTTTCATTGTGTCCCATAGATTCCGATATGTTGTGTCTGTATTTTCATTTATCTCTAAGAATTTTTTGATTTCCTCCTTTATGTCTTCTGTAACCCATTGATCATTCAGTAATGTATTGTTCATTGTCCATGTGATGTAGGATTTTTCCTTCCTTCTTTTATCATTGATTTCCAGTTTCATTCCATTATGATCAGATAAAGTGCATGGTATTATCTCTACCCCTTTATATTTACTGAGGGTTGCCTTATGGCATAATATATGGTCTATTTTTGAGAAGGATCCATGTGCTGCTGAGAAAAAAGTATATCCACTTGATGATGGTTGATATATTCTATAAATGTCAGTTAAATCTAGGTTATTGATTGTGATATTGAGGTCAATGGTTTCTTTATTCAACTTTTGTTTGGAGGATCTGTCCAATGGTGAGAGAGGTGTGTTGAAGTCACCCATAATTATTGTGTTGTGGTCTATTTGATTCTTGAACTTGAGGAGAGTTTGTTTTATGAACGTCGCAGCGCCATTATTTGGTGCATAAATATTGATAATTGTTATGTCTTGTTGGTCAATGGTTCCTTTTAACAGTATATAATGTCCTTCCTTATCCCTTTTGATTAACTTAGTCTTGAAATCGATTTTATTCGATATGAGAATGCCCCCCCTGCTTTCTTACGAGGACCGTGTGCGTGGTATATTTTTTCCCAACCTTTTACCTTGAGCCTGTGTATGTCTTTTCCAATCAGATGTGTCTCCTGGAGGCAGCATATTGTTGGATTTGTTTTTTTAATCCATGTTACCAGCCTATGTCGCTTTATTGGAGAGTTTAAGCCATTAACGTTTAGAGTTACTATTGATATATGGTTTGTACTTCCTGCCATGTTTGATTATTTATCTCTCTTTTTTTTTTCTAATTTAGTTTGTTTCTCCATGATTAGCTTTCCCCCCGTCCTCTGTCTTTACCGAGGCACTTCCCGCTGATGGTTTTGGTTATTGTTTTTCATTTCTTCCTCATGTAGAGTTTTGCTCAAGACGATTTGCAATGCTGGTTTTCTGGCTACAAATTCTTTTAGCATTTGTTTATCATGAAAGATTTGTATTTCGTTGTCGTATCTCAAGCTTAATTTTGCTGGATACAGAATTCTTGGTTGGCATCCATTGTCTTTCAGTGTTTGAAATACGTTGTTCTAGGATCTTCTCACTTTCAGCGTCTGTGACGAAAAATCCGTTGTTAACCTTATTGGTTTACCCCTAAATGTAATCTGCCCCTTTTCTCTTGTCGCTTTTAATATTTTCTCTTTGTTCTGTATATTGGATATCTTCATAACAATGTGTCTTGGCATTGGTCTACTGTGATTTTGTGTGCTCGGTGTCCTGTATGCATCTACAATTTGTATATCTGTTTCCTTTTTTATTTCTGGAAAGTTTTCTGTAATTATTTCATTCAGCAGGTTACTCATTCCCTTGGCATGAATCTCTGTACCTTCTTCTATCCCGATGACTCGTAAGTTTGGTTTTTTTAAGTTATCCCAAATCTCTTTGATGTTTTTCTCGTGATTTTTTACCAGCCTATCTGAGTTGGCTAGACTCTTTTCAAGATGATATATTTTGTCTTCATTATCTGACGTTCTGGCTTCTACTTGCTCCACTCTGTTAGTGATACTCTCAATTGAGTTTTTAATTTGGTTTATCGTTTCCTTCATTTCTAGAATTATTGTTTGATTTTTTTTTATAATCTCTATCTCCTGATAAAGATGCTTAACTTCTTCTTTTATCTGTTTATGTAATTCATTTTCAATGTGATCTTTAAGGTTCCTTTCCATCTGTCTAAGGTGTTCCTTGAGTTCTTTATATGGCTATTTTTCTGATGACTCCAGGTCCTCCTGAATATTTAGGCTGTCCTTCATTGTTTGTACTCCTTTTCTTCCTTGTTTTTTTTATGCTCATGATACTTCTTGTTCTGTTTGACTGCTGAGTTACTGTTTACTCTTATAAATTTATTTGATGCTTGGGAGGAGAGGTATTAGAAGGGAAGGGAAGAAGTGACTAAATAGAGTGAGTGTAGGCAGGTAGAATTCAAGAAAGGGGGAATAAGAAAATTGAAAAGAAATAAAAAGACAAAAGAAAAAAAGTGAAAAGAAAGAAAGAAAAAATGAAAAAAATAATAATTTAAAACCAAAAAAAATTATAATGATAATAAACAAATGGAAATTAAAGTTTAAAAACTAATAGTAATAATAATAGAATAAAAAGAATTAAAAAAATTGAAACCATTAATAAGAAAGTTGAAGAGCAACAACATCAACAACAAAAAGTGAAAATAAAATTTAAAAAAAATACCAATAATAATCATTAAAAAATAATAATAATAATAAATGCAGTCATAGAGCTCAATTAACTTCTCTTTCAGTAGGTGCAAACTGGGCCAGGCTTCTCTTCTTGATGGGTGGGAACCAATCACTGTTCCTCAGCTCTTCTTCCCAGACTGTGCGGGTCTCCAATCCTGAGTGCCTAGGGCCTTCTCTTGTGGTTCCTCAAGCCAGGCCCCGTTCACCTGTGAAGCTCGCCACAATATTGGCTACATGCCAGGTCTGCTGCTCCTGGGAGCCCTGTTTCCATGGATGTCTGGGCACACCCTTTCTGTTTGCCTCCCTCAGACCCTAAGTTTGTAGGGCTTGTGGCTGAGGACCCCCAGCGAATTTGTTTGCCCTCAGGTAGCAACTCCCCTGGTACCTGGTGCAAGGGACCTCTGTTGTCAGCAGAGGGATACCCTGGGTCTGACTATCGTGCTCAGTTGGCTTTTACCTCTTTGAGTTCAGGTGGGCCGACTAGTTATTTCAGCGGGATCATTAGTGCTGAGTCACTAGAAGCAGGCGAACCAGAACTAGAATGCAGCCCAATCCGGGCTCAGTGTGTTCTGAGAGGGGCAGACTGTTCGCCTGGGATCCCCTTCAGCTCAACAGTGCCTAGTGGTCCTGAGCGAACAGTATTTTGACAGTTTACTTCTCCCTATGCTCGCGCAGCTGAAGGGGTTAGAGACTTGAGCTCTCCGCGTCCGCCGCCATGTTGGATCACTTAGATTTTAAATTGTCACTCATCTTATCAGCTGTTCCATTTAAACTCGGCAGCTCACTCGCGCAGTGAAGAGTCTGCTCTATGGTGCTCCGCGGGAAGCGGCGGCGGCGGCGCTATGGCGGCCCAGCTGTGGCCTTCGGGACCCCCGGGGAGGGGGGGCAGCGCCTCGGGGCCGCGCGGGCCAGGTACCGGACACGCGGGAGAGCGGGCAGGGTGGGGGAAAGAAATTGAGATCTAGATTTAGGGACTGAGCATGGGAGGAGAGACGGCTGGGGAGAAGCAAAGCGGAAAGGCGGAGAGGAGAAGGAGAAGGGGCCGAGGGAGCCAGGCAGCTCGGGCTGCAGCCTTACTGCTCGCACTGAAGTCGTGATGGACTCACTCCACCTTGGCTGGAGTCGTGGCGGATTCACTCCACCTAGGCCCCTTTCTTGACACGGTGCTGAGTCTTTGTCGACAGATCTCCTTTAATGATCTTTACTTCATCTTTTAAGACGCTGCGGGCACGGCGGCGCGGAACACGGAGCGGCTTACTCACTTCCCGCCGCCATCTCCCTCAATGCAGTCAAATGTCTTCTGTTTAACTCATCTCACTTTACTCTTATTCACCAGAAGAAACTATTGTTAACAAACCCTTTTCTAAATCAATATCAATGGTTGTGTAGTCCATACATGTGCACATTCAAACATACAAATATTGTTGTAGGGGACAGACAAACCAACGCAGCAAAGATAGCAGGAAACAGTTTTATTTGGCTGCAGCCAGGATCAAAGGGCATAGCTTCTGCTGTAATCAATTAATCCCCTGAACCCCGAGTTCAGGTAGTTTCAGAATTTTATACCCAGCTTGTAAGGGGAGGGACTCAGAAGTTCACAGTCTGCAGAAGTTCACCTAAAAGCAGCTTTTTCTTTCACTATTTGGGGCAAGTTAACCCTTGAAGGACAATACCTGAGAAGGAGAGAGTTTCTTCTCCCCTTTTTTTTCTCCCCCTGCCAGCTGTTACCATGAAGCCCAATTGGTAACTTCTCTTATCTTAGAAATGTAGACATCTCTGTGAAGCCCAGCTCAAGGCCAGAGGCCTTGTTTACACATTTCTACAAACTACTACACTGGATACATGTTTGTGAAAATCTAGTAAGGGGTGTCCAGCACCTGGAGTTCTGATTTCTTCCTGGCCTGTGTCCAAGTAAGACAGGGTTACATGAAAATTGGAAGTTTCTCTATATTGAACTCTTTTGTAGAGACTCTTTTGTTGACAGTCCTAAAATAAGCCATGGTGAAGATTTCTGGTTAAGCCCAGATAAGACTTTTCTGTGGAGAAAGGAGATGCCACTACAATATTGCAACATATAATATACAAGATAAACAAAATTAAAATTATACAATATATATATATATATATATATAGTCTCTTGAAATATAAAAAATATTCTAATTAAATAATCACATTAAATACGCAAAAATGTCATAACTCGGATATCATTTTATTTTAGTTCATAAAGAACCACAATCATTCTTAATGACCTCTTACATCATAAAATAAATTTCTATAATTGACCTAACTTCTCCTTTTCAGATGGAAAATTTTACTGCTCCCAATCTTTTGGCTATTATAAATAATGCTTCTATGGAAAAAGTGCATATTTAATTTTATATAAGTATTTCTGTGATTTAAAACAGGGCTAATAGATATTTCTGTGATGATGGAAATGTGTGCTACTCAATATGGTAGCTATTAGCTACATGTGGCTATTGAATACTTGAAACTTGGCTAGTGTAACTGAAGAACTGAATTTCTAATTTTATGTTCACATACACACACATGACTTAATTCAAACAAATGTAATAAAACTTGAGGACAGAGATCAAGTGATTTGGCCACATTAAATAATCAATTTTCATTTTCTTTGCATTACCTAATTTTATTTTTATTTATTTATTTTTATCTTTTTACTTTTTATTTATTTTTTATTTATTTATTTTTATTTTTTTACTCTTCTTGATAGTTATACTTGATAATAGAATCCATTTTGATAAAATCATACAAGAATGGAATACATCATTCTAATTAAGAGACCCCATTCTTGTGGGTGGCATGATGGTGGGATTCACTTAGGTATTTTTACATGTGTGTATGGGAAAATTATGTTAGATTTATTCTACTGTCTTTCCTATTTATATCCCCTTTTTTCCCCATTTATTCCCCTTTGTCTAACCCACTGAACTTCTATTCTTCCCCTTCCCCCACTTTATGATGGTTTAGCTTCCACATATCATCGAAAACATTAGACCTTTGGTTTTTTGGAAATTGGCTTAATTAAGTTTGCATGATAATCTCCAGATCCATCCATTTACTGGCAAATGTCATAAAGTCATTCTTCTTTATGGCCGAGTAATATTCTACTGTGTATATATACACAATTTTTTTAAATCCATTCAACTGTTGATTCGCATCTAAGTTCCATAACTTAGCTATTCTGAATTTTGCTGCTATAAACATTGATGTGGCTCTGTCACTGTGGTATGCTGATTTTAAGTTCTTTGGGTATACACCGAAGAGTGAGATATCTGGGTCAGATGTTTGTTCCATTCTTGGTTTTTTGAAGAATCTTCATACTGTTTTCCAGAGTGATTGTACCAATTTGTAGTTCCACAAACAATGTATGAGTGATCCCTTTTTCCCACATCCTTGCCAACATCTGTTGTTACTTGTATTCTTCATAATTGTCATTCTGACTTAAGTGAAATAGAATTGATGTGGTTTTAATTTTCATTTCTCTAATTGAGAGAGATGTTGTACATTTTTCATATATTTGTTGATCATTCAAATTTCTTCTTTTGAGAAGGGTAACTTTACTTCCTTTAACCATTTATTGATTTTTTTTTTGCATTAAACTTGGTGAGTTCTTTGTATATCCTGGAAATTAATGCCCTATCTAAGATACATGTGGCAAAGATTTTTCTCCCATTCTGTAGGTTCTCTCTTCATAGGCAGAATCAATATTGTCAAAACAGCCATACTACCAAAAGTGCTATACAGATTCAATGTAATTCCCATCAAAGTTTCAATGACGTTCTTCATGGAAATAGAAAAACTCTTTTTCTATTTCCATGAAGCATTGAAATTCCTTTGGAAAAATAAGAGGCCCAGAATAACTAAAGCAACCCTTAGTGAGAAAAGATAAGCAGGAGACATCATAATACCAGATACATACAGTTATCTCATAAGTTGCCGTAAACATACATTAGAGAAAAGATAGCCTCTTCAACAAATGATGCTTGGAAAACTGGAAATCCATATGCAATAGAATGAAAGTTAACCCATATCTCTCACCTTGCACAAAACTCATCTCAAAGTTGATCAAGGACCTCTAGGCATTAGACAAGAAACTCTGCACCTATTAGAAAAAAAGTCAGGCCCAACACTTCAATATATTGGTACAGGAACTTACTTCCTAAGCAGAATTCCTAATTATTCTATTTTAAAGCACTCTTTTCCACCCCAACTCTAAGAGCAAGGACTGCTGAAATAAACATAAGCATGTAATTAAATGGAATATGTACCTGGACTGCTGTTATTAGTTCTTTAATTTTTGTAGCAGTATGCTCCACAAATGTGGGCTTTTTAAGGAATTTCTCAAAAGAGAAAAAGGACATTTCAAACCTAAGAATGTAACTGTTGAAAAGAGATTTGTCCAGGATATATAACATAAAATTGTCACAGTACAAATGACATCTTCATGTTATTTCACAAAATGACATTTAAAAAAATTTAAAAATGCATTTATATGTGACCTACTGATCTCACTGTTGAACATTTATCCCACACCATTAGAACTTTCTATTTTCATAAACTCTTGTACAGAAATAATCAAAGCAGCTTTATTTGTAGTGGCATAACATTGTAAGCAGCCGATACTGGAAATGATCATGTTCTTCAGTAGATGAATGAATGGTTTCTAATATCCACACAATGGAATACTATCCAGGAATACAAAGGAATGAGCTGCTGATACATACAATAGCCTTGGTGAGCATTATGATTAGTGGAAAACACTCACTGTTATAAGGTTTTATACTGCATGATTTTATTTATGTGACATGCTTGAAGGAAAGAAAATGTAGAGAAAAAAGAATAAGTAAGTGATTAGCAGAGGACAGGGGTAGAGATTGGGAAGGGTGATGTATGCAAATACAAAAACCTCAAGAAAATTGTTTTGTGATGTAACATAGTTTTGTATCTTGATTGTGAGGACAGTTTCACAAATTTCTATGTGTATCAAAACTACTCAAAACTGCATGCACACAAATATATTAACATGAATATTTTAAAAGGTAAAACTGAATAAGGTCTATTGTTCAGTTAATAGCAATGTATCAAATTTAATTTCCCTGTTTTGATGTTGTGCCACAGTTACATAAAGGATCACCACTGGAAGAAAGGATTAGAGTACTTGAGATTCTGTACAATTTTTGAAAATTTCTGTGTAACTAGTCCACATTTTAAAAAGGATAAAGTTGATATATTTAGTTGCAAACGTACTGAGTTTCTGTATCCGGTTTTTAAACATTTTTAACATAATAGGAGAATCTGAACAAGTATAATATTCTTTGCTGATGTTGGTGTTTGATTTATAGAAAGTACTATGTATTTCTGGTATGAAGTCATTGATCACCGCTACATCTGAAGACACTAAATTGTTCCCCAGGAATAATGTTCCCAGTCCAGTAAATACCACTTAGATTATGTCTACAAGCTGCTAAATTACAGTTTAAATTCCACCCATACTGGTTTGTTTGCTGTCTTTCAATGCTTACCTGGAGGGCAACTTCCCACATAAAGTTTTTTCTTACCCTTGCCACAATACCTCCTCAAATGCCACAGCCAACCCATCTCCATTGGCTACATAAAAATACCTCTTCTTTGTTTCATGACTCTACAAAACCTTTCACATTCTTCATTGTGCATTATCTGAAGTCATTTGTTAGACATCCCTTGCTAACCACACAGTATGTTATTTTTGTTTCACACATTTGTCTACTTAATTGACTCTCCTTTATTTATTGTTAGTAAAATTTTTTTGAAGTTTGGTTGGGCTGTTTTCTAATCTCTTTCTGTTAGTGAAATGTCACCCAAGCTAAGAACTTTTGAATGGGCTTCAACCCTCCATCTTCACTACACGTTTACACCTTTTGGTTCTCTCTCTTAAAAATCTCAAAAATATTTTGTTCTCTCATGTTTGTTCAGCTGGTTCAGTTCTTTGTCATCCTCTGCTCTATCAATTCTATAGTCTGTCTTCTGTCTTGGCCTCTCTCATCCATCATCTATACCATCTCTCTGACACATAAAGAAAATAGAGTGTCATTTGCTCTACGTTCTTTAACTTTCCCATTCCCTCAAACCATTTCTTTGGTTCTGAACTCACACAGGTTTTCATTCTGCACCAAGAAACTAATTAAGCAGAAGCCCCTCATTGGAATAAGTGAGAACACAAATGGGTCTTTGTGAATATTAGAACACAAAGCCAGCTTTTCTACCTGCATGTTTAGAATCTAAAACATATGGGTAACTTTCTCATCAAAAGTGCAGAATACCATCACTCCGGGCTCTCGTCAGACCATTTGCAACTAAATTGAATGATCCAGCACTTGCCAAAAGCTCAGCTGAGAATCTAATAGCTGAGAAAGAGGGGCATGTTCAGTAAACTCCATCCCTGAATTAAGTTAAATCGCACATGCGATGTACTTGGAATGTGTTAGTTTGGCTTCTCAGTAGAGAATACCATCACTGAATTATGATTTGCTGTTATGGCTGCAGATTTTTTTAAATAGGTTATATTCATAGAGGTAAGATATTAATTTATAAAAGACTTGGTTATCATTCAAAAATCGTAGCTAGAGAAGGCATGGATTACAGAATTTACATAATGATAATAAGGTCAATTCCGCTCTAAGTATTGCCCTAGGAAAAAAGTATTGCAAGAGAAACTTGTTTTAACTCACAATGTATTTTGATATTATATTGATTAATGCGATAATCTATTTTAGGATAAACTTTTGTCATTTCTTAATGATGAAAAGAAACATAGCTGCAATTCTGTCTCCTAAGAGGTTTATCGATTCAAGCACTCCAGATGTGTGTTTTATTTATTTATTTATTTTTTACTTGATAGTATTTTAAATGATTTGAAAGAATCAGGTCCTTAATTTTAAGGACCTTTAACCTTTGAAGATTAGGTGTCATACATTTTAAGAATAACAACACACTTGTAAAATCCACATTTGGTTCTCCTACTATCAGAAACTCAAAATTTCCAAAACTGAAATCATTATCGTCATTTTATGTTATCCTGATTTCCTGAACTACTAGTTCTGGTTAATAACTTCAGTATTGTTTTAAGAATCTTCGACTAACCTTCTGGCTCTCAATATGCAAGCAAGCACCATCCTTTCCTACTAGTTCTATACAATGTCTTGCATATATGAGCCTCTCAGTTTTCATGAAAAAATGGGTCCGTGGTGGCACAGGGTCCATGTTTAATTATGTGGATTAACGCTAAATTCTTATGCCTTTCAGACATACCCTTCCTGAGTTTATTCTGTGACAATTGGCCTGATCCTTAACCTGAACCTTTGCTTCCAAACCTTTGCTGGTGAGGTCTGTTCTGGTAATTTCAATAATTTCTTAACAACGACTTTAGTCAGGACAGTTACTGAGGACATTTTAATGAGGTCCTTTCAATTTTAGGAATATTTGTCTTGACTGTTTTGTTTTTTATGTTATTTTAATTAGTTTTTAAGAAAAATAATTCTGTAGCAAAAGCCAGGTCCCAGGATGGGAAGAAGATAAGAAAAGAGATGATAAGTGTGATGGCTTGCATGCTTTCTTTTGCAAACAGTTTTACAATGCAATATCTTCTGTAAGTAGAAAACATGTGAATTTTAATATATCCTTTGTACCAACTAGCTACATTAAAATGTCAAAGTCCATGTCACATTTGATCATTTTCTATTACATTTTTCATGCTTTCCCCAACACCAACCTTTATTTTGTTCATCTCACCCGGTGCTGTCTTTTCCAAATCTTTATCCCAGACAGATGTATCCCTAGCTCTCAGTTAAATCACTCTGACCAATATTTCAGACTTGAAATTAACCTTTTCTTGTCAGGTTCTGTAGAATGCTGTCAAAACCTCTCATGATATGTTCTTTTCAGTCCTTTTTTATATGTACTGTAAAAAGTGACATATCTTGATAACTTCACTGCAGTCACCTTATAGATAAAATATATGTTACATAAATCTCTGTGTCTCTTACAGTGCTTGACATAATGTTGTGCACATTGATAGGACTCACTAAATACATGATGGGTGATGAATGAATAAATCATTGTGCTAATAAATGTAGGCTGAAAGCTTTGATATTTTACTAGTTTCATACCTAAGTCTTTATGTAGTTAAAATACTGTCTATTAAGGTGATCTATTGCTCTAACTTATTTAAAATGTACAACATATGATTTCATCTTAATGGTACACCAACTACTTAGTAAATATCAAGTTTTCCTGAAAAAGAAGGGAAATGAACCATATAAGATTAAACTTTTTTTTCCCTAAGATAATGGAGTTATTACGAATTTTAGTGAGATCCTCCAAGTCAGTACTCATTCCACCATATTAGCTTGTTTTTCTTATTTTTAGTGTAAAATAAATATCCACTATTACTTTAAAAATAAAACAGTAAATCATAAATAATACTTTGAGGATTCCTCAAAGGTTTTTGATTGAACAAAGAAAAATTTCATTTGAGTAACTATACAAATTTTATTTAGTAAAAATTTAACACAGCACTCATGAAATATACTTAAAACATAAATAATTCCCCCTTTAATTAGTTACTCTGCTAATCTACTTTGAATAAATTTGTATTCGGTAATCACACTATCCAAAGGATAATATGTAAAATGTATTTCTATTTGTTTATAATTTAAAAATCAGTACCAAGTGAAAAATTGTCCTGCAGCACAAAAGTATGGACATTCAAATATTTTATATGCATTATACATAAACAGATACAGTAATTAAATAATTTGTCAAAAATAATAACCTTTGTCAGCTGATAAAAGGAAAATGGATCATGATTTATTTTATTATTTATTTGTAAAATACATTATGAAATAATTGATATGGTTATAGCAAGAGATATTTATGAAATTATTTTTATTTTTTAATTTAATTATCAAGTATGGATGAAGTATCCACTATCTGAACTCTTTGTGATTCATATAAACCTTTCATTTTAGGAACACAAGCAGTACAATTAGGTAAATTGACAAAAGCACTAATATTAAGGTTAAGCAATAATGAACTTACTTACGATAAGTTAAAAAATGGCTTTAATATGATGTGATATTATATTATTTCTTAAAATAGCTCTATATCAATACAAACAAAATCAAGATTATGCATTTTCTTATTCTGAATTATTTTTAATCAAAAAAGTATCAAATTTAGTCTTAGTTTATTTCTACATATACTTTTGATTTTCTAGCACTGTTCTGAGATACCCAGAAATTCATACTCTTACCATCCATGCTTGGATCTTTTGTCCTGTCATCCCCTCAGTACACAATTGATTGATCAGTGATATGAAATAGCACCTAGGCTTGAAATCCACCAAACTAAGCTCAGCCCCAATTCCTCAGTTCATTGACTGGATGTCCCTAGGCAAGTTGGTTTTCGACAGCTGGGCTCCAATTATCATAAAATATAAATATATGTGTTTAAAGCATTTTTATGTATCTTAATAATATTCAGCTCTACAAATACATGAAAAAATCAATGATGAAAGTCCTTCTTAGAGTTGCTGCAAGTATTAAATTAAGCAGACATGTAAAATGATTATCAGAACTGCAGGGTAGTGCTGGGCATGGTGGCACATGGCTATAATCCCAGCTGCTTGGGAAGCTGAGACAGGAAGATCGAGAGTTCAAAGCCAGTCTCAGCAAAAGTGAGGCACTATGCAACTCAGGGAGAACCTGTCTCTAAATAAAGTTCAAAATAGGGCTGGGGAGGTGGCTCAGTGGCCAAGTGTCCCTGAGTTCAATCCCCAGTATTCCCCTTCCCCCCAAAAGAACTGCAGGGTGATAACTGTTAATTGCAGCTATTAATGTTTTTCATTTTAAACTTCTCCTAATCTGTCACTTTATGTACTTCTTCCTCTTCCATGTATATTTTAGCATTAACAAACATATTATGTTCTAATTAGTAAAAAGTTCACTTTTCTTTCTTTTCATATTTAGGCACTAATTACTCACATTAGTCTTTATTATTAGTGTAAAATAAAACTGGCAATTTCACTAATATTGGAGACCTAAATGTGTCTAGTATTGCCCTATAGAATGTTATATTGTGTTTTTAGAAAATCAATCAGATCATTAGTTGTGTATTAGAGGTAGATGAATATGACATGCTGAAAAATGATGATGATGATATTTCAGCTTTTACTTTAAATATAGAATTGAGTAAACTGACTTAGAGAAACATTGCACAAAACAAGTATTAATTTTGACTTAATGCACAGAATTTGAGGAAAATACACCCAGAAGAATCAATAAGGATCATGTCGACTTTACCAGATGAGTATAATTCTAAAAATACAAAAAAGGAAAATATCTCAAGTTTTGATTGTAATCACACAATAATCTCTAAAGATTAAAGTCTTAATAAAATAAATGACTATTTTATTTGAACTTACATGTGTATGTTTTTACACATATAATGAAATGAAGACACTTAGTTGTTTTGATTTTTAAGCTTTAAATAACATTTTCTCACTTTGATCTAAATATGCTCTCAGGAATATCTTTTTAAATTCATATTTCAAAAGGATGTTTTCCAGTCATTTTATGCCAGCATTATGAAAAAAACATTAGAGCTAGTGCCTGAAGAAAAATGAGTGGCTTGGTTTTCATTCATTAAATCATAGGGAAAAAAAACCCCACAAAAATTGTATGCATTAAACTGCATAAATGATAATACAGTAATCCTAGCTCTAATTCTAACAGGAGCTGTTAAGAACAAACCATATGTTATGTTCATAAATGTATTAAATACACTCAAATGAGTCTCAATTATGGAAAAAGATTTCTAAATTATAATTTTTAGATTAGGAATAGAGAGCTGAGCAGAATTGAAAACCCCAAATTCCAAGAGTATGCATATTCTGCCATATCGTTAGTATTCTAGCGTGAGTAAGCAACAAACAACTCCTTTGCCATGTGCCCTTTATATTTGAAAGGCCACCTGCCAGTTCCTTCCCATTTTTCCCTCAATGAGTTATCAGATGAATATAAATTAGTACAGTTAGGAGGTTTTCAATAAGAGCTGCATTTCCTACTCCATTGTAAAATGGGTCAGATGGCAGCACTTACTTTGATACTGCCAGTCAGATTCTAAGTCATGAAGTGCAACTTGCAAATCATTGTCCCCAAATGATTATCATACACAGGCTAGGCAGCATGACAATGATTGAGTGTCAATTAGTCGAGTCCAATGCAACCAGTCCAAATTGCTAGAGATTTTTAAAACAAAACATGTGTTCCCAATTCCCTTTAATACCCAATTGGCAGCAAGTCACTAGCAAAATCTGCTGCACAGGGCTAGTTGCTAATGTCTTTCTAAAAGGTAATGAGCAGATGTGAAAAAAAGCTGGTCAAGAAAGCACACTGTATACTACTATTTTAGTTAACTCAAATTCTTTATAAGAGTGAAAATATATGCAGATAAACTATAGTGAAATTATTGTCCAACTTTAAAATAACAAGGAGGAATTAGGGGTCCTCTTGTGGAATTGCATCAACTATTAAGAACAGTAGTAATTTAAATATAACCATACAATTTTTTTTAAGTAATTTTTTTGAGGTACTGGAGATTGAACCCAGGGCCTCCAACATGCTAGGCAAGTGCTATATTGAGCTGTACTACAGATATATAAAGTTTTATTTTTAAATGTTATAAATCTTTATTTTTATTTCTCAGTTTAGATGACGGACTTAATTTAAAAACTACACAATTATTAAAATGCTGATCTGAAAAAGAAAGTAATGTCCATTCATTACTCTAAGTTAAATACCAAGTCAGAAAATACCAAGTATTGGTGGGAATATGAAAAAATAGGAAATCTAATATTTTGTTCATGGGGATATAAATTATTACTGTCACTTATAACAAGCATTTACTGTTATCATGTTAAATTCAAAACATGAAGCCTAACAATCTCATTCCTCTATTTCATAAATTGATATTTTTATGTAAGCACCAGAAACATGTACGAATCTTTCATATCAAATTTTAATGGTCTAAAATTGAAAGAAAAATTGCAAATCAACAATACAATAAGTAAATGGATATTTAGACACATCTACTATGGAAATAAAAATATTTCAACTATAGCTACTACCACAAACATGGGTGAATCTTAAAACTAGGCACAAAGAAAGAGTGGAAAAAAAAAAAACAACCACAAACAAAAGGCAAGAATTGGCGTGAACATACTCTATATACAAAGATATGAAAAATTGTATTCTATATGTGTAATAAGAATTGTAATGCATTCCATTGTCCTAGAGTTAAAAAAATAAAATCAATAAAAATAAAAATAAATAAATAAGATATAACCTTAAAAAAAAGACTGATAGTAAATTGGGAGTAGGAAAGTAATTAAATAAAACAAAACAAAAAAAGCAGTCATTTTGGATGAGTTTAAGTCAGCACACTATTGCCTGCCTACTAAATCCAGCTCACTGCCTGCATTTGTAAATAAAGGCTTACTGAACACAGTGACTAGTCAAAATCTGTCTGTGGTCACATTCCTGCTGAGCTCAACCTTTGCTATCTCCATGCTGGAATGTGGTTAATCTTGTTGCTGAGGCCCCACATAAAGAAAATTAGGGTAGCAGGAGGTCTCTCATCAAGGAGATAGAATTTAGTCTTTACTGAACTAGACCTGGATCTTTTTTCCTACTTCCAAATAGAGCCTATGCAAGAGATTTTGACCCTATATTTGTCTAATTAACAATTATTTTTCACATGAAAATTTATCACACAATTCACCTCCTCAATACAACCTACAAATTTGAGTTAAGTTTTATTGTACAGAAATTGGGAAAATGCTACCTACTGTAACAAATAAACTTGAAAGAAATTAAAATACTTTAAAAATTCTGACTCAGTTATAGAAGAATAATTCCAACATACAACTGTCTAAAGCATAATACTTAAAATAGTACTTTGCTTCTTTATAGCAGGAGTTTTCCCAGGCCTATGCTAAGTTCTCAAACACTAAAGAGACACAGAACAGGGAAAAGTATGATAGAATGATATCTGCAACTACAGAAAGGATAAAAAAATGTGAAAATCTTGGAGCTTACAGACAAAAACAATTGCACTAGAAAACAATCATAGCTGACTTTGATGAAATAGGAGAAAGAGAAAAAAGTGGTGATAAGAACTTTAAAAGTAAAAAAAAAAAAAGTGACCAGATTCATAAGACTGCAGAGTATATTGTCACCTCATCTTGATAAACCTAGTGAATTCCATTTATAAAAGTTATTTTCAACTGGTAAAAAAACCTAAGTTACTGGGCATAGTAACACTCATATTCTAACTTATTTTTCTGTTATATCTATAATTAAATCACAAGTTTATTTTATAAATTTCCCTTTCAGTTATAAAAGATTAAAAAACTACTAGACTTTATATTGAAGACCTAAATGTAATTAAATGTGTCACATTAAGTTAATCTTGTAAATATATTCTGAAGAAATATACATATATTGATACTTTATTGTAGTTGCTTACGAATTTTTCGTCATTGAAAACTGCAATTATATGAGAAAATTTCATGTATTCTGAAATAGAACCTATAATCTTAAAAGTTATTTTACTCTTCATTAATTGAGGAAAACATTAAGGATGAGGGGAATAAAATGTAAAGATAATGTTAATTGTGTTGAATGGGATTAGTATTGCGTAGTCTTATAAATCATAATCCACTTAATTTTAGTTAGCTTTATTAGGAGAGATGGACATAAAGTGAAAGAATTACTTTTACTGACTATGTCAGATACAAAATTCTTAAAGTTTTGAACTTAACAGTAGAACAAAGCATGTGCTTCGTTAGTTTTCAGTGCACGTAAACTTGAATATTACTTTCCAGACAGCATTCTTAGTAACAGAAAGAGCTCTAATAGACAGTCTCATAGTTTGGTTGCTGCCAATGAACTTTGCCTAAAATTGTGATTTTTTTTTAAATATGAGAGTTGAATATTTTTCCCTATTGCCAAGTTAAGAACTTAAAACTAAATATTACTGCAACAGCATTTGTTAGTAGGCTAATCCTTCTGCTACATTCAGTTATGTGCAAGACTGACATGAGGACTCTAAGAAGTATACTTGATGACAGTTCCGGCAAATGGAGATGAGAACTTAGAAATGCTCCTGACAGCACCATCAAGAAGTGACTTCTGCATTAACAGCATCTACTCAAATTCTTATACAATTGTTTAGCCTTTGTCGACAATGACTGACCAGAAAAAGAACACAACTAAAAACCAAGGGTAACATTTTAAAATGTTAAAAACATTTAAATCTATAGCTTTACTATTCCATTTTTTTTTTTTTTTTTTTAGTAGTTGTAACAAGTTTTGGCATGAGAAAATCAAGTTCATAGATATTTTTTCGAGATCTGTAGAAAAAAAATTTAAATACCACTTGGAAATATATCATGTTGGGAGCAAGAGCCAATATGTTCTTAGATTGTGTAATTTAAAGCAATAAATGAAGAAATATTGAAGATAGGCTCAACATGATCAATGGATACAAAAAGGGCATTGAAAAGACCAAAGCTGTCTTCTTCTCTTTTCCCTCTGCAAACTTTAATGAGCAGAATTTGGTTATGTTAACCTTTTCTTTTCAAGTCATCATTTACCTTTTAATGATGTTTATATTTCTCTAAATTCCCTCTAGTGACTGTGTGTTTTTCCTCCATGTTGACATAACCTTTAATATGGCTTCACTTCTGTCTGTATCTACAATAACTATGCTATCTTGTGAATAAAATGTTCTGCCTGAGTCAGGAACATATTTTTGGAGTTATACTGTTTATAATGTTTAGCAAGAGCCCAAGTGCACTGTTTTCAGGTAGCCTATCCATCCTGAAATATAAGTAAGCAAATTAATCAAACTCTGAAGACTCCACTACTTCCTCCTAGCATCAGCCCGTTAGTTTCCAGTATTACAGCAAAAGCTGTGTGGAAATGCTGAGTGAAGCTCCTCTCTCCTTGGTCACCCTCCTTTTCCATCACCAACACTGTCACTATCACTCCACCCTAGATCCACTGTCATCCTCCTCCTCAACTTGCCTCATCTCCAACACTGCTGTCATCACCTACACCGTCACCTCAACACCAGTAGCACCTCCTTAGTCACAGCCACCGTCGCTACCACCATCACCACATAGACCCACACTGTCATGTTGTAATAACACTTAGTGCCTCTCAGGAGTTGAGAAAAAAAAAAAAAAACAGTTCTCCCTTCCTCAAGCAAGGAAATCAACTTTCTAGTCAATTATCAAATTACTAAGAAAGCTAAGAATAAGAAAATTATTTGCATTCCTGATTTAAAAATTACTTTTGCCATAAGGTATTCAGAGAAAAGTAATAAAATATATCAAAAGGAGTAGATGAAGGGGGCTAATATACTACTTGAAGAGGCAGTGTGATTTTAATATATTGGTCTTTTTCAAACTATTCGAGTCTTTATGCAATTGTTAATACATTTTAAAATTCAAATCAGGCTTCTACAAGAAACAACACATAATATTAATGTAAGGGTAGACCTATATTCTTTGACTAAAAAGTAAAAGATGACTCTAAAATTAAAGCACAACGTACCACACTGAAGATAAAGATTTTGTTGTTGTTGTTTTATTTTTGATTTTGACCAACGAAGTCGATGGATGACCATAAAACTGGAGAAATGATGTCAACCTATTAGAGGTCTCTCTGACATAACATTTTAACTAAACTCCTGTGTCTCACAAAAAGCGATCACAATGCAAATTTCTTACATTATCAAGAATAATCTGGATACCTATGTTCCTGCATAAAATGACAGGATATTTTAAGAAATCACTATATGCAAACAGACCTAGCAATGGAACTTCACAAATAGAAGAAATTATCTCCCAGTTTGGTACAGTATAGGAAGGAATTACCCTTGAAAGAATATGGAATATTTTCTCTCAACTATGGTATTACTTCAAAATTCCTGAAAGGAATTTTAAAAAGTTTTCAAGCATTGTTATTATAAATTTTGAATCTAATAATGATGCTAGTTTAGAAATTTAAAATAAAAATATTGCCATATGACCCAGCAACCTCATATCTAGTATTTATGAGTGAGAAATGAAATGATATATTTCCAACCAAAAATTTAAAAATTAGGTTTAGAAATAACTTTGCTCATTACTGCCCCAAACTGGAAACAACTCACATTACATCCTTATTAGCTTATAAATGTACAAACAATTGTGGTACATCTATATAATGGGACTTCAGCAATAGAAAGGAACAATTTAGACTAAGTGAAAGAAACCAGGTATAAAAAGCTATATATTGTACAATTCCATGTATATAACATTCTACAAAAGGCTGACAAATAAGGTTGCTACGAAATCTAATTTTGAGATTTTTATTTTTAAGTAGCAAGAAACAGATTTCAAAATTGGTAAAAATCAGTGAGGAGTAGCTTTTTTATGGCATATGCTATAACATGTAGAATCACATTAAAACACATAGAACAAATGATCACACTATAACCAAACTAAGCAGAATGACAGTACATTATATTTCATAAAGACGGAAGAAAAATATTTTGCATGTGCAAATGTAGGAATTTGGCATGGGTTATGATTTGGATATGAGGTATTTCCCCAAAGCTCCTGTTAATGCAAGAGTATTCAGAGATGAAATTATTATATTATGAGAGCTAAAATGTAGTCGTCTTTGTTTGAATGGACTCTCTAGGTGGTAATTGTAGGCAGGTAGTGCATGGCTGAAGGAGTTGGGGCATTGTGGTCATGCCCTGCAAGGGTGCATCTTTCTTATGGCCTCTTACCTTGCTCTTTCTGTTTTCTTTCTTATACCATCATGAGCTGAGCAGTATTCTGCTGGACCATTTACCTTGAGCCCAGAGCAACTGAGTCAGCCATCTATGAACTAAGACCTTTGAAACTATGAGCCCCAAATAAATTTTTCATCCTCTAAGTTGTTCTTGTTAGGTGTTTTGGTCACAGTGACAAAATAATAATAATAATAATAATAATAATAATAATAATAATAATAATAATAGACTAAAACAAGATGTAAAAGAAATGTGCTAAATACCAAATTATTTCTGAATTACCCCCCCCCCATTCATATGTTGAATCACTGATCCCCAGTGTGATTCTATTTGAAAATATCAGTTCAGGTAGTAATTAAATTTAATGAGATCATAGAGGTGGGATCTAAATCTGATAGCATTGGTAACCATATTTCTCTCTTTCTCTCCCCCTCTCCCCCATCTCTGTTTCTCCCTCTCCCTCTCTCCCTCTCCCTCTCTCCCTCTCCCTCTCTCCCTTTCCCTCTGTTCCTTCCTGCTTCCCAACAGCATGCATTGAGGAAAGATCATGATTTGAGCACACAGTAAGGAGGGGGCCATATGAAAAGAAGCAAGTCCTCTCCAGAAACCAAATGTCCAGCACCTTCATCTTGAACTTCCAGCCTCTAGAAGTATAAAAAATAAACTACCAAGTCCACTGTTATATTTATAGCACTTTGAGCCAAGACAATTACAATTAATTTTCTAATTGTAGGACACAAAAAAATAAGTGTAAGAGATGAAACATACCTCATTATCAGTTAGTATAAGTAGAAATGAGAATATATCAATTTGCCATGCTGAAAAGATAAAGATCATGTTATCTCTAAATTTTTTATATTCTCCAAAGGTCAAAACTACTGCATCGTAAAAACTGTAATGTCACAAAGCTTTTAAATTGTGTGTCTTTTAATTCAAGTTTGCAATATATTATTGGAAACCTTAAATTGCTGAAAAATGAAATGTCAAAATCAGGCAATGTTATTTGCGAACTTGACAATAGCCAAGACTTTTTAAAAAATATAAACCTAACCAAATACCAGATTATGATGATGATAAAATTACCTATGAAACAAATTTGTCAGAGACTCACAAATAAAAGAAAATTGCATCAACCAATCTAAGAAATGAGATGATATATATTTATTTAAAATATTTCTATTTTACTTAGGTTTTTCCTTTCAAACGTGTTAGTCAATGGGCCTTCTCAACATTGTAGATTTGTATTTAAAATATCATTGAAGTTTAATTTTAACTTTTATTTTAAGCAAAGGCATTGAGAAATTCCTACTATGATGGTTTTATGTCTATGTTGTGTAAAAAAGTAGCTTGAATAATAATAGTACTAACTACTATTTATTAAAGACTTATTATTTTCCAGATTTTGATATCTCTTCATTCTCATAATATCCCTATAATTTTCTCCCTGGTAGTGTCCAGTTCACCAATAAAAGCAATATTTGTTAAACGTTTACTCTGTACTAAACTGTACTTCACATGAATTGACTCCATTGATGTCTACAGCAACAAGAAGTTCCCCAGAGTTCAGCCCAGAGTTCAGCCAGAATCTATTAGCTAGCCATTACTGGTAGGTAGAGTCTATTCCTCATTTATGGAGAAACTGCCCAAACACAGAGATATTAAGTAAATTACACAATATCACACAGCTAGTGTGGGTTAAACTACTCACGCTTTCAATATTAATCACACTATTCTGCAAGGAATAAATTCTTCAAAGTCTTAAAGTGACACCCAACTTATCCAAAATTGACATCAAAATAGAAATATTTTCACTATATACCCTAACTTCATGATATATGCATATTCACTACAATGCCTTTTTAAAATCAGAATATTTAGTAAACCATGTAAGACAAAGGCAAATTTATTAATTTTGTTTTAATCCTAGAGTTTTAAAAACATGGCATGTGATGAAATATGTATGCAAAGTTATCCATTGCATTCTATGCTTATATGAATATCTGCAATTATGATAATTATTAATAAACATTTACTTAAGGTTTTAATAGAAGTGTTGTCATGCTGAGTAAAATATAAGACTATACTATATCTTAAAACATATAATCATCACAATTCTATAGATACCAGGATCCTACATGACTAAAGTCCTTAGTTATCTCATACAAGCTTGAAATATGGGCTGTTTAAACTATCAATTATACAGAATCAAACTGGCATCTAGCCAAAGAATTATGACATTTCACAATGGTTTTATAGGGCAGTCACATGCTCTGAATGGTGCAATAGAACAAGTGCTATTATTGATTTTTGGACAGCTAGTGTTTAAAATTATGGGATTCTTACTATGCTTACCTCTCCACTTCTGGTAGATTCTTTCAAAACATTATAGGAAAATATTTGTCTATTTTTCATAGATTATATTTCTATCATTTAACAAAATTGCATATTGACAAACATTTATAATTATTACTGCTACATATACAACCTTTTATAAAAGGGTAGAAAACATTAATTTTCAAGTAAAATGTGATCTGTCTGTATGTTATAACTTTCATTAAAAAATTTCACTAAATTATAAAAACAAATAAAGTCAGAAGGAACTTAATTAAAGCACATAGATTCCAACCATTCAACTTATTCAAACACTTAACATGTCATAAGCAGAGATCAATACCCTGTTAAATGACTAGTTTTAATTCTTAAAATTTTACTTTTACTTGAGAAATAGAACACTACCTATTTATGGGATACTATGTAATATTCTAATCTATATATGCATTAAAGAAAGAGTTAGTCAAGCTAATTAATGTATCAATCCTCAATGATTTATCTTTTTCTTTTTTGTGTGATGAGAAGTTTAAAATATATTTTAGCAAATTTGAAATATGTAACATATTATTATTTTTTTTATTTTATTGTTGGTTGTTCAAAACATTACATAGTTCTTAATATACCATATTTCACAGATTGATTCAAGTGGGTTATGAACTCCCATTTTTACCCCATATACAGATTGCTGTGTCACATCAGTTACATTACCATTGATTTACAAATTGCCTTTCTAGTGACTGATGTATTCTGCTGTCTATCCCATTCTCCACTATCCCCCCTCCCCTCCCCTCCCCTCCCCTCCCCTTCTCTCTCTCCACCCCCTCTACTATAAATCGTTTCTTCCACTTATATAATTTTTCTCCTACCCCTCCTTTCCTCTTATATGTAATTGTGTATAACCCTGAGGCTCACCTTCCAGTTCCATGCAATCTCCCTTCTCTCTCCCTTTCCCTCCCGCCTATCATCCCTGTTTAATGTTAATCTTCTTCTCAAGCTCTTCATCTCTACCCTGTCCTTGGTTACTCCCCTTATATCAAAGGAGACATTTGGCATTTGTTTTTTAAGGATTGGCTAGCTTCGCTTAGCATAATCTGCTCTAATGCCATCCATTTCCCTCCAAATTCTATGATTTTGTCATTTCTTATTGCAGAGTAATACTCCATTGTGTATAAATGCCACATTTTTTTAATCCATTCATCTATTGAAGGGCTTCTAGGTTGGTTCCACAATCTTGCTATCGTGAATTGTGCTGCTATGAACATTGATGTAGCAGTGTCCCTGTAGCATGCTCTTGTTAGGTCTTTAGGGAATAGACCGAGAAGGGGAATAGCTGGGTCAAATGGTGGTTCCATTCCCAGCTTTCCAAGAAATCTCCATACTGCTTTCCAAATTGGCTGCACCATTTTGCAGTCCCACCAACAATGAACAAGTGTACCCATTTCCCCGCATCCTCGCCAGCACTTGTTGTCTTTGTAATATATTATTAACAAGTGTACTCATGGTGAATTACAATAGATCAAGCTTATTCTCCTGCTGTAACTAAAATTTTATACCCTTTGATCAACATCTTCCTTTTCTCCATTCCTCTTCTTTGCAAAAGCCTTACCACCTCTTTACCTCCTATTTCTGAGCTAGACTTTTTAGATTTCTCATGTAAGTGAGATCATACAGTGTTTGTCTTTCTGAGCCTGGCTTATTTCACTTAACGTAATGTTTACCTGATTCATTTATATTGCAAATGAATGAATTTTTTAAGACAATATAGTATTGCACTGAGTATGTAACACATTTTATCTTTTCATCCATCATTGAGCACTTAGGTTGCTTCCACATCATAGCTATGGAGCATAATTCTAAAATGAACATCATAAGAGTGCAAATAGCTCTTCAACATGCTGATTTCAATTCCTTTGGTTACTTCAATTTCAATTGAAATCATTTCAATTCCTTTGGTTATAAATTTGCTAGATTAATTTTTAAGAACTCAAAGTATAAAGCTACCAGAAGAAAAGACAGGGAGAATGGACTACAATGCTGCTCTGGCCCATGATATCTTGAATAGGATTCCAAAAGCAAGATACCAGACTGAAAAATAGATGGAATTTCATCAAACTGAAAAGCTTCCATGCAAAGGGAAACAATGGAGTGAAGAGACAACCCATAGATTGGGAACAAATATTTGCAACACATATCTGTTAATGGCAAATATTAAAATATTTGGAATATTATATAAGGAATATTAAAGTATTCCTTATATAAGGAACTCAAATAATTCAATGGTAAGAAAACAAATAACTTAATGAATTAGAGTAGATGGGGTAGAGAGAGAAGATGGGAGGGGAGGGGAGGGGGGATAGTAGGGGATAGGAAAGGTAGCAGAATACAACAATTACTAATAGGGCATTATGTAAAATTGTGGATGTGTAACCGACGTGATTCTGCAATCTGTATTTGGGGTAAAATTGGAGGTTCATAACCCACTTCAATCTAATGTATGAAATATGATATGTCAAGAGCTTTGTAATGTTGTGAACAACCAATAAAAAAAAAAGAAACCAGAAAAAAAAAACAAATAACTTGATTAAAGAGTGGTAAAAGGATCTGTACAGATATTTCTCAAAAGAAGAGGTATGAATAGCCAACATGTATATGCAACTTGTTCAACATTTCTAATCATCAGGGATATACAAACTGAATTCACATAGAAATAGCACATCTGTTAAAATGACTACTACCAAAAAGGCGAATAAAAGAAAAAAAAAACTTGCATATTGTTGGAGAGAATTGCGGCAGTCTGGCTGGGCACAGAATCACGAGCCACTCACAGCTTTGTAGATTCAAACAGCAATTCTTTATTCACGAACTCACACCGGCCCTCAACACACGTTCTGGGGAAATCCAAGTTCTGGGCCCAAATTCACGTACTCCACCAGGCTTTGAATCCCAAAAACTTTCTGAATTCCACGAGAACTCAACGGGAACTCAGGCAGCAGGATACGCCCTATTCCCAGCAGGAATAACCTTAAACCTGGAACTGCCCTAAACCCAGATTGTCCTAAACCAGGAACGCCCTAAACCCAAGGAGCTGGATACTTCCTAAAACGTGCAGGATACACCCTAAACCTGGATCCACCCTGGACCTTGAGCAGGGTCACCTTTCTCAAACATACATGCAATGTCACAGCGAATGTCCAAGGCAAGTCCATTTCCACGAGTCCTTCCTCTAAGCAACATGGGGTACGCTGGCAAGGAAATTTCGATGCGTCATTCCTACTTGGCAATGGCCCTCAGCAGAGAATGCAAATTATTATAGTTATTTTAGAAAAACTGTGGAGGTTCCTTAAAAAAAACAATGAAAAAGACTTTAATTCAATGCTTCAGTAATAAAGAACTCTGTATCTAAAAGCAATATTTTTCATATACATACTTCCCTGGCTATTTAGTTTCACATTACCCTGAAACTTCTTGCCTTAATTCTTGGTTTTAAAATTCTGTATGACTGAAAAAGTCCTCATTTCTGATTCCATTATATTTATTTGCCTCATTCTTAAGATCCATGTGGGATGCTGCATCGACCAGGAAAAGAATGTTTTTATTGTTTTTGCTTTTGAACCAGATCTAAGTAAATCAGAAGAGAAAAATCCTGTCCTTGAGATTACCCTGTTCAGCTTGTTCTGAGAAAACTGCTCATGTTCATGCAAAAATAGCCAGAGGGGTATGATGCTATGCATAATCCAAATCCCAGAACAGGGCTGGGCCATTCTAGGAACTCAATAGATGCTCACTATTTGTATTAACCAACCCTGTTTCTATGTTGCCTTTGCATAGAAGACAAATAGAATAAGCCAAAGAAGTATCATAAAGGAAGCAGGGGTGATATTACTGAGAAAACTTCATAGGTGCTGTTAACCATGTATGTCCCAGGACCAGCCCTGCATCTTCACTCAGTTTTCCTTTACACCATGGTTTGAACTGGTTCAACGTGTCTTCACATTCATGTGGGTGGAGAAGGAGACTATATATGTTTTTGCATTTTCCACTAAATCAATTGGATTTCTCTTTTGAATTATTAAGATTATTCCAATTCTTTCTCCAGCTGCTTTTAATAATTGTTGTTGATACAGAGTTCCTGAATCCCTTGAATTTTCTTGGCGTTAGTAGTATGTTTTGTTGTGATGGGGCAACTCTTAGTGTGGTCCTGTAGAGTTTCAGAATTGGGCAGATCACCAAAACAAGCCAGGGAAGCCAGGGTTTGAAATTTATAACTCTTAAGTGCCACAAGCTCCAGAAATGACAGCAGGGATGGCAATTGATATTCTGATACTGCCTGTGTGTTGAAGGATCCATAAAAATTCCCAAACTACAGGAGCCCAAGAACTGCCAAGTTGCTAAACACAGCCATCCACTGGAAGGGTGGTGTAGCACATCTCCATGAGGACAGAAGCTCCTGTGCTCCAAATCCTTCATGGCCTATCTACTTCATCTGGCTGTTCTTCTGCGTCTTTTATGATATCTTTATAACTAGTAAATATAAGTAGAACTTTTCCTGAATTTGTAAGGAATTTTAGTAAATTATCAAACTAAGGAAAGAGATTATGGGAACCTCTAAATTTAAAGCCAGTTGCTCAGAAGTGCAGATGACAACTGAGGATTGCTATAACATCTAAGTTGGGGATAGAACTGTGGAACTGAGCCTTTAACCTGTCATTCCTGCACTAACTCCAAGTAGTTAGAGTCAAAATTAAATTGCAGATGCCCAACTGTTACCCATAGAAAATTTAAGAATTGTTTGGTAAGAAATACTCACACACTTGCTCTCAGAAATGTTAGTGTAGAAAAATAAGGGTTTTTTTTTCCTTTATTCATGTTTGTCAAATCTTATTTTCTTCTAATTTCTGTTAATTGTATCCTTTCTCCATAGTTTAGCAGTTTAAATATATAAGGTTTGTCTTTATTACCTTTATTTTTATTTCTGATTTAATTATTCTTCAGTACTAAGGAATATGAACTGTGTGAAATAATTCTTTATATTTTTAGAGTAGTTTGCGATCTACTATGTGATCAAATTTTGTAAATATTTTACATGTTATTGAAAATAATATTATTTTCTAATTGTTGACTGACACTTTAGTTTTATTTGTGAAATTGTATATCAACCAATTTGTATTTTTTGTGTAGGTGAAATTCTTTTATTCCTACTGATTTTTTATCAAGCTGCTTTGTATATACATTATTAAGAGATATGTAATAATATAGTCATGATAATAAAACTTGTAATGTTTTCCTTGTAGATCTCTTGAATATTTGATTTCTGTTTTCCTTTGAGTTTTCTATTTCTAACCTTCTTTGGTGATAAAAGCATATTTTTAATCTAAAAATGCCTTTTCTTTATTATTAGAATTATGAATTACTTAAATGTAGTATTCTCATTTGTTAGTTTTATTTTCCTCTCAATATTTTAATCTAGTTTTCCAAGATAATCTGAATATTTAACATGAATTTCCTTCATTATTTCTGAGAATTCA
Organism: Spermophilus citellus; assembly: GCF_964194105.1. Lineage (NCBI taxonomy): Eukaryota > Metazoa > Chordata > Mammalia > Rodentia > Sciuridae > Spermophilus > Spermophilus citellus. Next base: position 78,288,652 of record NC_138191.1, on the reverse strand, counting down.
GGTTCTAATTAAATGCTGTTCCTCAAAATTTGGTTTCTTTCCTTTGGCTCTCTTAAAACACATTTGTCTTTATTGTTCTGCACTGTTAGTATAAGCTGCCCACACTGCTATTTCCAGTAAGTGAAGATTTTGTATGTTCTCTTTTGCTTCCTTTGGCTCTCAATCATGGCTCATTTTTCTCTTGTGTAATGTATGATTTTTTGAGAACTAGACATGTCTATCAGACTTTTAATATAGTGATATTTTAAGTATTCTGGGAAATTAAATATTCTAGAAGAAGATCAAACCTAGCAGTTATCACAAACTTAATCTACGTGCATATGGCTTCATGTGGGGATTCTTTTATATTCTTACCTCAGGCTTTATTTCTACCATGGGTTATATCCTCAGTTCATGTTTTGAGGCTATCAATGTGGATCCTTCTGGTAAACTGGGTTCCCCACAAAATTACAAGTGGAAGATAAACTTTAAACTCTACTTTCCAGTTACTCTGCTATCATGTGATTCTGAAGACTTAAAATTTCTCTTATCTTGTACCTTTACAGATCTGACTCCTTTTTGGGTAATTTTAATACTTGTTGTTTTTCAGTTTGCTTTATCCTGAGAAATAGAACAACATGAAATCTTAAAATATTTTGTTTCTCCTGATGGATTTTGCATTGTTTTGTAAGGATTTGTCTTTAACTATTGTTTTATCAATAATTAAAATTATCCTAAGTAATGCCATGGGAATATCTATTTTCTTTTGTATTATTTCGCAAATTTCCTTCTAAAAAGGGTTACTCAATATGGAGATGCTATTGGAGATCTATAGTTTTTTTATAACAATTTCATATATTTGCATTTAAGTTCATTCATTGGATCAGTTTTCATTGAAACTAATATGCAAATAGATTAAGTTTGTGATAACTGCTAGGTTTGAACTTCTTCTAGAATATTTAATTTCCCAGAATATTTATTTGAGGTATATTTCAATCAAAATAATTTGATACTCTTTCTAAACATCATGGTATATTCTGAATGCATCTAGTTAAGACTTAACTTATTCTTGGGTAGATTTTCTTCCCTTTTCCCATGGCTACCATCTCATGCCCTAACCCATCAGAAAATTACATGTTAACTTTCTTTTCATTCATTTACATTGCTTATATTTTTTTCTTTGTTTTCCTTTCAGAAGTGAATAAGGAAAGGTTTTAATTCAATCTATTATTAGTTAAAAATTTTAGTTTTAAACTAGGTTTCAAAATACATCTGGAAATGTTTCACAGTTTTCAATGAGAAACAGAAAAGATAGAAAATGGTGTAGTCTCCAACTTTCTTAACTTTCTCTCTTTTACTTCTCTTTAACTTAAACAACTTCATTGTGTCTGAGAAGCCCAGAAAAGACCCTTCATAAACTACTAATACAATAGAAGACTAAGGCATTACTATTCATATGAGATGAGAAGACTTGAAGGAATTACCTTCCATATCCCACTTCTTTCTACAGCCTACTTAATTGTAAATCTTCTGAAAAGTATAAAGTAATAGATTTTTCTCCCAAATATATCCAGAAAACATACACCTAAGGATCTAAACATGTTCATTGGACACATGCTGTAGTCATCACTATCTCTATAAATGGTTTTATAATTTCCCCAAACAGATATTTACTGAATAAGATAATAATTATTAAGATAAAAACAATTTTCATTAATTATGTGATTGATACCTCTTATTATAATCATAAAGTTTGCCCAAAGAACACAAAATTTCATCCATAATATGCAAAAGCAGTGAGCTCTTCTAACCAGTTTGAAATTTACATAGTTAATTTTATTTATTTTTACTAGAAAATGTACTTTTCTAAGTCCATTAAGATAGAAACAAAGCCATAATAAACATTTTTCTCATCATGCATATTAATTTCTTAACAATATTCTCAGAAGATTCTTTCTTTTGTTTGAGAAGCATTGCATATCACTTCAAGTTCCTCTGGCTTGAATTTTCCCTGGATACATATAAGGCTTAATTCAAGGCTTGATGACTGCCAAACCAGCACTGACCTCTCAACAGGGGTGACATTAAAGTTATTTTTGTGGTTTGTGCTTTTGAAGAAAGTAACATGTAACTCTGAAGTTCCCATCCAGTGCATACTTTCATAGCTGTTTGTTCATCTTTTTCTTTTGTGTCAGTGACTTTTAGAAGGGAAAAATTACCTTTAACTCTAAGCTTTGCTCTTTTAACACTAGCAGATTGTAATATATATTTTTTCATGGCATCTACTAACACATAAAGATGATGTTATTATGACACATAAGAAAGAAAAAAAGAGAATGAGTGTGAGAGACAGGGCATTGGCTACTTTAAGGGATAAAATACTTACACAGTAGAATTTTTATAATAAAAACATTCTCTTGAGAGGAATGAATATTATTTTTTTCATAGGTATGATGTTCTATTTTATTTTATTTTTCTAAGGTTTGATGATATTCACTACTCTATGTACTATAATCTTACAAGGCAAAGGCAAAGTCTTGTGAACCACATTCCTCCTTGAATAATATAGCACTTAGTCTCTTGTACCATAAATGTCAGTAAGCACTGATTTATTAAAATGCATGCAGGTAAATGTGTTTATTCTTTCAGCATAAATTGCATAGTTGCTTAATTTTATTTACTACTGTAAAATACCTGTAACATTACTACAGACAGGGCAAGTAAATATTCAAATGCATACTTTTGATAGATTTCTCAAACAAACAAAAGGTGTATATCCATGACAACCAAGCCACTAAGATCAATCAAGATGTGAATAAGATACTTTTTAGCATTATGTTTATAAAAAAATCTGACTCATACTTACTGAGAACAAATTTATGAATGTGTAAATATAACTATATTATGTGTTGCTGATTTTATGATTTACTTGATCAAAAGCGCTACAACATTCATCCATGAGAATGATACTGGCTAGAATATATTTTTTCTACACTTTAAGTTTTTGCTGGAATAAGAGAGAACAGAAGAAACAAATTCCTTGACTAGATTGTCAGATAAAAAAGGGAAGCATTACAAAGCTCTTGACATATCATATTTCATACATTTGTATGTAATGTTTGGAATAACCAATAAAAAAAAATTAAAAAAAATAAAAAAGGAAAGAATTAAGTCCTTGTATTCCTGCTTCCAAGAAGAGGAACTATGGGGGAATAAATTTTCATTATATTAACTCTTTAAGAAAAATTCAAAATTTCTATTCCTTAGTTGTTCCTGCAATTATCGTTTGTTTATTGTAAAATGTTCATTATATTTAGTTAGCTCAGTTTTATTGTAGATAATTCTATGGTAATTTTGAATACTAATAATGTCTATATATTCTCTTCTTCCACATTACTTCTTAGTAACTTCTTTTTTTGTTTGTATATCTTTATAATTGTAGAATTTCCTTAACTGTTAAGTACATATAGTACATATTATTTAATTCATGTTGAAATTTGGTGTAGACTATATGTATGAAGATCAGAAAATATTAACAAGGATTAAGAATACCAGAAGAGCCTAAACTACTAGGAATCCCACTCTAATGATTTATATAAAATTATCTACCAGTTTATTCAGGCCTCCAAATGTGAAGTATCATAAAAGACTGCCTTGCCTGCTTCATTTAAAGACATAGAGATTAACTCTCAAAAGGCTATGCAGCTAAATAAATTTCTTTTCCTTTATACAGCTAAATAACTCATTTTTTTTCTTTTTATTTTCCCTGCCCCAATACTCATGGCCCATGTTCAAATTAAAAAAATCAATAATTTATGTATTTATCTCTAGGATCCAATACACATGGTCACATGGACACATGGTCAGCAATAAACATTAAAAATGTGAGAGATTTACAGACCTGATAGAGCAAATCTTGATGTAACAGTATTTTTTAATAAAAATGTCCTGTGATTTACTTATATTTTACATGGAGGACTATCTACTAATGCCTAGGATAATGGTAACTGACTAAATATAAATCTTTTTCCACATTCTCCCCAAAATGTTATACATATCAATGGTATAAATAAAAATAAAATCATACTCTTGTGATTTTCTTTATTTCAAATAGAATGAACACATCAGCCTAAAAATATCTGTAACTAGAGAGATAAACACAAAACACCATGATTATAAATAGTTTGTGCTGTCAGTACATGAATGTAATGCATGATGTGGTAAAATAGGGTGTATGAAAAACTGTACCATGGAAAAGAGGATCATGAAAATTAAAGGAAACTGTAAAATAAATGTCTTATAAATCCAGTATATTTCAAGACTATAGAAAAACAGTGTAAATGTGCAGAATTTCAAGACATATGGTGGTCCTGAATCCCTTCTGAGGAATCCAGTAGAGAATGAATTGCATTCAACTAAGACACAAATCAAAAGACTTTTAGCAAGAGAGTGGTGAGTGAGCATTTAACATTTTTAACTATAGATTAACTGTAAATTAGAAACAATTTAAGCAAATTTTGAAGAAAGCATTTCTTATTCTGAGTCTAAAGGAAAAAAACATGTTAAAAATCTTCAAGTTAACATGGTGTGTGTGTGTGTGTGTGTGTGTGTGTGTTTATAATAGTATTGGTACAGTGGTTCTGAAACTATATTATGGGTATTATTTTATAAAATAATGATATACCTTGATGCTATTAGAAGCCAGAGTTCTTATTCTGGAAGAAAACAAATGCAAAGATGGAATGGCAAAAGTCAAAAAATTAATTTGTTGGGGTATATAGCAATAAGAATTGCTAGTACAAAGTCATGAATTTCAAATACCTAACTCTGTCTGTTTAAAGACAGAGAGGAAATCATGTCCTGGGGGAAGTGTAAAGGCAAGGTCTCCCTGCAGCAGAATGTGGACCAACAGTTGTAGAACAAATGATAAAACAGAACATCGCTATTTCTCACACCTTAAAATTAGAATGGATTCAGGCAAGAGTGTTTAAGATATTCGAAAAGTAGAGAGTGAAAGTTTTACAAGGAACATATTTTTTATGATCCCAAGGTATATTCTACAAATTACTTCTTAATTACAAGTGGAACAGAGTACCTTCTGAGTGGATTCATCTCGTGGATATTACAAAGATCAGACCATTAATTATTATATCAAGTGCAGTATGATGTGATGATGCATTTAATAATCAACTGTATCAATTTTTGATAATTCTGAAGAATTATTAACAAGTAAAAGAAAAAAATCAATGGCAACTGTCTTAAGAAATTTAACAATGAAGGGAAGAAGAGAGATTTGTAGCTAAAAGGAGATACAGAGTAGAAAGAAATATTTCTTAAATGTGGTAGATTTTGAGCATGTTGCTATACTAAATGGGGAGAGCCATTAGTGTCCTGGTAAAAGTGTTCTTAAATACTAACGCTTATAGCCGGGTGTAGTTGGCACAGGCCTATAATCCCAGCAAGCAGGAGTATTGCAAATCCAAAGCCAGCCTCAGCAAAGGCAAGGTGCTTAGCAGCTCAGTGAGACCCTGTCTCTAAATACAATACAAAATAGGGCTGGGGATGTGGCTCAGTGGTCAAGTGCCCCTGAGTTCAATCCCGGGTACTCTTCCCTCCAAAAACACTAAAGAGGATGTTTTTAACCTTTCATTGTTTATTTCTCTCTCTCTCCCTCCCCGACCCCTGACACAAACACACACACACCTACATACAATGAACATTTTCAAATTGCCAAGAGTTTAACCTTTATTAAATCCCTGAATATTTAGCAATAACAGCAATGATGCAAATATTATTAATGGAATCTCAAGCATCCTTGGAGGAATTAGCACCTTTGATGCTGAAGGAAAAAAGGGGTTAAAAAGGAAAAAATAATAATATATATAATATATATATATATATGTATAAATGGAACTGTATTTATGATTATTATCAAAGGAAACAATGTAACTTCACTAAAATCCTTGATTATCTCAAAAATAAGAGGCTACATATTTCAGTGAGATAAAAGAAACACAGTTTAGATTAGGTCTATGAGGAAAAGATGAATATCACAAAAATATAATAAGATAAAAGAAAAAAGAGTAAATACTATCATTAAAAACGTTATCCAGTCCAACAGCAGAGATTATACTCAATGATACTTTCTTCAACAATATTCAGCACTTGTATTGAGGAGAAAAGTTCAAAAGTTGGTTGGTCCAGAGTTAGAGGTCTACAGGGCACTTAGGATGGAAGCACATGGTCTTAGTAGAGTTAGAGGCAATAGTGCATATTTTATTTAGGAAAGGACCATGGTGCCAACGTTGAATAGGAAAGCAGGGATGAAATAAGTATTTAATGCAAGCATGGGGTGGTATTATTTTGGACAATATTATTCACAAAATGAAGGTAGCCTGAGTAAATGGGTATCTGTCCAGTCTGCTTCTTGTTTCTGTAGAGAAATTTCTTGGCATACATCTAAGGCCTTGACTTGTCCCCACCATAATGAATTCCATCTCTATTTATTTCCTAAAGCACTTTGTTTCTGCAAGTATTCACTTTCTGTTATAAGTGAAACTCACCCTCTTCCTGGAAACATATATAGGTATACAAAATGCTTTTTTGTGTCCATTACTTCTCAATCCCTTATACTCACATCTTCCAGCTACAGTCCCCTTTCTCTGCTGTCCTTGATGTGGAAAAACACTGAATACTTGTCTTTATACAGACAGCTTTGACTTCCTAGCCATGTCTTTTTTGATTTATGTTTTTAATTTTCAGCAAATATTTATTTTGTTTGTACTATACGCCAGTGACTAATTCATACTCTGGAAGTGCAGAAGTAAACCAAATAGATTACATCCATGATCTTTTGAAGTTTATATTTCAGTTGGGATTGAGGGAGAGGAAAAAAATGAACAAATAAATATGTGGAGATAGTTGATGCTTCTCTGAATTATAATTATGTAACAAGCATTCAATGAAGAGTTAAAAGATGAACTAAAATTCAGAGAGGAAACAAATATTTCTTATCAATGCTAGACATTGGCTAATAATGATACTGTCTCATATTAATGAAAAAGCCAAACAAAAGTTGTATGCTATGTATATGGAGCTTCCCTACAAATAAAAACTGAAATTCTGTGTACTATAATGATAACCAATTTTGTTCTATTTGAAAATAAGTAATATTCTCAAGAGATTTTTAAGATGCATGAATGCATAAAGAAAAATAGCAAAACAAGTACTTGGACATCTATCATTTATAGAAAATAATGGAACCTTGTTAGTGTCAGAAACCTCTGACAATGCTTTTTCATGATTTTTTTTTTTTTTTTCCTGCAGGAAGGGCTATATTACTGTGGAGCTCAAGTCAAAATGAAAATTTGGGGCCCCTTGTTCAAAAGGCATTGTGAATTTCAAGTTGCTAATGGCATATCATTAAACCAAATGCAGTGTCTTCTGAAGGCAGAAGCTGTGAAACGGCACAGGTCACTTCCCCAGATGAACTGAGTGTTCCTTCCTCCACCCCAGAGGCGATGCTTGCTTTCCCTGCATTGATAATAATCATTCCTTCACTTGCTTTACAGGTGTACTATCATTCATGTTGGGTTAAATCATATAAAGTTGTTTATTTTTATAGGTCACTTAATATTTTTTAGTGTATTCTGCTTTCAAAGTTTACCCAAATAAAATCTTACCATATTAATAGTTCTGACTTGTTCTTTATGCTTCACCATTTTACTTGTGATACCAGTTGCAGGATTGTTATAAACAACCTTTGTCATGAAAGGTGTTGATGTTGCCAAATGTTTTTATTTTCTGAATCTAATAAACTGATTTTTATTCTTCATTCACTTAATGTAGTGTGTAGCACTGACTGACATATATATCCCAGAGATAAATATTACTTGATTGTTGTATATAATCTTTTCAGAGTTCTGTTGGATTCTATTTTTTGTTGAGCATTACTGTATCTACATTCACATGGATCTCAACGTGTAATTTTTATTTGTAGTATTTTTTTTTAATTTGAAATCAGGATAAAATGGACATCACAAAATAAGTTTGGAAGTGCTTTAAAAAGGTTGTCAGTAATTCTCTTTATATGTTTGGTGGAATTCATAAGTAAAGTTGTCTGGCTCTGGGTTTTTCATTATTAAGAGAATTGTAGTTACTAATTGAATTTCAGTTTCTTCATTCATTATTGAGATATTCATATTTTCTATTTCTTCATCATTCAGTCTTAGTAGGATATACATTTGCAGGAGTTTATTTTTATTCATGGCTATCAAATATGTTAGCACATAGATATTGGTATCATTCTCTTATAATTTTTTATATTTCTTTTGTATCCATCACAGCATCTCAGATTTTGTTTCTAATATTATTAATTTTTAATCTAACTAAAGCATTATTAACTTTGTCAATCTTTACAAAGAATTTATTTTTATTTTATTTCATTTTTTCTAGTCTTCATGTAAATCTTCTACTAGATTTGTACTTAGTTTATTCATTCTTTTATGAGGTGTAGTGCTATATTATTCCTTGGAGATTGTTCTTAATATAGAAATTTATTGCTAAAGATTTTCCTCTTATTACTACCTTTGCTGCATCCATAAGTTTTAGTATGTTGTATTTTCATTTTTATTTTTCCTGAAAATATTTTTTTCATTTTCATCAATTTTTTTCTTTGATTTGTTGGTTATTAGGGAATATGAAATTTAAATTGTATAAATTTCCAAATTTTCCAAATTGCTTCTCTTATTTACTTCTAGTTTCATTCTGTTTTAATTGGAAAAGATAATTGATGTAATTTTAAAACATATTAAGACACCTTATGGCCCAATATGTGATATATTGTGGCAATTGTTTCATGAATGCTTAAGAAAAATATGTATTTCACTGCTATGGGTGCAATGTTCTAGATAAGTTTGTTACATCCATTGTGCTTATATTATTATTCAGATCTACTACGTACTCATTGATATTCTGTCTGATCAACTCATTCTTGAAAATCTATTATTGAAGTTCTTTACCCTCATTGTATTTCTTGGGTATTTCTCTTTTCAGGTCTGTTGATATCTGTTCTCTGATATGATATATATGTACATATTGTACACACATGCACACATACATGTAAACATATATATGTAATTATATATTCCTGATGAATTTATTTCTTATATACTTATATACTGGCTTTCTTGGTTTCTTGGTTTCTTCCGTAATTTTCTTTTTTATTTAAAATCTATTTTGGTTAATATAAGTACTGATATCCTTTCACTTTTTGGGTTATTATTTGCATAGACAGTGTTTTTCATTTTCTATCCCTCTATTTTCAACCTTTGTGTATCCTATTGATCATCTATATGTCAGGCCAGAAATAAATCACTTATTATGAAATAGAAAATTAGAAAATTGGATGGTAGTTTCCAGATTTTGGGTAGAGGGGAAATTGTTGCTTAACAGGTATAAATTTTCAGTTACACTGGATGATTAACTTCCAGAGAGTTTCTGTACAACAAAGTAGCTCCAGTTACTATACAAGAGTGGGTTAATAGTATTAATAATACAATATTGTGCACTCTCAAATATACTAAAAAGAAAAATTTCATTTTAGCTATTCTTAATACACACATGCATACAGGGAGACAGGAGAGAGTCGAAAAAATAGACATCCTTAGTATGTCAATTATTTTGATGGTATCATGAGTATTTGCCTATGTTTAAACTCAACAAAATGTATATGTGTGCATTTTGAAATATCAATTATAACAATGTATTGCATATAATATAAAGTAAGTATATTGCATATAAAATAGCATGCAAACCTACCTCACTTTTAAGATGTTATAGACTTTTTTGGTCCTTTATATTTCTAAATATATCTTATAATCCAATTTTAAATTTTGCACAGAATTATTAGCATTTCATTGGATTTGCCATGTACCTGTATATCTACGTAGAGACAACTGACATATTTAAATATTTACTCTTCCCAGTCATGAACAGAAGAGAGATTACTGTTAATTTAAATTTTATTGAATGTTTTCCAATAACTTCTAGATTTTCTCTATACAAGTATTATACATATCTTTTTAGAATTTTCTTATTGGATTCATACTTTTATGTGGTTAAAAATGACTTTTTAAATAAAATTTTATTTTAGCTCTCTTCATTAATGATGTATATCAAAATAGCAGACTTTCTTGTCTGATCATTTACAAATAAACTTATAATTTATCACATAAATTTTAACATATTTTTAATTTTATTATGCAATTGTACTACAATCAAATAAACTCAGTCATTTCCTTTGGTCTCAATCTTAATTTTTAAAATGCATTTTCATTTACTATGTTTCAGGATGAATATGTCATTACTTACATAAAAGTAAAATTTTTACTTTGGTGACTGCAACTTTTATTTATAAATAGACCCTCATTATCTGTATTAATGATTTGGCCACAAATATATATTTCAAGCAACATTAATACATTGTAATAAAAACTACTTAAAACTTAGGAATTGCTTATTTGAATCATTTATTTAATATTTCCAGGTGACCAATGACTATGAGTAACTGAAATCGTGAAGGACACAGTTGTGGATAAGGGGGAATTACTATAGTTAGACAACTAATTTTATTTTTATTCTGGCAATATCGCTCTTGATTCATTTAGACCATTTTTATGTACGATAACTATTGATATGTTAGAACACTAATCAGCTTGTTCTCTGATACTTTTGTTTTTTTCTATCTTATGTGTTACACATATATTTTAAAACAATTTTGACTTATCCACAGTGTTTTTAACAGATTTATTGACACATGATTGATAAACTAGAATGGTACATATTTAAAGCATCCCAATTTAAAGAGTTTGTACATATGCAAACACCATGACACTGCAAACACAATAAAAATAATAGATATCCAGCGACCCTCAATGTTTCTTGTCTCTTTTCTTCATGGTAAGAATGATTAATATAATATCCAAACTTTAATGTGCATAATACTATATTGTTAACAATAAGCACTGTGTTTTACAGTGGATCTCTACAAATTTTTCATTTTTTTATTGATTGTTCAAAACATTACAGAGCTCATGATATATCATCTTTCATACATTAGACTCAATTGGGGTTTGAATTCCCATTTTTACCCCAAATACAGATTGCAAAATCACATCTGTTACATACTCACATTGTTACATAATGGCATATTAGTGACGGTTGTATTGTGCTACCTTTCCTATCCCCTACTATCCCCCCTCCCCTCCCCTCCCCTCCCATGTTCCCTCTCTACCTCCTCTGCTGTTGTTCAATTCTCTCCCCTTTCTCCCCCCTCCCCCTTGCCCCTCATAACCTCTTATAATTTTGTGTATCATTGAAGGTCTCCTACCATTTCCATATGCTTTCCCTTCTCTCTCCCTTTCTATCCCCCCATTCGTCTTTGTTTACTGTTAGTCTTTTCCTCATGCTCTTCCTTCCTGTTCTGTTCTTAGTTGCTATCTTTATATCAAAGAAAACATTTGGTATTTGTTTTTTAGGGCTTGGCTAGCTTCACTTAGCATAATCTGCTCTAATGCCATCCATTTCCCTGCAAATTCTATGATTTTGTCATTTCTTAGTGCTGCATAATACTCCATTGTGTATAGATGCCACATTTTTTATCCATTCATCTATTGAAGGGCATCTAGGTTGGTTCCACAGTCTAGCTATTGTGAATTGTGCCGCTATAATCATTGATGTGGCCATATCCCTATAGTGCAATCTTTAAGGTCCTCAGGGAATAGTCCGAGAAGGGCAATAGCTGGGTCAAATGGTGGATCCATTCCCAGCTTTCCCAGGAATCTCCATACTGCTTTCCAAATTGGCCTCACCATTTTGCAGTCCCACCAGCAGTGTACAAGTGTACCCTTTTCCCCACATCCCCGCCAACACTTATTGTTGTTTGACTTCATAATGGCTGCCAATCTTACTGGAGTGAGATGGTATCTTAGGGTGGTTTTGATTTGCATTTCTCTGACTGCTAGAGATGGTGAGCATTTTTTCATGTACTTGTTGATTGATTGTATGTCCTCCTCTGAGAAGTGACTGTTCAAGTCCTTGGCCCATTTGTTGATTGGGTTATTTGCTATCTTATTGTTTAATTTTTTTGAGTTCTTTGTACATTCTGGATATTAGGGCTCTATCTGAGGTGTGAGGGATAAAAATTTGTTCCCAGGATGTAGGCTCTCTATTTACCTCTATTATTGTCTCCCTTGCTGAGAAAAAAACTTTTTAGTTTAAGTAAGTCCCATTTGTTTATTCTTGTTATTAACTCTTGGGCTATGGGCGTCCTATTAAGGAATTTGGAGCCCGACCCCACTATATGTAGATTGGAGCCAACTTTTTCTTCTATCAGACGCAGCGTCTCTAATTTGATATCTAGCTCCTTGATCCATTTTGAGTTAACTTTTGTGGATGGCGAGAGAAAGGGATTCAATTTCATTTTGTTGCATATGGATTTCCAATTTTCCCAGCACCATTTGTTGAAGATGCTATCCTTCCTCCATTGCATGTTTTTTTAGCCCCTTTATCAAATATAAGATAGTTGTAACTTTGTGGATTAGTCTCTGTGTCCTCTATTCTGTACCATTGGTCCACCTGCCTGTTTTGGTACTAGTACCATGCTGTTTTTGTTACTATTGCTTTGTAGTATAGTTTGAACTCTGGTATCGCTATACCTCCAGATTCACACTTCCTGCTTAGAATTGCTTTTGCTATTCTGGGTCTTTTGTTTTTCCATATGAATTTCATGATTGCTTTATCTATTTCTACAAGAAATGCCGTTGGGATTTTGATTGGCATCTCATTAAACCTGTAGAGAACTTTGGGTAATATCGCCATTTTGATGATGTTAGTTCTGCCTATCCATGAACAGGGTATATTTTTCCATCTTCTGAGATCTTCTTCTATCTCTCTCTTTAGGGTTCTGTAGTTTTCATTGTATAAATCTTTCACCTCTTTTGTTAGGTTGATTCCCAAGTATCTTATTTTCTTTGAGGATATTGTGAATGGAATGGTTTTCTTTATTTCCATTTCAAAGGTTTTGTTGCTGATATACAGGAATGCCTTTGATTTATGCGTGTTGATTTTATAACCTGCTACTTTGCTGAATTCATTTATTAACTCTAGCAGATTCTTTGTAGACCCTTTTGGGTCTCTTAAGTATATTATCATGTCATCCACAAATAGCAATAATTTAATTTCTTCTTTTCCTATTTTTATGCCTTTAATTTCTTTTGTCTGTCTAATTGCTCTGGCTAGTACTTCGAGAACTAAATTGAATAGAAGTGGTGATAGAGGGCATCCCTGTCTTGTTCCAGATTTTAGAGGGAATGCCTTCAGTTTTTCTCCGTTTAGGATGATGCTAGCCTGAGGTTTAGCATATATAGCTTTTACAATGTTGAGGTAAGTTCCTGTTATCCCTAGTTTTACTAGTGTTTTGAACATAAAGTGATGCTGTACTTTGTCAAATGCTTTTTCTGCATCTATCGAGATGATCATATGGTTCTTGTCTTTAAGTCTATTGATGTGGTGAATAACATTTATTGATTTCCGTATATTGAACCAGCCTTGCATCCCAGGGATGAATCCTACTTGATCATGGTGCAAAAGTTTTTTGATATGTTTTTGTATTTGATTCTCCAGAATTTTATTGAGAATTTTTGCATCCAAGTTCATTAGAGATATTGGTCTGTAGTTTTCTTTCTTTGAAGTGTCTTTGTCTGGTTTTGGGATCAGAGTGATGTTGGCCTCATAGAATGAATTTGGAAGAGCTCCTTATTTTTCTATTTCTTGAAATAGCTTGAAAAGTATTGGTATTAATTCTTCTTTGAAGGTTTTGTAGAACTCCGCTCTATACCCATCCGGTCCAGGGCTTTTCTTGGTTGGTAGTCTTTTGATGGCTTCTTCTATTTCTTCCTTTGTTATTGGTCTGTTTAAATTGTGATTGTCTTCCTGTCTCAATCTGGGCAGATCATATGTCTTAAGAAATTTATCGATATTTTCACTATCTTTTATTTTATTGGAATATAGGGTTTCAAAATACTTTCTAATTATCTTCTGTATTTCTGTAGTGTCTGTTGTGATATTGCCTTTTTCATCCCGTATGTTGGTAATTTGAGTTCTCTCTCTTCTTCTCTTAGTTAGCATGGCTAAGGGCCTGTCTATCTTATTTATTTTTTCAAAGAACCAACTTTTAGTTTTATCAATTTTTTCAATGTTTTTTTTTTTGGTTTCAATTTCGTTGATTTCTGCTCTAATTTTAATTATTTCTTGTCTTCTACTACATTTGCTGTTGTTTTGCTCTTCCTTTTCTAGGTTTTTGAGGTGTAGTGTGAGTTCATTTATTTGTTGGTTTTTTCTTGTTTTGAGGAAAGAACTCCAAGAAATGAATTTCCCTCTTAAAACTGCTTTCATTGTGTCCCATAGATTCTGGTATATTGTGTCTGTATTATCATTTGTCTCTAAGAATTTTTTCATCTCCTCCTTTATGTCTTCTGTAACCCATTGATCATTCAGTAACATATTGTTCATTTTCCATGTGATTTAGGATTTTTCCTTCCTTCTTTTATCATTGATTTCCAATTTCATTCCATTGTGATCAGATATGGTGCATGGTATTATCTCCACGCCTTTATACTTACTAAGAGTTGCCTTATGGCATAATATATGGTCTATCTTTGAGTAGGATCCATGTGCTGCTGAGAAGAACGTGTATCCACTTGATGATGGTTGATATATTCTATATATGTCGGTTAAGTCTAGGTTATTGATTGTGCTGTTGAGTTCTATAGTTTCTTTATTCAGTTTTTGTCTAGAGGATCTGTCTAATGGCGAGAGCGGTGTGTTGAAGTCACCCATAATTATTGTGTTGTGGTCTATTTGACTCTTGAACTTGAGGAGAGTTTGTTTTATGAACGTTGAAGCTCCATTGTTTGGTGCATACAAATTGATAATTGTTATGTCTTGTTGGTGGATGGTTCCTTTTAACAGTATATAGTGTCCTTCTTTATCCTTCTTGATTAACTTAGGTTTAAAGTTGATTTTATTCGATATGAGTATGGCCACTCCTGCTTGCTTCCGAGGGCCATGTGAGTGGTATGATTTTTCCCAACCTTTTACCTTCGGCCTGTGTATGTCTTTTCCTATCATATGAGTCTCTTAAAGGCAGCATATGTTGGATTTGTTTTTTTGATCCAGGTTACTAGCCTATGTCTCTTGATTGGTGAGTTTAGGCCATTAACATTTAAGGTTACAATTGAGATATGATTTGTACTTCCAGTCATTCTTCTTTATTTATTTATTTTAGTTTGGCTGGTTTTACTTTTTGGTTATTTTCCTCCCCCTTTACTGAGATACCTCCTGCTGTTAGTTTGGGGCACTATTTTTCAACTCCTCTTCTTGTAGTATTTTGCTCAAAATGCTTTGCAGTGCTGGTTTTCTGGCTGCGAATTCTTTTAGCTTTTGTTTATCGTGAAAGATTTTAATTTCATTGTCAAATCTGAAGCTTAATTTTGCTGGATACAGTATTCTTGGTTGGAATCCATTATTTTTCAGCATTTGAAATACATTGTTCCAGGATCTTCTCGCTTTCAAAGTCTGTGATGAGAAATCAGTCGTTAACCTAATTGGTTTACCCCTGAATGTAATCTGCCTCCTTTCTCTCGTAGCTTTTAATATTCTCTCCTTGTTCTCTATGTTGGCTATCTTCATAATTATATGTCTTGGAGTTGGTCTATTACAGTTTTGAATGTTTGGGGTCCTGTAGGCTTCCAGGATTTGGCAATCCATTTCATCTTTCATCTCTGGGAAGTTTTCTAGAATTATTTAATTTAATATGCTGTCCATTCCTTTGGTTTGAGTCTCTGTGCCTTCTTCTATCCCGATGACCCTCAAATTTGGTTTTTTTATGAGATCCCATATCTCTTGAATAGATTGCTCATGGGATTTAAGCATCTTTTCTGTGTTGACTATATTCTTTTCAAGTTGATAAACCTTGTTTTCATTATCTGATGTTCTGACTTCTACTTGATCAAGTCTATTTGTAATATTCTCATTTGAGTTTTTTATTTGGTTTATATTTTCCTGCAATTCTAGGATTATTGTTTGATTTTTTTTTAAGATCTCTATCTCCTGGTAGAGCTTATTCTTTGCCATTTGAATTTGTTTGTTTAATTCATTTTCAAAATATACTTTTATTGCTTGGACTTGCTGTCTCATGTCTTCTCTAATATTCCTTTCCATTCGAGTTAGGTATGCCTTGAGTTCTTTCCCTATCCCTGCTTCTGATGTTTTTATGTCCTCCTGTAGAATTAAGTTGTCCTGCATTGTTTGTACTCCTTTTTTCCCTTGTTTTCTCATGTTGTCCACATTACTTTCCAGCTCTATTTGATTGCCGTGTTTCTGCTCTCTTCTATAGATTTGTTTTGGTTCTGTATTACTCTGTTGTTTCTTCTTTGTGTTGTTAAACTGTGCCTGCTAACGTGGATTCTGCTGGGAAGGAATTCCGACGGCCGAGCTCCAGTGACGTCACTACTCTGCTATGACGGGCCCCAGGCTCCTTGCTGGGGTGTCCTAATGGGGCTGTGTGACTGGACTGTCTCTGTTTGGTTTCAGCTCCCGGTCGAGGCAGGCGGGCAGTCTCCAGCCGCCCAGAATCTCAGGCAGCGGGCGGGTGATCGGTCGCCGGTGGGGGGGTGGACTCCATCCGCCCAGTCGCGTGGGCAGCAGGCCGGCTGTCGCCGTGGGCGGGCAATCTCTAGGCACCCAGTCCTGCGGTCAGTAGCCGGCGGGCGGGCATTCTCCTACCGCCCAGTTACGCGGGCAGTGGGTGAACTGTCGCCGGCGGGCCTGCGGTTTCCAGCCGCCCAGTCGCTAGGGCCTGGCCTCTAATCCCCTGGTTTCTCCTGCTAATCTTGGTTTCTCCTGCTAGACCAGATTTCCCCTGAGTGGTGGCTCTCGGCAGTTCAAACTGTACTCTGGGCCTGCCGTTTGTTGGGTGTGGAGGGTGTCTATTGGGAACCCCGGCACTCTATTGTTTTGTTTCCTTTGTGGGGGTAGAACTGTACTGCTTCCTTCCCCCTCTGAAATCCCGTACTTAGCCCAGGGGTCAGTGTGGGCTCATCCATCAGGATTCCACAGAATCGCAGCCACTTTTCTCCCTGTTTGCTAATTAATCGCTTCTCTGCGGCGCCTCGCCTTCTGTAGCCACGGGGAAGGCTGGGCGAATCAGTCAGCCCGGGTCTCCGGGGTCGCACAATTGCCTATTGGGATCCCCGGCACTCTATCGTTTTGTTTTTTTCTGCTCTCCCCTCCCCCAGCGCTGGCTAGACAGGTTTCGATTTGGCTGCTGATGGGAGTGGGAGTTGAAGGTCAGGTGTCTCTAGTTTTCCCCTAGTCTTTATGTGGGCTCACTCTGAGACTCCCTCCCCCGGAAAGCCTAGGAGAGATTTTATGCGAATTCCCCGATGTATGGGGGATGGGCTGAGTGACACAGACCTGTTTTATTGTTGCAGTCTGTCGGAGAGTGGCGGTGGATACTTCAGCTCTCCAAGATGGTAGCCGCTGATTGCCCTGGTGGAGTTTCCGTTGTGGGGGATAGGACTGTATTGCTTCCTTCCCCGTCTGAAATCCCGTACTCAGCCCGGGGGTCAGTGTGGGCTTGGCCGGCAGGGTTCCACCGAATCGCAGCCACTTTTCTCCCTGCTTGCTAATTAATCACTTCTCTGTGGTACCTTGCCTTCTGTGGCCGCGGGGCAGTCCGCGGGAATCAGTCAGCCCGGGTCTCCGGGGTCGCACCCAAATTATTCATTTAGAACATCAGAAATCCATTGAACAACTCTCCATTTCCCCTCCTCACCGTCCTTTCACTGGCATATACAATATCATTATTATGCTTTCACCTTCTATGAGTCTACCTATTTTGAAAGGTTCTTATAATTGGACTCATGAAGGATTGTTTTCTTTTGTGCTTCTATCTGTAGTGTTTTTGATAGGAACACTTTGTATTGATTATTCAGTGATTGCTCTACATTAAGTGTACATATCCTATCACCATACACTAGTGCTAACATTTTGTCAGTTCAAGTATGATATTCTTACCTCTTTTTAGGTCCCCCAATCTCTCCCAGTCATAATTGTCTTCAATATTTCATCTACATAATTAGAAAACTACCTTGGAAAAATACAGTTTTTACTTCAATTATCAATTTCTCAAGCAGAGAAACATCTTCCTTGTATATTTGCTTTTCCTCCTATTTCTTTATTCCTATGGTTTCAAGATTTCTTCTATTCTTTCTCTTCTGCTTAGGAAAATGATTCTGGCCATCCTTTTAGAGTAGATCTGCTAACAACAAATTCTCTTGCTTCATTAATCACATCATGTATTGATTCTGCTTCTTTCCTGGTGGGTATTTTCAGTGGATATAGAATTCTAGGTTGACAGTTCTTCTCTTTAGCTCTTGAAAGATACTGTACCCTTCCTTCTCTCTTCTATGGTTTCTGATGAGAAGTCACTGTCATCTGAGTTATTTCGCTCCTGTTGATAATGCCTTTTTTTTTTCCCCTCTCAGACTGTTTTCAAGATCTTTCTACACAGTTATAAGTTTGATAATGGTGTGCTTTGGCATGCATTTCTGTAGATTGTTTTCGGTTTGCAAGTCAAGTCACATTTTTCAATTTGTAGATAGTCTTTTACCAAATTTGGGAAATATTCAACTATTGTTTTCATGAATACCTTTTCAGCAACATCTACCCCCACCCTTCACATCATCTCCTTTGCTTTGGAAACTCTGATGAAGAAAAGTTAGACCTCTTATTAAAGACTCTATGTGTTCCAAACTTTGTGCATTTATTTATTCAGTCTTTTTTCTCTGTTGTTTAGGGAAGTGGTAATCTTGGCATTGACATCTGTTGACTAACTTTTCTTACTAAACTTGAGATTCTTTTGATTTTGTCATGATGAGTGATTTATATTGAAGTCTGAGACTTCAGGTTACATTTACATCTTCCATTTTAGCACGACTCCTCTAATACAACTTTGGTAAGGTAAGGGTCACTGCTTCATTACTGCTAGTAGGCCAAATTCCAAATTTGGCATACATTGACAATAGGTGGCAGTAGTTTCCTTACCAATAGGTGGGAATGACAGTTCTGATTTGCCCTTAGGAATCTCCTGATGTCATGTCCACAGGGAGAAAGGTTACCCCATTACTGCCAAATGGTGGTGGAATTCCAGATTTTTTAAGATGTTTCTACTGACACCAGAGAGATTAGTGTCCTTATTACCTCTCAGTAGGGATAGAAGTCCTGGTTCTTCCCTCAGCCTTGCCTCATATTACACAGACTGGAGTTTAGGGGCTTTCATCTTGATGGACAAAGGTAGATATTTAAGCTTTTCTTTTAAACTTTGCTGAGGCCATTTTAAATTGGGTCACAGTTTCCTTGGGGATACTTGGCTAGATTAGAGCAGGTATTATCAAAATATTTTCTGTCTTGCTATGCTGGCCCTTTGATTAACACAGATTTTCTTGTGTCTTCTTATTTCTAGGATTTGTTTACATTTCCAATTTGCCTACTTCTCCAACGCCAAATCTGGACATGTGGAAATGAACTTTCAGAGAACTCACTGCTATTTCTTGTGTCCTGAGGTTTCCTACCTAATCTTCCTTCACCTCTCCACATTTCTAAGTCTCAGAACTGTATACAATTTTAGTTATAAGGAAAAGAATGCCTATCTGTCTTTTGAAAATCTTAGAGTCCATGTTTTCTAACCAGTATTTTCCCTGCTTCTCAGTGCACATTAAATGCTTGTTCAATGTCTGATAATATAAGAATCTCCTAAATCTCACTACCTACGTGTGCAAATTACCATGGAAATATTTATAGCCCAGGATTTCTGTGACTAGTAAATTATATATAGTGAAGAAAGATTTTTGCATAGTTCTTGGTGTTTAATAAGTATTCAATATACTTTAGTTATGCTAATAGGAGCTGAACTTCAAAAGATTTCAGCAGAAAAAAATCTGGTAAAAAGAATAAGATAAAGATTAATATCATGAATAACAGTAGAATGAAATTAATATTAAACTTTAATAAAGATCCATAAGTGTTTTGAATACAAATTATGTTCCAGAGATTTTATGAGTTTAATGTTTAATTCTAAATATCATCTTACAGTGACATAATATTATCATGCCATTTAATGGGTGAGAAATCTCAGGAAAAGAAAGTCCCATTACCCAGCATACATAAAAGTAATATGTAAACAAGATTTTTAACTCTGTCCAAGCAAACACATACTAGAGTCTGTTCCTTTTCTAATCTGAAATATCTGAAAATTTCCATGCTGATATATTCAAATTTATGTCATGGAAAGTATGTGCAATATGACTTTTTGACTCATTTGAACAAAATAATTTGGAGATTTTAAAATATTATTCAAAGATAATAATGAATATGCAATCCACCCCCATGCTATAGTTTTTATCTCAGCTACAGAACAGGAGAATAAAATGAATTATTTTCAACACTGGAAAAATAAGTAAAAATAATGGTTTCATGTTTAGAAAAAGATTTGAATATTAGAAAGAATAATAATTCTAATACAAATTAGACAATGCAGCAGTATCTTGCAAAAAAATAAAAACTGAAATCACCATCACTCTAGATATCAAGAATAAAGCAATTTAACAGTACTAATGCATTGTTACTTTATAAATCTCTCCCTCCATCATCATGCTAAAACTCAGAGAAATGAGTCTAGAAATGTCCTGTGACTATAATCCTATTCAACTGTGGAGTATGCAATTCTGGATATTGAGGTTGCCTTCATCTGCAAAGTAAAATGATTAGTGTCATAAACTTATTCCATTTTTTCACTTGCTTTTTTAAAGGATTAGAGTAGGAAGGTGTAGAATAGAAAGGTACAGACATAGGTATAGTAGGAAGGGAACATGCAAAATGTGTTCAATTTTACAGAAAATATGTGTGTCCAGTCAATAACAAAAGTCAGGTTTTCTGATTTAGAAAATTGCTATTTGTGTAACCGACGTGATTCTGCAATCTGCATTTGGGGTAAAATTGGGGGTTCATAACCCACTTCAATCTAATGTATGAAACATTATATGTCAAGAGCTTTGTAATGTTGTGAACAACCAATAAAAAAAGATTAAAAAAAAAAGAAAAGAAAATTGCTATTAAGGTATGACCTAGAAATTTGCTTAACATGTAAATTTTTAGCCTCACTTCAAATCTACATCAAAATTCTAAAGGCAGAGTCCAGAGATCTTTTCTTTAATAATCCCTCCACAAATCTCTTGTAAATGCTAAAGCTTGAAGACCACTTGTGTAGAAGCCACACAGCAGCCTCTTGCTAACTTCATTCCTCTCAGCTGATTCTGCTAACTTCTACATGTCAATCAGTGCAATGGAATTATAAAACCAGTCTCAGCAAGAACAGAAACGTAAGAGGCAAGCCCTGTAATACATTTTATTTCCACATTCCAGGAACATTAGACTCCATCTTTCCCATTAACTTTCCTGTCAGTGACCCCTACCACCTTACTCATTTCCTTGATTTTGTCAAACTGTTTGGATACATTTGTTTTCTCCATTAACAATTAATCTTCCTTTGAAGTTCACTTCTTTCTTGAAACACTATTCCTTCCTTTAATCTCAGACTGATTGACTAATACTCTGGTTGATAATTTGTCCAGATTCAATCAAGCTTGAAATTTGGATATATTGCTCTTTTGTTGTGATATACCACCCTACTTCAATGACTGAGATTATGGAGATAAATAAATATTAAAATTTACTATTTTGTATAGTGCATAACAAATATCAACATAACATTAATTTTGAATGTTCATAATGGAGAAGTTTATAAAATCATGGCTTATAATAGGATAATATATTCCAGATTGGAAATTCACAAAAGACTACCCTGATAAAATTAATTTTCAGTATCCTAGAGCAGGATGAACATGAAATAGGTAGATGCAAGACATGACGGGCAGAATATGGAATATGTGTAAAGATCCTAAGGAACCCAAGTTATTCAAGCATCTGAAAGAAGTGTAGTTGGCCAAAATTAATGTGGGTCTTAGGTATGGGAGGATATATATTTCTATGGTTTTTGGCCAGAGAATTAGAGACTAAGGGCCTTGCAATCCAGGTAAGTGATATTAAACTGACTGACAAAGTCAATACAAAAAGTATGTGATTAAAGATGAGTAGCATGAGGACATTACCCATTACGAAGTATTGCTCAGAAGGCTGTAGATAATGAATTTCAGGAGAACAAAGCAGATGCTGGAAAAAGCCAGAAGGGTACTGAGGTCACTTGAGGAAGAGATGATACTGCCTTGAAATAGATTCCTCATTGGAATTTTGCAGTGGATTTGCAAAATGACTGTTATCAGGGACAATCAAATATAAACCTGGAAAATACTATTTATATTGGTAATCCTAGTATATTTCTCTTAATTTCAGTATTGCTACAATCAATTTAGTTCTAGAAGTATTTTTCAAATATTTTAGAGCATTTGAAGTTTTAAAAAATATTCTGTAGGTACCTCATTGAATTTTCTCCAAAATGTATAAAAAGGATTATTCTTGAGAAAGAGTTAAAAATCTTAACAAGTGCCAGTTCCATCATAATCAGTACCTTTAGTAACATTCTCAATATTGTACACAGTGCTATTTTGGACTTGAAATAAAAATTTTACTTTCTTTAAGTTTACTTTCTTTAAAATACTCAATGTATCACCATGAGGCTGAACAAAAGCACTTGAAATACCAAGTAATCTGTTATAATTCTTAATATAATTAATTTTTTAAAAGTTTTATTTCTGGGCTGGGGTTGTGGCTCAAGTGGTAGCGCGCTCGCCTGGCATGCGTGCCGCCCGGGTTCAATCCTCAGCACCACATACCAACAAAGATGTTGTGTCCGCCGAGAACTAAAAAATAAATATTAAAAATTCTCTCTCTCTCTCTCGCTCGCTCTCTCTCTCTCTCTCTCTTTCCTCTCTCACTCTCTCTTTAAAAAAAAACTCTTTAAAAAAAAAGTTTTATTTCTTAACTTAAAAATTAATCTTTTCCTTTACAGCTTAAAACACTTTAGGAAACCCTTTTTTTATCATATCTGGTGTTCATTTATTTTAGAGAACACTTATAAGTAAACATAGTGGTCAGTTTTTACTTTTACCATTAATTACATTAAAATTTAATCAAGATCACGAAATATTTTTTTTTCCTACTAATATTGCATTCTGGATCAACTTTGATATATGTATCAATAATCATTATTGCTGCTATATGAATGGAATTTCATGTGCATTGATGCCTATGCATTTCTTGTATTCTACTCACAAAAACAATCACCAACTGATAAAAATCTCTTCATTTCTTACCTTATTTTTGATATTAAATTGAAAAACAAAAGGCAGTATCAGCTTTGAAATGTAGAGAACTTTAAAAAGTATGGCTTCCACACTTAGAAAGTAGATGGACAGACTACAGTTGAATATTTCCCATGGTATCAGTAAAGCACTAAGGTTTCAGAGAATGTAAATAAACTAAAATCTGGAGAGAAATAAATAAATATTTTCCACAAGAGGAGCAGAATCACTGGAAGATTTTCTTACCTGGGGCAGAAATCACAAAACACTCCTCTTTAAATTACTAAGAAAATTCAGTTAGGAATTTAAGAAATGGCTTAAAGTTCAGTGTGGGCTAGCCTGAGTGTGAAAATCCTGCTACTGGAAGGCAGGGATCCATGCTCCCCCTTTCATGCTTTTCCATAGAGAAACTCATAAGATTTCATGGGCTCACAGGGAAGCAAAGAAAGAACCAGGCATAGTTTTCTTTCTGCTGCTGACTGAGGAATGGAGAACAGAAGTCAAACTCTATTCATGACCATTTTCTTAACTTCACTAGAGAATAAAATCTGTAATCTGCACTAGAGGAGCCCCGCTCCCCAACAAACAAAAACAAAACCAAAATATTTGAACATATAACCTGAAAGCCACTGGTAGCAACACAAGATAGCTTGGGGAAGGGAACATGATAAAAGAAAAATCTCTACCTTTTTTTTTCCAGTAAAGGAAATGAACCCAGGGTTTTGTGCATGCTAGGCAAGCATTCAGGCACTGAGCTACATTCTTGCCCTGAAAAATCTCTACTTTGTGTGAGGAATAGTAACACATGCCACCATCACATCTATAAGAGGACAGGAAGTTTGTGAAGATTACAACCATGGGTTCATATTTACAGTGCCTTCCACAAACCATGGCATAATCAAGATGCCATCACCCACTTCCACACACATGCACATACACACACACACACACCATCAATAAAATAAAAAGCATTAGGTAAAACTAAAATTCAAATACAAAGTTACAATAGACTACTCTTTCTGGAAGCAGCACAGGGTAGATACAAAGCCTCATGGGTACCATACTCACTAAAGCATTTTGAGGTCTCTGGTCATGAGTCAAACAATAAACTTCAACCCATCCAAAAGTCCCCATTAGATGCAAACAAACCCATATACTAAAGACCTAACAAGAGTAAAGATGTAGTCACCTCCAAGCATAAATTATTATTTTTTATTACCTACCTTATATAAGTATCGCTTTCAAAGAACAACATATAAAATTTTGAGATGCAAAAAGCATAGTATGAAGAGTCAGTCCTCAGACCAGATGTAGATATGATACAAATGTATCCTGTTGCTATCAGACAATGACATAAAATAACGACCATATATATATTAAAGTCTCTAGAAGACAAAATTGACAATACGATTCAGCAGATCAGCAATTTCAGCAGAGAGGGAAATTATAACAATCATCTAGAAATGATAAAAGTTTAAAATTTAGCAATAGAAACAAAGAACATCTTCAACAGGCTTATCAGTAGACTTAGACAAGAAAACAATCAGTGCATATAAAGGTAGTTAATAAATGTTACACAACCAAAGTGTAAACGTAAAATAGAGTAAAAAATGCACAAAAAGCAAACACAACCAGACCAGAATATTCAAGAGTTGTGGACAATTCAGGATTTAAAAGAGAGAAATAATAGATAAAATCAATAAAACCACAATACAATCATTTGAAAAGTTTCATAAAATTGATGTACTTCTACTTTAGTCAGGCTAACTCAGAAAACAAAATAATAAGAAGAAACACATTGCCAATGGCAGAAAAGAAAGAAGGGAATTCACTACTGATCTCACAAGCACTGAAAATATAGTAAAATGATAATATGGTAAATCTAGGTTAATGAAATTAGTACTTTAAATGAAAGGTAAAATTTTTTTAAAAAAATAATTCAAGGAAAAAAATATTGGAATAAATGTCTTCTATAAATATGAAATTTGAGAACTCTAGGACTAAATACATTCACAGGTGAATTTTATCCAATATTTCTTTTTATATTTATTTTAATTAGTTATACATGACAGTACAATGATCTTGACATATCATACATTTGAATCAGATGGGATATTATTTCTCATTTTTCTGAGTGTACAGGTTGAAGAATCACATTTGTCATGCAGTCACATATATACATACAGCAATAATAATGTCTATTTTATTCTGCTGTCCTTCCTTTCCCCCTTCCCCTCCCCTCCCCTCCCATCACTTCTCTCTACCCAATCTAATGTGACACACTTTTTTTTTCCCTCACATCGTCATACATGTATTCTGAATAATGATGAGGGTCTTCTTCCATCTTCTGTGCAATTCCTCTTATCCCACCCTTTCCCTCCCACCTCTCTTCCCTATTTAGTTTATCCAATATTTTAATAAGAAATATTGATTCTACATATCTGTCTCTATAATAGAGATGAGGAAAGAATACTCACCAATTTTCTTTATGATGTCAGACTTACCCTAATTTCAAAATCAGGCAAAAGTAAGAAAATATAAAACTATAGCTCACAAACATATACACAAAAATCCTTAACAAAATATTATTTAGTGAATCGAATTCAACAAACTATTTTAAAAATGGATTAAAAAGTGCAATTAAGTGGGGTTCAGCACAGAAAAACAAAGCTGGTTTATCAATTAATGTTAAATTATGTGTTATGGAGTAAATTGTATACCCCAAAAATTTATATATTGAGGGCCTAATGTGAATGTATTTGGAAATAAGAACGTAAGTGAATATTAAGATTAAATGAGATCGTAAGCTACAATCTTAGTGCAGTGCTCTTATGACAAATGGAGAAGATACTGGGGTTACACAGAGCAAAGGCTACTTGAGGATGCAGAAAGAAGACAGCTACCTGCTAAGCCAGGGAGAGATCTCAGGAGAAGCCATGCCTGTTGACACTTGGTATTGGTCTTCCAACCACTAGGACTGTAAGATAATAAATTTCTGTTTTTCAATAGTCTTTTATCTGTTTTGCTGTAACCGTTCTAGTAAAATAATGTATCATGTAATTCATCATATTAGCAGACTAAATTAAACATCAGCACCAAAAAAAAAAAAAAGAAGAAGAATGAATGGTCATTTCAGCATAGACTGCAAAAAGATGCACAAAATTTCCCATTATTCATGACAACAATATAAATTCCTACAAAGATAAGAAAGAAAGGGAACTTCTTTCTCCTAGTCAGGATCATCTATTGAATCTTAGAGCTTATACTACATATAATGATAATATACTATATATTTCCCTTCAAGCTAAAGATGTTCTCTTATTACTTCTATTCAAAATTACATTAGGAATTCTGGCTAAAGAAATAAGCCAAGGTAAAAATACAGACAATATAGATATAAACTTGAGTCTAAAATTTCTTATTTTTTAATTTTATTTTTATTTTTTATTGGTTGCTTAAGACAATACAATGATCTTGACATATAATACATTTGATTCAAATGGGGTATGAATTCTTATTTTTCCACATGTACAGATTGCAGGATCACATTGGTTATACAGCCACATTTATACATACGGCAATACTAGCATCTGTTGTATTTTGCTGCCCTTCATATCCCCCTTTCCCCTCCCCTCCCCTCCATAATCAAAACAATTCTGACAAAAAATATATCTGGATGGTTCACATTTTCTGAGACATTTTATATAGCTGAAGCATAATATTACAGTCTGGGTGAAAAAATGTAGATATGGACATCAGTGTAGGAGAATAAAGAGTCCAGAAATAGATTCACAAAAACACAGGCAATTAATTTTAACAAAGATGCAAAGACCATTTGAAGGACAAAGGACAGAATTTTCAACAAATGATGTGGAACAACTAACTTCATATGCACAGTAACTAACTTGAACATGTCTCACATTTTATACTAATGATATTCAAACTAAATCATGATCCTCAATGTGAAATGTAAACCTATACAATTTCAGAAAAATGTAGGAGAAAACATGTATGACCTTGGATTTCAGGATTCAAATACATAACAGAAAACTCATGATCCTTAAAAGAATTATGGATCACTTTTATTATATTTAAACTTTTGCTTTGAAAAATAATCTATTAAGATAATAAAATTTTAGATGAGGAGAAAAGTATTCGTCAATCATATATAAAGGGTTTACATAAAAATTAAGAATATTTTTAACTCAGCAATGAGAAAGCAAATCATAATCGTTCCTTAAGGAAAACCAAATTAAAGCCACATGTTAAACACAAAACACATTAGAATGACTAAAATATAGGGAAAAAAACCTGTTACTATGAAGTGTTAAAAAGAATGCAATAGAAAACATTAGGAATTCCTATTTATTGGTAATAGGAATGCAAAATAACAAAGGCACTTTAGAAAACAGATTTGAAGTCTCTTATAATTTTAAACATACAGTAAAAAAAACAAAAAACAAAAACAAAAAACAGTGATTCCAGTACTGGACATTCATTCAAGTAAATCAAAATTTTCTGTTAATAAAAGACCTACATGTGAAAATTTATAGAGACTTTATTGATATTGACCTAAGACTGAGATTTGAAAGATGGCCCTTCAACAGTTGAATGAGTAAACAACAATATAGTCATGAAATGTATCACTATTCATACCTGAGAAAGTGGTCTAATAGTTCAAATTAATTTACAATATAATTTGTTACTTGAAAAAAGCCAAACTCAAAAGGCTGTATATCCTATGATTCCATTAAAATGGAATTCTGAGAAAGGTGAAACAGTGGGTTAGAATACTAATCAATCATTGTAGAGGTTACCAGGCACATCATTAGTAGAGGAGCCCCATATGAGAATTTTTTGATAATAGAACTATTCAATATGATACTTCAGTTCTGCATAAATGATTGTGAGCATTTTCAAAATCAAGAGAACTGTAATACCCATGGAATAAGTGTTATGAAAATTATAAGAAAATCAAAAAAGGACACCCATACAACTATGAAATTTAAACAGTAACATAAACCAGTTCTGTAACAAATATATCCACAATTCTGATGAAATCTGATTAAAGTATATAATTTAGTACTCTTTGGAGAGGAAAATCTGACCTAAGTAACTCAAAAACAGCATTTTGACCAGACAACTAAGGCTAAAGATAAAAGAATAATACACAAACAAAACTCAAATCAACTATATAATAACTCTGTAGTTGGTAAACTTGTTACTCACAGGGCTTTATTTAGCAATTCTGAAATTAATTTGCATGTATGCAAACAGTTAATTGCTGGTGTTAGAAACTTTCTCATTGTCAGAGAAAAAAAAGTTACTTTTAAATATATAAATAAGCAAAGAGGAAGATGTAAACAAACCCAGTGATGATGGATTAAAGTAGAATATGCTGGTTTGAAATCATGTATATTTTAATATGCATGCAAATACAGAAATATGAATAAGTGTGTGATATATATTATCTTGTATACATGTATTTACTATCTCTGTCTATAGAGAAGGACTTGAAAGTGTGACTCCACAACTGAAAAAAGTACTATTAGTACCAAGATCTTAAATTCTAAATTCCAAACTCCAATTAATGAATCTTATGACTGATAATAAGTCTGTGTTTGAGAAAATACAAGACGAGCCTAGAAACTGTAGTACTAAGAATAAGGGAATACTAGAAAAATGAGTCTCTGTATATATCAAGAACAACTTCCAATCAGCCAGCACAAAACAACTCTCAATCTCCGAAGCTGGAAAATTTTAATAGTAAAATAAATCATTATAATGTTGTATTATAGACTGTCCCAAAATCTCAATGACTTGACTTAATTTTTCCACTTTATGATGGTGCAAAAGTGACAGGTATTTAGTAAAAGTCTTACTTCGAATTTTGAATTTTGAACATTTCTGGAGCTACTAGAACGGTTAGGATACTCTCTTGAAATGATGGGCAGTGGCAGCAACTGTAGTCATGAGAATAAACCACCAATACTCTACAGTGTACTATGTTGCTAAGCTATGATGTTCAGTCAGTTAGGTGTATAAAATGTATTTTCAACTTAAAATGAGTTTATATCTTCCATATCTTAGATTGAGAATCAATATTATTCAAAGAATAAAATACATATCCACCAATGTACACTGATAAAAATAAATGCTTGATGAAAAAATATGAAGGTAAATAAACAAATTTTCTCTTTATGTGAATTCCAAATAAGAAGGAAGGGAAATAGATTACCATTTGGACACCAATCCATTGCTGCTGACAGGATCTAAGAAAAAAATACCATGACCAGCAGGTCATTATTATGGAGAAAAATAATTTCATTACCTCAAAGTATTTCTAACATATAAATTCTTAATTGCTCATATTTTGTTACAGATGACAAAAAAGAATTTGATGTATCTTTGTCTCCAAGAAGGAATCCCCCTCTCTTGAATAAAGTATAAAATGAATGACTTAATTCTAACATATAGATAGGGAAAGGGACAATTAATTATTTGATAGTGGAGAATCCTGGCAGAAAAGCACCTAAGTTATACGGTCAAGGTGCAACTGATCACCTTGACCAAGTATGTTGACATCCTATACTCTCATGTGATGCAATAAGAAGAAAATTCATAGTAATCGCCTTCAAAATCCCAGCTTGACAATCAGAAAGAATCAAACAGACCCAAGCTAAGGGACAGCGTAAAAAAAAAAAAATACCCTATCAGTAATTTCCAAAAATGTCAACTTATGAAAGATAAGTTGTTATGATTTAGATTAGGCATCTCCCAGAAGCCCATGTGTGAAACAATGCAAGAAAGTTTAAAGGTGAAATGATTGGATTATGAGGGTCTTGCCTCATCAGTGGATTAATCCCCTGCTGGGAATTAACTCAGTGTTAACTGTAGGCAGGTAGAGGGTGGCTGGAGGAGGTGGGTTTTTGGGGCATGCCTTTGGGGTTTATATTTTGTCCTTGCTGAACACAGCTCTCTCTCTTTCTGGTTCCTGGTGCCATGTCACCAGCTACTTTCCTCTCTCACACACTTCTGCCATGGTGTTCCACCTCACTTCAAGTCTGGGAGAATGAAAGTGACAGTCCATAAATGGAGATCTCTGAAATAGTGATCCCCAAAGTAAACTTCTCATCTTCTAATTGTTCTTTTCAGATCTGTTCATCATAGCAGTGAAAAAGCTGACTAAAACAAAAATAAAACTGGAAATTTTTACAGATACAAAGAAAAATTAGGATTAACGAGGACTAAATGTACTGTGGTATTCTGGATTACATACTAACACATGAAGAGGTCATTAGTGGAAAAAAAATATTGAAACCTGAATAAAATATAGAATTCATAAATAGTATTTGTAATATCGAATGTATTATTTGGATATTTGGTTACAAATATTATGATATAAATGCAATAATATAATATTTTTTCCTAGTTTTGATAAATGTATCATAGTTATGTAAAATGGATGCTGTGTAAAGATGGAACTCTTTATATAATCTTTATAAATCCTTAAAGTTATTTCAAAGATAAAGGTTTAAAAATAACTTATTAAGCCTTTTCTCTTTATAGTTTCTACATATGGTCTAGGACTGACTTGTACTCTTGATATTAGTCATTTCATACAATCTAAATTAGTGTATCTGTTAAGATATATTTGTCTATGAATTTTTCTTCTCTATCACATACCACTGATAGTATGCAATGACCAAGAGTGCAATTTTAGAGAGTAATTATGTCAACTGCTAGTTCTGTATTCTCTCTGTGCACATTATTTGCCTACATTTCCAAAACTCTTAGCACTGGTTTATATCTGTTAGTGCTATATGTGGAGAGCAACTTTGAATTACTCTTATATAGTAGGAATTTCTTGCATATAAATGCCATTTTTGTTTTAATTTGAAAACAGTAGTTTGTAATTTCTTGGTAAAAATAAAATAATTCCATTAGCTTACTAGAGGGACTATTATACTTATTCAGAAACATCTGGCCACCTGTGATGATTTCAGCCATTTTTTAAAAAGTTTTATAAAATACACTGTAACTCTGAATTGAAGTAAACTAATCACTCTTCTTAGTAATTACTTTTACAAGTACACTAAACTTTCAGATTCTCCTAACACAAAGAGATTAACATCATGTAGTTTTTGTGATGTTTCTGTATACTGTGAATAAACTTTAATTTTGAGTTCGACTAGTACATCATTCCTTTCACGTCTTCAGTGAAACACATAAAGCCATAGATACATCATTATTAATTAGTTTTATTAGATTTATATTGCTGCATAAATTGTGAACACTTGAAGGGTTTTAAACCACAAACAACTATTTGATTGTTTTCATGGATTAGGAATCTAGACACAATTTTGTTGCATCTTTTGTTCAGGATGCCACAAGTTTTAATTAAAGTATTAAGAATGCCAGGGTTAGCTTTTCATCATTGTGACCAAAATACCTGACAAAAAAAAGCACTTAGAGGAATAAAAGTTTATTTTGGGCTCATGATTTCAGAAGCTCAGACTGTGCTTAGCTGACTCCACTACTCGTGGGCCCAGGGCAAGGGAGAATAACATTGCAGAAAGGTATGGCAGAAAGCTGCTTAGTTAAGGCAATGGGAAGCAGAAAGATAGGAAGGGGACATAGAAAGAGATAGATAACCCAGTTTATGACACCACTGACCTAACTCCTCCAGCCACACTCCATCTGCCTAAAGTTATCATCCAGTAGTTCATTCAAATTATTAATCCATTAAATTTATTAATCCATTGGTGAGGTTTTACAACTCTCACAATCAAATCATTGCCCTTCTGAGAATTCTTTCATTGACAAATGCATGTTCTTATTGGGGACATTGAAGATCCAAACCATAACCTTCCATTTCTAGCTCTGAAGAGCTCATGTCTATCTTTCAATGCAAAAATGTATTTAATCCTTCTCCAAGAGTCTCCAGAGTCTTAAAAGTTCCAGCATTGCTCCGAAAGTTCAAGTCCAATGTCTCCTCTGAGACTCAAGGCAAACTGTGGCCTGTGAGCCCCTATAAAAACCAAAAGCAGTTTACATGTATCCAATATACAAAGGCATAAATATCCCTGTTCCAAAAGGGAAGGCATAGAAAGAAGGAATGGAACTGAAACAAGAACAAAAATTAGTAAGGCAATCATGTCAGATAGTTTCTCGTTCAGCATCTCAGAAGATATGAGCACCAAAGCCTTGGGAAAACCTGCCCCTGTGACCTTACTGGTTACAGTCCCCATGGCCTCTCTCTTGGCCTAGCATGCCTTCCACCTTTGCTACAGCTTGGGCTTTATTCTCACAGCTTCATCAATTGCCCTTTCAGGGGTTGCCTGGAGGGATTCTGACCCTGCAGAATCCTGGCCACTTTTCCTGACCTCTCAGGCCTTCCTTAGAAATCTCTGTGGAAATGTTCATGACTTCCCTACTCCAGCATCCTACATTTCTACAGAACTACCATCGTGTGGACAATGCCAAGGTCTGCTATTAGCTCAAGAAATATATGGGTTCCTTTGGGCCACAACTGCAGCACCCACTGCCTATGCAACTGAGCAGGGTGAAATGAATCCTGTGGAAACATCTTCCAAGGAACCCCTGTATGAGCAGGGTGCCTCCAAACTCTTTTTTGAGTTTTCATAGTTTAGACCCTTGAGACTTCCATAGGTGTGGTCATAGTGATTCCTCAGATACCCTCAAGCAGATTCCCTATGACCCCTGAGCAAAGTACTTAGGTACTGTTTAGTGGCAGTAATATTTTCAGCAACCACAACTTCCATGGTTTCAATTATACAGGTGCTTTTCTGGCCAAACTTAAATTGTTTTTAAATCATTCTGCTATGTTATCTGCCACTGATTCTCACAATAAACCTGACTAAAAACTATCAGCAATACCCTTGCCACTGCCTGAAATTGTTCTGCCTTTAAATTTTCTCCACAAGATTAATTAGTCCATCACCTTTAAATCAGACTCACAGAAAGACTCAGGGCATAGACAAAATATAGACAAGTTCTTTTTCTCCCCCCTTAGGATATAACCCAAATGGCCTCTCATTTCCCAAAGAGTCCTTATTTCTATCTGGAACCTCATGAGCATGGTCTTATTGTCAGCATTCTTATGGACATTCTGGTCTTCTGAGCTGCCATCAAAATTGACCATTAAGTACTGCTTATAACCTTCCAAGGATTCTCCAGCCTGCATTTCCAGATTTTTCCAAACTCCCCACAAACTAGTTTCAATTGCTTCTAAATGTTGTGGTCAGGTTACTCACAGCAACAACTCCACTTCTCAGTATCAATTTTGTGTTAATGTTTTTGTCACTGTGGCCAAAATACCTGAAAATAATGTGTTATAGGAATAAAAGTTTATTTATGGCTTAAAATTCTGAATTTTCAGTCTTGACCTAATGCCTTCACTCATATTACTTGCCTAAAGTTCCATCCATAGTCCATTCGTATTATTAATCCAGTGAGTTGATTAGTCCACTAATGGATTCTCATTCCCTAATCATTTTACTTCTGAACATTCCTGCATTGCCTAACACACAAGCTTTTTAGAGAATATTAAAGAGCTAAACCATTACAACTGCATTCTCATCTGGAATCTAGATTGGGAATAATCTGTTTCCAAGCTCACTTGGGTTGCTAAAGAATTTGTTTTCTTTTATTGCATGAATGATGGCTCTAGATTTTTGCAGGCTAGAAACTGCTCTCAGTTCCCATAGGCTCTCCATAGTGCCTTACTGCATGTGTTTCTTCAACTTTGTAATTACTTTTAGGAAGTTTGCAGAGAAACTATTCATTTGCATTCTATCCAGGTAAAGTATTACATAAAGATCAAATAATCATGGGTATAATATCCTGTCACTTTTTTCATATTCAATTGTTTAAATCCAAGTCATCGGTCCCATTCATACTCAAGGGAATGTGATTACATAAAGTCTGACTCATCAGTAGGTAAGGATCACAAGGAATCACAACAGAGTCTCTGGCCATATCTAATACATGAATCTACCAAAGCACAGATCATATGAAATTATGTTTGTTGAGAGTTTTCATATTCAGTAAACAATGTTAGCTTAAAACTTTCTTTAAAAACATTTGTGGGCTTTATGATTACTAATAAAATAATTGTATGTGGAATTAAAATTAAATTTACGTATCTTATGTATTCACAAAAATTAATTTTTCTCTGAAACCAGCGAAATTTCTATCAGTCAATAGATCACCTGGGAAGTCCAGTGTTCAGCACACTGTTCTTTAAGAAACAGCCCCTGGAGCATAGATAGATCTCTATTTAGATAATTGTCCCTGTTATTTCATCAAAATAAAGATGTAGATTTGGGACCATTTATTTAATGGTAAAATCATTTTTATTTTTTCTCTTTAATAGAGTCCTTTTGGGGTAATATTATACTGAATGCAAAAAATCTGGTAAAATTGTTGCAGTATCCAACATCTTACTCTTTTCTGGTAAAATATTTTATGTTCAAGGGTGAGTACATATCATTGTTTGATTCATTACTATGCCAGAGCTTCAGCCAAGTTGTGAAAATGTACAGGAGCAAGTGAGACAAGATCACAGATTTTCTGACTATTTAAAGCAGACAGTATTAAAGTGTAACATGGCAACTGTTCATGTAAAAGATGGATAAGAATGATCCCAAAAAAGGAGATAAAGTTAATCACTTATTTTTGAAGAAATTTTGGGGTAGATTGGCTTAACTCAATTGCTAGAAGCAAATACCATCCTCAGCTCAGTTTAAACAATAAGGAAAAATGAATATATTGTACTTGTAGTTCTTTTGCTAAAGACATGTTGCTTTCTGTGCTCACTGGCCCATTTCAAATATAGACATTCAGTCTGCTAGAGTGCAGGCTATTGTCCTTAAGTTATTTCTTTTTCCCAGCCTACAAAGCCCAAGTATGCCATTAAACTGCGTAGAGAAATAGATACAAAAAGGTATTAAAAATATAAATGGAGTACTTCAAATATGGTACTATAATGAGGAAATGATGTCTCTTTTTATATGCCTAGATGAAACACAAAAGTAGGTGATTACAGTCAAAGATTTATGCAATATTATAGTATTTTTCATTATATTAGGTTTTAAGGTATAGTTTTCCATCTTCCTTGAACTAACTACTACTTCAGGTGGTAGAATTAACACATAACATACTGTTTAATTTCTATAGCTAAACTTTTAAATGCTATAAATGTACATGCCTATGAAGCACATGTTTGCTGTATTTATAATATATCCACAGCATTATCAAGATACTGGTAACTTCTCTAGATATGCTTAAGTCATTTCATATAAAGACTACTTTCGCATTCACTTTGTTCAAATTTGGTAGCTAGATACAATAAATCTCATCTAACAGTGGCAGAAAGAAATAAAATTAAATATTATTGCCATATAATGATTTTATAGTTAAATAAATTTTACAAAGGTATGGGTCTTTCATTGTTTGCTTTCCCTTTAACAATGTTTCCCTGTGATTAAGTCAGAGATCAGATAACCTTATGCAGTATATACCCAATAGCAACATAAAATTCAACATCTGCTGTAATATTCTATAGACTTATCCCACTTTACATATAAAATGAATACAAAATAGATAAGCCAAATACAAAATGTAAACAAACCATTTATCACTTGCAAATATTAATGGAAAGAACAAAATAAATAGAACAAACCTTGTGAAGTCAATAAAGAATAGATAAATCTACAATTTTACATTTTCTGTTTAGATTTAAGTGGCTGTTGTTAAAGCACAGATGTTCTAAATGAATTTATAATCATTTAAATTAATATACATTTCTACTGCTGGCTGGATTTCATATTCATTCATTTCTATTTTCTGAAAATTCCTGCATTATGTTTCTCAAACAAAATGCTTATGTTATGGGGGATAAACTGGTTGTAGTTTATTAATAGATTTAAAAGCTACCAATTAGGCACTGTAACTTGACTTTCCAGTCATGTTAGGTATTTTTATTGTCATTAAGATTTCTATTAAATGTTGGTTATGACATGGTTTAGTGATGAAAGCAACTGTAAAGAATTTGAGAGTTATGTAGCATAAATGCTCTAGTTGAAGTAAAATTGGGTTGAAAATTTAATTTGTTTTATAAAGTTTATTGATCCATATACAGGTAATGTCACAGCCTTTAGACAGAAAATGTCTTCCAAAAGTTTTACTTGGCTTAGATCTTTTGAATGTAGACAAAAGTAAGATCTGTGTTACATAGACAAGAACCAAACTAGAAAAAAATCAATTTGTTCTACTTTCAGAACATATTTAGTCAAAAATCACATAAAGAATTGCCAAGTTGAAACTTACAAATTTAAAACTCTTATTTCCTCCACAACCTTGGCAAATTAGACTAAGATGAGTAAAATATTCCTTTACATTGCATGCTTTTAATCCATTTTTATAGCTTTTTACTCCCTCTCATCATTGTATACAATAATTCTTTTGCAGCTTTGACAACATCATTTGGCTTTATTAGAAATTATTTTTAATTTCCTACTCAAGAATGATATCTGTAATATCTGTTTGTGTGTGTCCTACATTTTTTTTCTAGGCTTGGCTTATCCCTATAGGGATATCAGACGTTAATCATACTTACCATTTTTAGCAACATGGTTCTCAACCCTTTAGGAACAAAGATAAATGAGTATATGTTATAATATTTTATCAGCAGATACAAGTTACGTAATTTTAAAAAATGGAATATTTTCTAGTTCTCAAAAATCATAGATTTGAAATAAACAAATCCTCCATTTCAAGGACTTCTGTAAAAAGGTTGACATCTATTTTTCTTGTGCACTTTGCCATTTACTTGAGTGGAGGAATTTGGTAGAGATACCGTTTAGTGCTGGGAATTTTACTAGGTGTTATGGATGTAGTTAAGAGATGATCATTTGTTCCACCAAAAAGCATTCTGCCCAGTAGAAGAGACAGAAAAATTCAAAATATTTTAAATGCTATGACTGAGATAAGTCACAGTGCATAAGGAGCAAACAGGAATTCAAACTGAGATGGAGGCATGACAGCAGAGCCAGAGAAAGCCACCTGGATGAGGCAATACCTGAGA
This sequence comes from Spermophilus citellus, assembly GCF_964194105.1. Classification (NCBI taxonomy): domain Eukaryota; kingdom Metazoa; phylum Chordata; class Mammalia; order Rodentia; family Sciuridae; genus Spermophilus; species Spermophilus citellus. The sequence continues at coordinate 78,251,125 of NC_138191.1, read as the reverse complement.
CTTCTGGCATGGTCAAAAAACAAAAAATGATGCACTGAGTTTCAACTGCACTCTTCTACCTTCATAACAACTTCAAAAAATATACAGTGAGTTTAGTTAACGCAGATATGGTCATAAAATTGGACAAAACCCACTGTGGAAGTTTAGGAAGCTCAAGAAGGAATTACATCCGATACCCAACCAGACATGAGAAAGGGCACAAAACAACAATTAACTGGTTGAAGTTGAGAATTTTAACCACCTCTTTTTGTTTCCCTGCTATTGTCTTGAATGATTCATGACCTCTGAGTACCATTTGGAGAAGTTCTCCTGTGGATCAAAGAGATTTCTGCCATAGGTGTGATCATTCGGCTCAGTTTTCCAGAGTGGAGCTCTATAAATGGTAGTGGCATTATGCTAAATAACTATAAAAAAAGATCACATTATAAAACAGAAGCATTTGAAAGGTAATCCAAGTCCCTAATACCATAGGTGTTTGCCCTTCGTCCTAAAGGGTTAAGGTAGTAACAGCAAATTGAAGTAAGAAAGTAGGTGCATGAGGAGGTTGAAAAGAATGGTCATATGTTTGGAACAGGTGCAGACCAGTTGGCTAGTGCTTGCTCATTATTCATCACCCAAACTATGTAATTCCAGAAGCTCTGACATAAGTTGATGCTCCCTGTCTGAACAGAGTTTGTGAAATAAAAAAACAAAGAATAAATTACCTGTGCAGTATTATGCTGAACTTGCTCTAACCAGTATAGCTTTATGCTGTGAACCAATTTGGTACATTTTCTGATCTTTCTCTTCTTTTTATTTTTAAGTGGGAGAATATACTTTGCAATTCAATGCTGTCATTCAGCATAAAATCATCATATAAAATGACAAGGCAGGGATATGTTGTATTCTAGGATGCTAAGGAACATAAACAAATTTTTCTATGAAAGTCAAAGTTAAGTAGTGGGAACTTTGCCTACAGGAGACTATATTCATTCTTGTACTACACTAACTAGATAAGAAAGAGGACTTGAAAGATTAGTGCAGGTCATCAGACTCACACTAAAGGCATACCTGCATATTTGTAAATCATGACAGAGCTATACATAAAAAAACCTGACGTTCATAGTTGAACCTGAATGGGAGGAGTTAGCAGATATAAATAGATAATGGGGAATGATCAAGAGATGACATACAAATACTAGCTCTATAAATATGTCTTCAAATTTGAAGTAAAGAAAATAAATTGCATTTCATGGAAGAAAAATGCTGTAGGGAAGAGATAAAAAAGCATATATATATTACCAGGAATCTCAGTGGAAAGACACAGTTCTAAAAACTATAAAAACAATATTTCTACTTTTGTTCTTTTTTTTTTTTTTTTTGTATTGGGGATTGAACCCAGCGGTGGCCCCACTGAGTCACATCCCCAAAACTTTTATTAGTTTTTTTCTTATTATTTTTTGACACCGGGATTGAACCCCGGAGCACTTACCACTGAGCTACATCCTCAATCCTTTTTTGTATTTTATTTAGAGACGGGGTCTCACTGAGTTGCTTCGGGCCTTGCTAAATTACTGAGGCTGTCTTTGAACTTTCAGTCCTCCTGCTTCAGCCTCCCAAGTCACTGAAATTACAGGTGTGTGCCACTGTGCCTGGTGAAATGTTTTATTTTCAAGATGAATATTTTAAAGCCACAGTTTACTTTACTGGGGTCTTAAAAATCTTAGAAACAATAGCTTCTACAAAAAGATGTAGGTAGTTTTGGAGATGAAATCATTAAGACAAAGATGCAAAGTATATCACAGTAAAGCAGAGAAAAATTAAGATGCCCAAAATGCAATGGCAATTTTTTTCTGTTTATATTGGTTCATTATAATTATACACAATAATGTTATATGCAATATGCATATAACAGTTTGATAGTTTCATTCCTAATACCTTCTCTGTCCTTACCCTTCTAGTTCCTACTGATTCCCTTTCTCCACTTCTATTTTTTAATTGATGCATTATAATTATACATTAAAATGAGTTTCATTGCAGTGTATTTATATATGCAAATAGCATAATTTGATCAGTTTCCAGTATATCTCTGTTTATTCCTCTCCTTTCTTCTCCTAATCCCCCTATTATTTCTCCCTTCTATTTTCCAGAGATATCTTTTTTATTCATTTTTCTCTCTAGCTTCCACATACGAAGCTTTGCCTTTTCACTTAACATGATGTTCTCCAGTTCCATCCATTTACGAGCAAATGACATAATTTCATTCCTCTTTATGACTGAGTAAAACTTAATTGTGAATATATACTGTATTTTCTTTGTTCATTTATCTGTTGCATAATATAGTTATTGTGAACTGTGTGATTATAAATATTGGTAAGTATGCATACCTACTGTATGCTAATTTTACTTCTTCTGTATAAATAACAAGCAATAGCAAAATTTAATGTAATATATAATACATAATCTGTAATTTAATGTGTTATGCATTTTTAATATTAGAGGCAGAACAATATTAAAGAGAATATCATATCACTGATGATCAGGAAACTGAAGAATCACATCAAAATTTAAAATGAAGGGAAAAAAAAACAGAGACTAAAAGCATAAGAAAGAAGACAATAAATAAAGATAGAAAATGTAAAGTCCTAAGAAGGATTGGTTTCACAATAAGAAAAGAGAAATAAGAAATGAAAATCCACTATCTAAAATTCAATAAAGGTGATAAAGAATGGAAAAGGAGGAGGAAGATGATGGTTACAAAAAAAAAAACAAAACAAAAAAACAATGATATTTCTCTTATTTAGTATCTGCTAATACAGGTCCTACTTAGAGGTGAAATTATGCAACACTCAGAAAATTTAACACTTATATATGCTCTCTGAAAGTACTATATTAATACTCTAACACTCCACATAATATTTTTAAAAGTATATTCATGATTTTAAAATCTGAAAATTATGAAGAGAGCCAGAGAAGAGTATATCAAAATTGTCTATTTCATATAAATATGGGCCATAAAGTATAATTTTGTTTTTTATTTTGATATCTGCAGAAATTTATGAAATGGACACATTAAATTTTAAAACTTGAAACAATCACTAGCTGAATTAAAAACTGGATTTCTATCTTCAAAATCACCATGGAAGTAATCTGATTAACTCTTCGATTCTGAAGGAAGTGACACAAAAATACATAAAAAAGTAAAAATCTGAATAATTATTTCCAATTAAGGAATGGAAGAAATTTTTAGATAAAAATAGGTGAGATCTTACTGAAGAACTACAAAGAACTTCCTGTCATCTCCCCTCCTTATTGAAAAGAAGAGAATGACATGGAGAGCAAAAAATGACAAGGACAAAATGTCATTACCAAAGGCAAGCTTGAAGAGACTAGATTCTGAGGCAGCAGATAGAAATGTAAACACTGCATGCTCCAGGAATGGATGACTGCATCAAGGAAAGCCCTAAGGAAGTCTTCCTGCTGGGAGTTAGCAAGCACAAACAACAGTTTACCCTAAGGCAGGACAGGAAAGCACTTTTTCCTAGACCAGAAAACAGAAGAAAGATAAAGAAAACAAAACAAAAAAAAAAATGTATGTATTGTTATACACAAATAGGTATTTAGAAATAGATGAATAGATAGATAGGCTTGGATGTATAATGCTTTATTTACCTTATTATTTCACATTGTGTTTTATAAAAAATTTTTAAAAAACTTCCCCAAAATTTTAAACAAACAACAAAATACCAGTGAGATAAAGGAAACTTTGTGATAAAAATCTTCCTCTAACATCCCCTACAAGTATATTTGTACTTTAGAGGAAGTTTCACACACAAGATTGTAAATGGAAGCCCTGAGAATAATAGCAAACATCTGGAAACTATCTAAATGTCCATCAACGGGAGACTAATTATATAAATGATGGTGCTTCAAGACAACCATATAGTGTACACTATCGGGTTTAAATGAGTTAGACCTCACTATGCTAGAAGATGTGTAATTAACTAAATGTAGTTAAGTAAAAAAAATGAATATTCAGATTAATGCCAGTGACATTCCTACATGTTCATACAGACCATAGGTAGGCATATCTATGCATGAAATATTTTTATAATGAAGATCAGTGAACTATTAACATAATTTTATGTTGGCACTATACAACTGAAAGACTGAGATAATTTTTTATTGAATTATTTTTATATTGGTTGAATTTCATGTGTAACATTTATTTTAATGCATCTTATACTAGAAATCTCCCTGACAATGAAAGAGTTGACCATACATGAAAGGATTATGAACATATTAAAAACTGCCAAAATATTTTCAATTAAAATATCTGTCATCATGTGCTAGTATCATACTTCATTACTTTGACGAAAATTAAATGTAAGGATTGTCCAATTTTAGAAGACAAACCAGACTAAAGATTTGAGATGATTTGTTTTCTACTCTAATACTCTTGGTCAAAAAGCACAATTTTGTCCTTCCTGAGAGAACTTCTATGGAGCTCAGGCTCTACAAAAACAATTTCCAAATTAAAGTAATTAGCCAGTTGGAACTTGACTGTGTAGGCATTTGGGTGTTGAGTTGGAGAATAGTGGCCAAAACATAACAGATGAGGTTAAAGAATTGGCCCCAGATCTCCAGATACTAGAGAACCATTGGGATACAACACACAACAGGAGCCTTACAATGTTAAACTGTGACCTTGAATGGAGTGAGGGAAGAGAAGCTAAATCGTTTTTTTACTGATTTGATTTTTACTAAAATAAAACAGGATTTTGAGGAGTAGATTCGTGTAGAACTTGGCTATATGGCTCAGATGCATCTTAAGGCAGGTTTTGCCTCCAAAAATGTAAAAAACATTTAGGCATTAGTTCTTGGTGTCTTCCAGAAATTATCTTCAACTCTTTTTTGACAGGCTGTTGGCTGGCACCCCAAATCTATAAGCTTTTTTTTTTCTCCATAATAATTTTTTTTGTGTGTGTGTGTGAAGCATGTGGCCCCAACTATTAGCCTAACAATTCTTAGTTTTTCTCGTGAATGAGTTTGGAACAAAGACTAGACTCTTACCAGTGAAATGAATGAAGTAGTAATAAGTACAGTGACACCTTGGATGCTTAAAGAAAAATGACTTGCTCTAATCTCCATTTTTCTCCTATCCCGGTCTGGAGCACAGATGGTATTGAAGTAGTTTCAATTGTGCTGATGTGAAAAATTCCCTAGGAGATTCCCCGGCAAAAATGTGTAAGATACCCAGGACCTTGACTTCCTTCTGGAACAAAATTTTTAGAATGAGGAATTAACTCATATTGCATTGCAACTCTTGTGCTCGTGGGTTACTTGTAAAGCAGTTCACCCATTATCCTATGTAATAAATCTTTATTCTAAACAGGAGACTGAAACTCTGATATAGTGGACTAAAGTCAGAAGCAGAGTCAGTAATTGCTTCTAGTAATTCTGATTACCTTTGCCCATATTCCTTCTCAATATATTTTGAGCTGTATTTTGAAAGAATTCCCCACGCAAAGACACTTCTCCGGGAGAATTCCAATTTTATTGCAAAAAGCTATGTGCTTATATAGAACTAAAGGGGAGATGGTAGGGCTTAGATAAATGGCAGGCCACCCATTTATTGGCAAGTTCTTCCAGATATGAGTTCCCGCGCCCAGGCATTAGTTCTCATTGGGGCTAAGGTTCCCCGCCAGCGAGGTTTGAAATTGGCGCCGGCGGGAGAGTTCACAAGGGCGGGAACTTTTCGCGCCACTGCAGAGAAGAAGAAGGTAGGAAGGAGAAGTCCTTAGGCGCCATGTTGGGGTTTTTTCTCTGGGGTACGGCTGCCGTTTATACTTTTCCCAACATATTTTACTTGAATATTTCCCTCTTTCTGGTGGAATTAGAATAACTACTTGTCTCGGGGTTAATTTTAATTTTTCTACACTAGTGGCACTCTGAAAAAGGACTTTCTAAGAAAATGTATAAAATTGTTCATTGTCTGAATTATACAGATCATTCAGGGGGAAAAAAGCCTTTGAAAGAAAGCCTTAAATGCATACATATTTGAAACTAGACACTTATTATGTTTTGTTAAAGTACAGGTGCATTCATGTCATCAGAGCTATAAAAGGTAGATTAAAATAATGGGTGGAAGTACCCCACACAGTAATGAGCATTAGGGAGTCTCCATAATATAATTACTCCCTTTCTTATCCAGATATTCTCCAATCTGTAGTCCGAATTTTTAATCTAATTATTTCCTTTAAAACAACATCAGTGGGGCACTGTGATTCATGCTTGCAATCCCAGTGCCCAAGTTGAAGGCCAACCTCAGCAAAAGTGAGGCACTAAGCGACTTACTGATACCCTATCTTTAAATAAAATACAAAATAGTTCTGGGGAGGTGGCTCAGTGGTCAAGTGCCCCTGAGCCCAATCCCTGGTAACAAACAAAAAACAAAAACAAAAACAAAACAAAACCAACATCAACTAAAATCATCATAGCTAATATTTTTCCTAATGGGAGAATTGAAGAAAAAAAAAATAAGGCAACAAATCCTGTTGATAAAAACTTTGCTTAAAATACAAACAACTCTTACGATGTGCTTAATGCCTGATCTGAATCAGAAAGTGAGGCAGTAGCTCTGAGTATTGCATAAGGTGATAGCCAAGAAAACCAAGAATCATAGTAACTTCGATTGAGTTTGAATATATATTTCAGATATTTAGTTTGGAATTTACATAGTCAAAATTTATGCTCCCCTAACAACTATTATTAATTTCTCACACTTGGATATTATAAAGGTCTTTATATTAGCTTATAATTCTTTAATAATATTTACAATTAAAATGTATGAATTATTATTGTAACAAGATAGCATATTAATGAGAATTCCCATTAAATAAATGTGATATGAATGGAAGTTGAATTCAAGTTATTGTTATCTGTTTTATAGAACAAAGAACATTGGAAAATTCTAAGTAGAGGATAGATTAGGCATAACAACTCATTGTCTGGCCGATTTTACTTTTTTTGGTGGCCATCTTTCCCAAAAATTTCTTTAAGTAAATTGTTCTAATTTGGAAATGTTTTTCTACTCTTACTACACTAAATAAGTTTCCATAGGTGTGTGTTTTGGCCTAAAATTTCTAATAGTAAAAATTTCTCACTCCACTCTTATTCAGATGACCTTTCAACCTAGCTGGTACTTCTCTACCACTGACCCTTCCTCAGACAACTTTTTAGGATTAGTATTTGGTACTTTTTAAAAATTCTCTTTTGATTTCTACACTTAAAGGAATTTTGAAACATTAAACATCAGAATGATACTCATTTGACAGATACTATTAATGTTTTTGGAAGCCTTCTTATGAAGCTACTGAGACAGAGTCTAATGTCATAAGCCCAAAAAAAGGTTGAAACCAAATTTTTAAATCAGACTCTGTGACTTCAAAGCACTCTGTGATATAGAATACCATAGACTTTGGAGAAAATTTTCACAAGTTCAAACCAAGGGAATGATATCACCTTGAGAACTGTAACTAGAAAGCAATTATTCACTTTCCTATAACACTATCAATGGCATGAGAAATATATGGTAAGTGGATTTGGAGTTACAGAAATGAGGAATATTGACAAAGTCACAGGCATCGTGAGATTTTATTCACTTAAGGGAAATAAAAAAAAGATTATTGAAAACAATAGGAAAATGATAAAATAGGAACATGACAAAAGTTAGAGGCAATAGATTTCCCATATTAGGCCATCTAAGCCTCTCTGAGACATATGTAATCAGTAAAATCCAGCCATGAAGTTATCCAAAGAGAGAACATTGCAAGCAAAAGATACAGCAAGAGCAAATGATCTAAGAGAAACACTGGAAGATTTGAGAAGCAATCAGGAGGCCTGTACAACTGGAGGGTCCTGTGTAAAAGTGGGACAATATAATGTGAGGTCTAAGAAAACTGGGGCCAAATTGCATAGAGAAGAAAAAGAGCTTAGATTTTCATGCTACGTTCAATATGAAATAACTGGAAGGCTTTAAGCAAAAAAAAAAAAAAAAAAAATGATATATGTGTTAAAAAAAATCTAATAGGTGAAAAGTGAATTTATTTGTGTCAGGAGAAACAGTGTGCAAGAAAAGACCAGTAAGGGTGAGGAGACTGCTATGTTAGTCCAGAAAAAAAAAGAAAACAGATAGAACATAGATGGAAACAGGAAAAATTTCATGGATTTGGGGCTCTGTTGGTGAAATAGTGACATTGAGACTTGCCAATAGATCAGATGTGGGGAATGAAGAATAGAGTGGTATGGTTTGACTGTTTTTGTTCACTCCAAAGCTCATACTGAAACTTAAACCCACGGTGGGGTCTGATGGGAAGTGTTTAGGTCATGAGAGGTTTGCCCCTGTGAATGAATTAATGATGCTGTAAAAATTGGTTTATGGGAGTGGTCTCTCTCACTTTCTCCCTTCTAGAGGATACAGAGTTCAAGCACCATCTTGGAAGTAGACACTCGGCCTTCAGCTAACAACAAAACTGCCAACCCCTTGATCTTGCACTTCCAACATCCAGAACTGTGAGGAATTTCTTTATAAATTACCTAGTCTTGGTTATTCTCTTGTAGAAGCACAAACAGATGAAGAGAGAAAAGAAAGTAGGAAGATCCTTAGTAATATGCATTAAAGTCAAGTAAGATTGAATTCAAATCCAGGGTATGCTATGTGCTAATTCTATGCCTTTGGTAAAGCAACTCATTTTCCTTGGCAAATTGAGACCATTACCATCTTCAGATATGATGAATGGATTGATTTAAAAAGTACTAAATCTGTTGGGTGCAGTGGCACATGGTTGTAATCCCAGCAACTCCAGAGGCTGAGACAGGAGGATAGCAAGTTTAAAGCCAGCCTCAGCAAAAGTGAGGTGCTAAGCAACTCAGTGAGTCCCTGTCTCTAAATAAAATACAAATAGGGTTGGGGATGTGGTTTAGTGGTCGAGTGCCCCTGGGTTCAATGCCGTATACCAAATAATATTAATAATAATAATAATAATAATAATAATAATATGCTAGACCAAATCATTAGCATAATGCCAAATACATAGCAACTATTCACTAAAGGTAAATATTAATGTTGATATTATTTTTACTAGATACTTAAAAGAACCCATTTTTGCTGAAATCTTGATTATTTCAAATTTGTTAAATTGTTTCAAGTTTGTTCAAAAACAAAAGTTTAAAATCTGAAATGGAAAACTATACATCAAATAGTGATTGGTAGTTACTTACTACAATAATAATTATGGAAAGAACACAAAAATTAAAAATAAACAAGAAATAGTACTTGCTTTTGAAGTTCTTCAAAGGCTGGCCTGGGAAACACACAGGTAAAAATAATCACTTTAACATGAACTACTGTAGCAGGTATTCTATGGGTGAAGAAGCATGTATTTTTAGAGGAAGGAGAGACATGTTAAAAAAAATTTTGAGGAAGAGATTTTTCTGGGTAATACCATAGAAAAGGGAGTAAAAAGTAGGAAGTCACTCTAAATTCAAAGAGCATCATTAGCAAAGAGATGCTGGAGAAAAATGCTTGGTGAGTTTTCTCAATGGAGAATAGTCTAAGGTAATGAAAGATGGTGAGGAGGACCAGGCCCTTGACCTCATTTGTGTAGCTCCAGGGTAGCTGAGGCAAGAAAGGTAAAGGGCTTTAAAAGCCACTCTATGGAGTGAGGTGTTATTTCTACGGCCAAGGCAGTGGCAAAGCTATCCAAGAGTCTTGAGAATGGTTAAATTTATGTTTGAAAAATATTATCCTTTTAGCTTTTGAAGCCTATGTCAGAGAAAAAGTGTCTAAAGCACAGAAATGAGTTTAGAAACTGTGTGTGTGTGTGTGTGTGCGTGTGTGTGTGTGTGTGTGTGTCTTAATGGAGGTAGAAGTGGTATACACTTGGTAATTATTATACATATAGAGTTTTTTTATGCTTTATTTTTCCCCTTATAGTCAGTCAAGGTCAAAAAGCAAGTTAGGAACATAAATTCAACCCTGAGCTCTGGATTCTCAGTTTAATACTTTATGTGGCTAAATAATGTGAAAATGTGCCTGGATGCTGCCTGATAGAGGGAAGGTTCCATTTTATATGTAAAAATTACCTTTATATGCACAAAATAAATTATAAGGGCTGTGCCACTTTAATCAATCTGTATTGCTAGAAATAGGCTCCATAGCTATTAAAAGACTTCTACTTCCCCAGACTTCCTCATGCCATGCAGCTTAGTCATGCTTACTTGAGCACATGGAGGCATGAATAAACTTTAAAAGAGAAAGAGGAATATGCCTTCACTGGTTTTGTAAACACAGCAGCCTATGTGTTTGCCCTAAAGGGAGAGATCTGCCACTTTGTAAGTTAAGCCTGAGTGAATCGCCAGGCTTCTAGACAGATACTTGAGGAAACACGTTGACAAAGTTTTAAAAGAAACTCATTACCCTCCTTCCAGTGTACAGGACGTATAGGGCAACTGGCTATTTGGGAAGAAAGGATGAGAGGTTCAAACAGAAATGGTTGGGTGCTTTTTGTAATCACTGAAGTCTGTAGAGGTAGCATCATACAAAGACCTGTTTTTAAAATGAGGAATCAAAATTAACGTAGAGTCCCTGGTCCAAGGTCAATGAGCTAAGTGAAGAAATCTAGACTGCAACCCTGGCCCCCTGGTGGCACAGGTGGTGGATTTTTGTATGCTTTCAATCCATGTGAAGACAGCAGGGACAGGGATTGTTTGACTACCTCCACTGGAAATGTCTATCTACACAGGTATTTCCCCTTTTTGCTTTCTTTCTGCAATGGAAAAAAAATACATTCTTTACAATCTCAAGCTTAATTTTCAAGTAATGCATCTTGTTATTCACTCATCAAACATTTTTTAAGCTTCTGAGTTAACTATTGTGACAAAATCCCAAAGGAGTTCAAAATCAGAAGATAGAGGAAGAAAGATATCAGACATATAATCAACAAAGAGTGGGGAAAGTTTTTCAACTGTTTTTAAAGAACAAGAGTTCCATTCATAAAATGGAATTATTAACACTTATCCTTGCCCTTTAAATTATTGAAAACACATTGCTCAAGATTTTGTTAAGCCCAAAGGAAATGACAGGTACTAGATCCTGATGTATTCGGACTCATTGCTTAACCTCAATATAAATGAAATGAGATATCCTGCAAAATACCTCCTGGTCTGCCAAAGTTTGAAATTCTCATCATTTGGAACACTAAGTTATTAGAAAACAAAGACAGCAACACAATTTTAAATGAGTGTATCCCAGTTAAAATCACATTAATTCACTAGTAGGATTCATTTTCTTAGATTAAATTGTTGATAGATCAGACCCTTCAGACATTAATGATGAAAAAGGTGACCCAGTGAGCATTTGGACTGTCAACAGATATGTCTTCCACACTCTTCTCTGGTGTCTCAGAAAGAGTTCTCAAGAATTAGCTACAATAGAAGGCTGACAAAGGATTTTTGAAATGAATCAGTTTTTAGGAATCCTGCCCTCTCGAGAGACGAAAAGACAATAGGCCTCTGCTTTCCCTCAAAACATATGTAGACAAATGACTCTTAAAGTAAATTACTTGAATTTACAAATCCACTTGCTAAGAGTAATTAATGTCATTTCAATTTTTATACAAAGAATTCACTCTGGTCTGATAGTATAAAACCTCAAAGTTGTGAACAAGTTGCTATTTACCTGTGAAAGAGACTTAGAAAACCACAGGTTTTCAAGTTGCATTGCTTTCACAATACTTTTTTCTTCTTCCTTTTACCATTTAAAATGAAGTAAACAAAGAACATTTTATAAAAAGAAAGCATACTTCTGTTAACTATAACATTTATTTATTTATTTATTTATTTATTTATTTATTTATTTATTTATTTATTTATTTACTTGGGGGAGGAGTGCCAAGGACTCAGGGGCACTCGACCACTGAGCCACATCCCCAGCCCTATTTTGTATTTTATTTAGAGACAGGGTCTCACTGAGTTGCTTAGCACCTCACTTTTGCTGAGGCTGGCTTTGAATTTGCAATCCTCCTGCCTTAGCCTCCTGAGCCACTAGGATTACAGGTATGTGCCACACACCCAGGTAAATAATATATTTAGGTGTTATATATTGAATTAAAATATGACTGCAATTTTCTGAAAAGTTTGAAAATTTCCATTACATTTCATGTATGTCTCCTTATTCAAAGCCCATAGTGCTTTAAAATCTCTGCCCATTGGGGATTGGGGATGTGGCTCAAGCGGTAGCCTGGCATGCGTGCGGCCCGGCTTAGATCCTCAGCACCACATACAAGCAAAGATGTTGTGTCCGCCAAATTCTAAAAAATAAATATTAAACAATTCCCAGTCTCTCACTCTCTCTTTAAAATAAATAAATAAATAAATAAAATCTCTGCCCACAGAATCGAATAACAAAAGTAAACTATTTTATACTTGCTGTGATCTTAATTTTTGGTCATTAACTTTAAAACTTTTTTTTTTTTTTTTTTTGCAGTTTTAGGAAGATGTTTATTCTAGTCCTCTGATGAGTACACTGCTGATGATGGTGGGTCTGAAGCTTCCCTAGCGTGAGAAAACACATTAGCACCAGCAGGGCCTGAGCCTGATGGCTGAGCATCAGACATAGTGCATCAAGCACCAAAGTGCTAGCACTGACTGGGATGCATAAATAAATAAATAAATAAATAAATAAATAAATAAATAAAAATAAAAAAGGAAAGAAAAAGAAAGGCAGAAAATAAAATAAATAAAATTGCCTTTGTAATGTCTCTAACTACTCAGGAGCTATTTTTGAGACTGTACTTCTGTAGCCCTGTGCATGTCCGTCTTGCTTGATGGGCCCATTAACTTAATTATGGACTGTCTTCTCCAACATTTTGCAGACCTTATGTCTATCAAATAAATTTCACAAAATTTGTCTCACAAACCACTTGCACCAGAATCACCTGGGAAACCTGTTAAAAATACAGATTATCACACACCGACTGCTTGAGGAGGGAGCTGAGAATTCGTTATTTTTTAAAAATTTTTATTTATTTATTTGCTTGTTTGTTTGTTTCAGGGATGGAATTCAGGGGCACTAGACCACTGAGCCACATCCCCAGCCCTATTTTGTATTTTATTTAGAGACGGTATCACGGAGTTGCTTAGCACCTTGCCTTTTCCTGAGGCTGGCTTTGAACTCACCATCCTCCTGTCTCAGTCTCTCAAGTCACTGGGATTACAGGTGTGCGAAACCATGCCCAGCAAAGAATTTGTTATTTTTAAACCAGTATATTGAGAGAGGTATTTGTTTATTTGTTTGTTTTTCAGGCTAACCAGCACTTAAAATGTAACACGTTTTTGTTTTTGAACTTGGTCAAGTCTTTAGCCACGAAATCCACACTAACATTTTACTGAACACTCAGCTTAATGAAAGATTCCCTACTTCCCTTTTTAAGTTTTAGAAATAGCTATGAAATAGATGGGATCCAAAGTAAGGCAAGCCTAAGTTCAATTGTGTCTCCTTCTCTTCACACACAGAACAGGTAAATCAATGCCAGCTCATAGAGATGGTTACTGTCTGTCTTTCTTAGGACATAAAACTTCATTAAAGCAGGGTCCTAGAATATCTAATTTACTCTTTATCCTCAGCACCTTGGACAGTTATCAACATATAGTAATTGTTCAAAAACATGTTTACTATGAGTTTTAATAGGAGTTAATTTGAGGTAATATATATAAAATTATAACGGAACCCCAAAGAGAAACTCTGGTGTTATTATTATCATTATTACTTTAAATATAAAAGATTCTAAAATATGTAAATTATTAATGACAATAGGTAGACTCTGGTTTTAGTGTCTTAGGAAGAAAAATAAAGAAAGATCAAATTTTCTCAAGAACACAAATTCCAGTTCAACGAAGTAGAAAGGTGATTCTACTTTAAAGAAAAATGATGTCATGTAGTAAAAATCACATAATTGGGCTTCAGAAATGAATTATTTTAAATACATACACACCTGTATTTATATGTGTGTGTGTGTGTGTGTGTGTGTGTGTGTGTGTGTGTATGTGGTGTTCTTGGAAATTCCTCCTTTTATAAACAGTTTAGATTTAGAACTGTTTGAAAAAAAATCAAAACTATAAAAACTATCTTTTGTTAATGCTTAGAATAATTTTAAAACTGAGAAAAAGATATTTACACCTTTCCAGATAAGTGAACTTGAACTAAGTATATCTGTATTGCTAGGGACTCACAAACAGAGCCTACTGGTGTCCTTGAAAAAAACTAATGTTCCACCCAAAGTTATCAGGAAGCCCACCTAATACTGCCATCTGTTATCATCAACTCACTCATGCACCTTTATAGTTCTCTGTCCAAACATTATCTGATTAAAGAAGCATTTCTGGCATCTGTGGATGAATATAATAACCCGTCCCTCATTTCTTTTACCACTTACCCTTATTGACTTTTCTCTATGGCATTGATCACTATCCACTCTTCCTTCCAATTCATTTATTGTCTGCTTTCTCACGGAACATAGGATAAGAAAGAGGTCTGGACCAATGGACCCCTTAGACCACTAGCAGACTATTGATTCAAAGTTAAGGAAAGATTGTAACAAAGGAAAAGTTTGTTGAAATACAGGCTTGGACCCTGAAGTTTCATCATTGGCGTTGGGCAGTGATAGATTTATAGATTTTGCTGTCTCTAGTAGGATGTTGGATGTTGGCAGTACTGAGAGACAAATGAAAACAATCTATTTGAATGTCAGAGTCAAAAGTCAGCATTTCCCAAAATTTGTTTTATGAAACTATTTGAAAAAATAAAGGGAGAAAGAGAACATTTTGTGGGAAAATAAGATTTGGAACTGTTTATCTGAACCACATCTTTTCTTTGAGATATACATTTAGTACTAACACACCAACACCTATGAGAAATATTAGTGTAAAGAGATCTCTCTATGCAAATTTCCAAACTTAGTTCACCAAATATTATTTTTCCTCACATCACATGTATCTAATGATGAGTTTGGAATAATTAACTCCAATGAGAATTAATAATTAAAGCCAGTTTAGAAATACAGAGAATGAATTGAACCTCTTTGGAAGCCCTAATAAAATACCATGTAAACAGTGGTCTTTAAATTGGAGAAGAGAATCTTTCTCTAAAGGTGGTATAAGCTGGAGGCCTTTGAAAATTCAGGTCAATGAGATTTGACCCCAGATAACAAATTTAGGTTTCTCCCTAATGTCATTCTTAGAAGATACATCCTCTTATTAATTGTGAGTTTGGATTCTGGCGATGGACCTTTAATACCCAATGATAACCTCATATGTATTATTAATTTTATTTCAAAATGGATATCCTACCATTTTCTGACTTTGTGTTCCATCAGGGTAATCACACTGGGAAAGAAAAGATTTTACTTGCTTATTTCACTGATTCAAATGCTAATCTTTCCCAGAAACACCCTCAAAGACATATGCAGCAATAATGTTGTCCTAGGTACCCGGGTTTGCCAGTATCTAGTTATATTGATGCTTAAAATTAACCGTTACATGTACAGTGGGGTCCTTGAAGTGATCATGTTTATTTCATTGCTACTGAAATAGACTATATTTTGATTCATATTCAATATAAACTGGAGGGAAACATAGAAACTAAATTGTGTGGGTTTTGTTTTCTCTTGTTTTATTTTACAATTAGAATCTATCCAAAAATCACTTTGAAACCTCTCAAATGTAAATGACCTCTTCCTCACTAGTTCCTGATACTAAGAAAACTGTTAATATTCTAGAAGACACCTGAGCCTGGGCCAATAAATCTCTGCTCTGTCCCTTCCTAGGTTCTTCCCGTCAACCTTGATGGGCCTTTGAAGTCAGCACAGGGATGGAAATGGTGCTGTGTTGGAAACAGCAGCAACATGAGCTCCAGATGTTCTGACAGGTGGTCTCCAGGAAGGCTTCACTATCAGGGCAATTAATATGGATGTGACCTTCATCCTGAAATGAACCAAACAGGCGTTTTGATATTTCCCACATTTCAGGTCTGAGACTATTTCACAGCAGTCAAGATCAGATAGAACAAGCCTATTAAGGGTCTCTGGTTTCAAATATACAGTATGCTGAGAGAAGAGAACATTTATCACAGAGGGTCTAAACTATTTTAGTTTTTTTCCTTCCATAAGTGACAAAAGCATACCTATAAGTTTCCCTCTCCCACCACCTTAGTTCATAACATAACACACACACACACACACACACACACACTCTCTCTCTCTCTCTCTCTCTCTCTCTCTCTCTCTCTCTCTCGCACACACACAGACACAAATCTGCAAATACACACATTATGCACACATGTATTCCCTTACCCTACTTCACTGAAGAACATAAGTATATTTTAAATTCTAATAATGTAGAATTCTATTTAGTATTATGTAGTACGTACATACTTCCTCACCTAATGGAGTTCACACAGAATATATTTATATACTTCAATTTGAAATAACCTTACTTATATTACAAGTTTTAACTTCAATGTTCAATGTTCAAAATCTTCCTTTAGCTTACCTTTATCTTAACTGCTTCTTTTCAAAGAATCCCAAAACCACATGAGTCGTTTGGATGCCTTATTATATCACAGTGAATTATGATTAAGTGCCCTATGGTGTAAAGATTCTTCATAGGACAAGTTCTTGTATTCCCAGAACTAAACACAGTGTCTGAAACATATCATGTTCTCAGTGCTCCTTAACAGAATTCATTCTCATCTGAGTCTGTGTATGTCAAGCAGTAACTAATCCAGACAAAACTGTTGAGTGGAGT
Organism: Spermophilus citellus; assembly: GCF_964194105.1. Classification (NCBI taxonomy): domain Eukaryota; kingdom Metazoa; phylum Chordata; class Mammalia; order Rodentia; family Sciuridae; genus Spermophilus; species Spermophilus citellus. Next base: position 78,234,283 of record NC_138191.1, on the reverse strand, counting down.
GTCAAATGAAAATATGTTAATGAAAAGAGTTAATGTACTATTTGTAGTCCTATGTATATGTAAGAGGCTTCTGGTAAATTCACATTTGACTTACATTTTCCAACAGAAGTGGTTATCTGATCAAATATTTTTAAACAAGAAAAGTAACCATAGTTTATTACTTTGCAGTGCTGAATCTTAAATTATTTATTTTATAGTACAGAAACCATAATCTTAAAATAAAATCAAAGAGTGTAATTTTATGAATTAATTATCCCTCTGCTCAAACATTAAGCACAATAAGGTCAAAAGAAGATTTTGTTTTTTCACGTTCATAACTTTGAACATTTTATTCCAATCAAGCATGCTTATTATCACCAAAAAATATGATGGTTACATGCAATTTATATTTGGCTTGCAAACATCTTTTAGAATTATTTATTTCTATCTCTTGAAACACTTAGTCTGGATTTTCACAGTTGAAATAATCATGCTCAAAGAAGGGCACTCCTTTGGAGAAGTGAGATTGTAGGATCAAGACAGCTGTCATATGGATTATAAATTTCTCACAAAGTACTATTATTTTCCATTATTGTCACACTTTAAACACCTATTTTACTCTAGCCCCCAGAAGGACTGATTGAACTGTCACAAAATTTAAAATGTTTAAATACGTAGCTGAAACTACTTTTCAACCACACACACTATTTTATGCTCACCTGGGAGCATATCACCTAATATTCCATTTAGAGTTTCTCACAGTCCTCTCAAGTATTTATTCATAAAGGTGTCTTAGTATAATAAGCAAACTTTACCAACTTGATATCAACTTCTTCTTTCAAATTATTAATGAATATAGCAGAAAAGCCATCTGTACTTCTAATCTACTGTTAATAGCCTGAGGCTTATTCTGTGCTTCAAAGTTGCTTCAATTGCCCTTTACACTGTGTTAGCTCTGTCTCTAAATGTAAACAGTCTCTTGTTGAAGTCCATTGTTCATCATGAATTGTAAGAAAATGACTCACCTGTCTCCCCAGGGGAGCAACTTTCCACACAGAGACAAGCATTTCCTAAGATGATCATAGACACAGAATTACCACCAACTACTCAGAGCCTCACACTACAAAACTAACTGCACTGCTTCTGTTGTTCTTTCTAGGTACCAAACAATATATCCAAAGAAGCAATTTACTCAGGAGAGCAGCAAATTAGTTCTTGCTGCAGTCTTGCCATAATTTATTGCTGAAATGTATGATTCTGCAGTAATTAGGCTCATTCCTTATTATTCTCAATATGAGATGATTCTGTACCTTATTGTTATTTGATTTATGACTTTTCCTTTTCAACACTGGTGAGCATTAACCACATTTTCTTAAGATCTCTCTCTCTTTTTTTCCTTTTTGGAGAAAAATGATAAAGTCAAAGGACACACTACAACTAGGATATTTAATGCAATAACCAGGAATGATACCAGCTTCCCCAACATGGCAACTACAACATTAAATATAAACTATTGGAAGATTTTTTAAAAAGAAAGAGAAAAACAAGAATCTCATATTTTACCTTTTTTATAATAGTGATCTTAAAATTAAAACAATAATTTGTTTTTTATGAGTATATTGGAGTTTAATTTTTTTCCTGCATGTTAAAAGATAACATTAAAACCCATCTTCAGTAAGTTGTATTTAATAAGTCAGTATTTAATAGAAGTTATAGTTAATAGGTCATGTTTAATAGAAGTATTTAATAGGTTGTGATTTTAGCAAAAATGTGCTTGTATTTAATGAAAATAACTATCAAATAATTTTCTAACAAAATAAGATCAAATGATTCTTACTAATGACACTATAAATAATGGTGGTGACACATTAGATGGTTTAATGAAATTAAGAAATAAATCTGAAAATTTTGGTGTGAGTTCTTAAAAAAGTAAACTGGAACTACTATCTCTTTATTTTTTGGCTTCAAAGAAGTAAGAGAAAAAGATCTTACAAGTTCATTTATAAATTCATACCAATAATCTCTGTGCAAAGGCAAACAATCCAACACCCTATCTATGAGATCAAGGGAATTGCTTCTAAGAAGTTGCTTTGAGACTGGAAACTGACTCTGATCAGAAGGTTTTCTGCATTTCAGGTGGGATAGAGTCCCCTGAAACACCTTAGTCAAGCTGTGGTTAGAGGTTTGTGGATCTTGTCTCTTTTCCTTCCCAGTAATGCAGGTTGTAACACAACTAAGAGCTTGATAAATCTACTTTCATAAACTAGGCCAGTATCCACAGACAACACTGTGAAGAGGGACTCTGCCACTTGATCTCTAAGATGAGGAAGTCAAATTCTTCCAACATTTAATTATATTTTCTAATACCTCTTCTTATCGGCAATGTTCTTCCTGTATGTGGGAGAACTCATTCTCATGGCTCTGCTGGCTTTTGAGATAGGGCCTGGAACTTAATGCTGTCACCTTCAGTTACCAATATCTACTGCTGCATATGTATCCCCCTGTCTTCCTACAGGGTTCCTCATTGCTCTTTTTTTTCTCTGATTTTTAGCATCTATTTTTGGAATTAAGTTACTCCTTTCATGCTATTAGATTTTGAAAGATTCATCAGTATAAAACATCAGTTCAGAAGAGTACACTTGAGTTTTTGGAAAACTGAGGTAGCTGTGTAATAATTATCTACATGAAAAAAAAATAGTAAAGTTCTTTGAATGTGCACTGGGGCTAGATATAACTGGGGAGCATGGTGCAGTATTATTCTTGATTTTCTCAAGCAGAGAACACTCCTGGACTTAGTATTTCTAAAATTCATAGTATCATGATCCTAGGAGTAACTTTGGATGTAAGAGAAGATGTGATAGATATAGGGAAGAGATTATCAACTATCCACTGATCTATTCCTCTACCAATTAATTAATCAAACAAATCCATGAAAAAAAATGTGTCTCTTCATCACTTTCTACATTTAGCATATACAAAGAAATGAACTAATCAATCCACATATAAATATTCATATTAATATGAGAGATGATATGTGTAGTAACTAATCATATAGCTTAGCACTGTAGCACTGGACTTTAGTTTTGTTTTAGGTGTTTTGAATTTTGTTGTTGTGGTGGTTTGATTTTTTTTTTTAAGACAGCAGCTTCAGGGACTCGGTTCTGTGATACACTTAATCAGCATTTTTCATTTGGCCCCCCAGTTCATTCCTTAGCATGCTCAACATGCTGGCATTAATAAAAGCAGACGGGGGGGGGGGGCAGTATTAAAGTACAGAAGTTTGAATTACAAATGCGTTGCACTTCTAACACAAAGCACAAAGGTCATCTTTGAGATATGAATCTGGAATCTCTTTTGAGGTTATATCATCCTGAAAAGTTAGGGAGAGGAAACAGACAAAAGAGTAAAAAATAAAATGCCATGAAATAGTGCCAGAACAAAAAGGAGAGGAGACACAGGCCTTACCATGGTGTCTGCCATGCATTACATTTCTAAAACGTAACAAAGTGAGCCCTTCAATATTGGTAGTAATGACAACTTCAAATAAGCTCAGAGTAGTCGAGCAATCTCCAAAATCATTCATCTAATAAGAAGAAAGTCAAAGAGTTAATTCAATGCTCAAATAAGCAGAAGTCTCCCCTGTGCAGGGCTGCTCAGGTGTGGTGGAGGGTGGGAGGATGTGAGAAGCAGCAATAGTAATAGGCTTTGAGCACTCCATGCTAAGCACCGTTCTAAGCACTTACATAAATCATGTCATATATTCCTTTACAGCAATATTCTGGAGAGAAATTACTATAATCCAATTAATTAGAAATAAAGGCAGGGTATTTTAAAAAGATTTAACTAACTTGCTCATTTTGTAAGTGGCAAAGACACAGGTGAGTCATTTGACTTCAAAAAAACACAAGTTATTAGCTACTACTATTCTTAATATATAACATCTGTACTCTAAAAAAAAAAACTGCATTCTAGTTTGGAACCAGAATTCCATACTTGCCATGTTCAATGCATTCATGATACTCTATTAGTAAAAGGGAATCCACATAAAAGTGAACCAATAACAGCATCAACATCACACCCAATCATAGAAGGCTACTATCCTTACAGGAACCACACCAGTCAAAATCAAAAGTCCTGCCCTGGGCAAAAATTGAAAAGTATTAGACTACTAAATAAAAGAAGAAAGAAATTGTGGTATTAGTAGCTGATACATGCAAAGTCATTTTGTCTGTCTAACAATTTTCTTAGAGCTAACCCTCAAAAAAGCATCTTGTCACAGGCCCTTTTTAGGTGCTGAGAAAAGTATTAATAAATAAAAATTACAGAAAATAGTTGCCCTATTCTCAGATTTGATAAAACCTTATTTGTCTTTTTTTCTATTATCTTTCTTAGTGGAAACCTGGTTAGTCTAAGTGATATATAAATATAAATGGATAAGACATTTGCTATTGACTTTAGATAATTTCAGGCATATATGAACATTTTAAAAATATGGAATTTTATAAATAATTGTTATTCACTCTTCAGATCTATTGATTCACACAATATTTGACAATGAAGATTGAGGACCTCCTTATCTCCTTCCTAGTTTGAATGCCATAATTTTCCTCTGGTAGACAGTAAGGTAATGCTTATTTGTAGTTCCAAACCCCTCTGTTGAGCTGTTGGGTTTAATCCCAGCAGTGTATATGCACTTGAGTCTGCCTGTTAATCAGGCTGTCCCTTTCTTTCTTCTTAGTGACCACCCTCCTCCAACTGATTTAGTTCAGTTAATACCTATTGTAAATTAGGCTGCTCTGTCTCTACTATAAATTTACATCACATTAGACTTTACCTAAAACATACCTTTTCTCCTAGAATTTCCAAGAATTTTTTCCCTCCACATGTGTTATGCTTTTGACCTTACAGCAAAATAGGCAAATTAAACGTGAGAAAACAAAGGTACTGCCCAATCTGGCTTAAGAGCAAAAGTCCATTTAATTCTACTGCTCTTCCCAAGCAGTTCCCAGGGTCCACACTGAATGGATATAATTTTGTAGCTATTAATTTTCTCAGAGATTCAAAAGAAGTCATGAGAAAAAATGTACATGGCCAAAGAAAGAGCCTTTTAATGCATTTTGCAATTTATGCAAATCTATACCTACTATAGCTTGCCATTTAGGAAATTACCTTAAACCATTTTCCATTCACACACCATTAACCTAGCTTGACGAATGTCCACTAACTTCCCCACAGTTAAGGAACTGATAAATCCCCATTTATCCCACCAGCTGGATTTTATTCTACTCAAAAGACTCCTGCCATCCCCAATGGTCACCACCCAGTATGCAGAATCTCCTCACTTTTGTTTTAGTAAAAATCCTAAAAAGAAGTATACAAAAGCAAGTGCTTTGAAACCTCTCCTCCCTAATGTCTCTCACATATCACTGAAAACAAAGCTCAAAGATATTTTTTCTTTTAATCTTATTTTTTTCTGTTTTGATGCAATTGTATGTACAGGGCTATGCAGTTTGGGAACAGACTGATATGAATCATTTCTGATGTGTAAGCATCCCTGAGTGATGCATATACTGTTGCCTGTTGGCATCTTTCTCTCCCTGCTTGAGTTTACCTGTCAACTCTGAAAGAGGCGATAGCTGATTTTCCATCCAAACTCATCTGCAAACAGAGAATCAGAAAGAAACTGAAATAGAGGGAGGCGTCTGAGAGCTCTTTCCACATGATGCCTCGTTCCTACGGAAACCATTTTTTGCTTGTTTTTGCAGGATCAGACCTGTTTCTTTCCTAAGGAAAAGTGTGTATTGTTTTAATTTTTTGGTACTTTTTGATCCTTAGATTATGATTGTAAATTCTGATTTTGGTCATATAGAAATTGTATTATTTTATGCTTTTTTTTTCTGTATAATTATCCCTCTATGAGAGGACTTGATTCTGAACTGAAGCAATTGGAGACAACCTTTGATATAGAAAGTTTAATTTTTTATTAGGTCACTATGAATTTCCTGAGGACAAGCAGCTAAATATGCTTGCATCATTGCACGATGGTGTATTGGTATAGTATCACAAGAGGAGGCAGTCTGTGGGGGCTTCAGAGAAAGAAGAAAAATGGTTTTTACAACATGTATAAATTTGCTTGCATATATGATAAGAAAAAGATGATGATATGCTCTCATTTCAAATGCATTTGGCCCAAAGTTATTGTTTGTCCCCAATATATTGTAGCATTGAAAATCAGATTGGTTTTTATACTAAGTCCTCATTTTTCTTTTTCCCCTTGGAAAGAAACTGTATACATTTTTCAATGACTTTCAACTGCTAGTTACTCCAGGTTTTCAAACTCTCTGGAAGAAAGAATGAGTCTCACACTGAGAATCCATTCTTATACCACATTTATATATATATATATATATATATATATATATAAATACACACACATATATGATCTAATGTTAATGTTCCTTAGAAAATAACAAGCTAACTCAATAATTTCTTTGTTTCTGAGAAGTATTCTGAAATGCAGAAGCTGGCTCTGGAAGAAACCTGGATTTATTTTTCTCAAGTGATTATAAAATCAATGGAATTAAAAATCAGAAAGTATAAAATAATTGTGCAGTGCCCTGATGATTCTCCTTCTTTACTGTCCTACTGCTTATCAATATGTAGGAAATAATCATCTCATTTGTTCTTCTAAATAATACCTAATGGCTTTAGAAACCTGATCCACCCTGCCCATTCTCAAGGTGGTGTCTCCTGCGGTTGATGTTCTGGGCACATGATCCAAAGGAGGTTTGTTCTCCATTTCTTTATTTTTGCTGTCTCTCCAGTATAACTATCATTCAATAAAAATAGTATATAATTAAAGCCCTCTGTTCTCTGAACTGACAGGACAGCCCAACAGCAGTCAAGTTCCTATTACCTCTATGGTTTGTCTGTGTCTGTTCTGCTTCTGTTGTTACTTTTTAATCATCACTCCCACCAGGCATTGTCTGCCTGTTGAGACAGTGGCTAAATGAGCTGAGAATTCTATCAGGTTTACATCAGCAGTGGGCACTACAGACATTACCAACTCATTAGAAAAAGAAATTCAAAAGAAACGAAAAAGAACTTTTTTTTTTTTTTTTAATCTCACTTTCAAAAGATTTCAGGCAGCACTATCTAACAATGACTGTTCATAGTTCAAAAGGCAGAGAGGCAAGCTATCGTGCTGCACTGGATAGACTCGTTATTTTTGTTTACACAATATTCATAAATGTTCAAAAAAAAAACGGTGTCTTATTATCTCCTTCACTTCATTGCAAACTTCAGACATGTGTTATATGCCTAAAACATTTCTAATGACTCTATATTAACTAAAGTACAAAAGTACACAGCATTTAAAAAAAAAATTAAAACAAAATCAAATCACTATAATTTGTGATATATTTCATATATACAGTCAATTCTGGTTAAGAAAGGGATGGGAAATCCAAACAATTGTACCCTGCGAACAAAAGCTGAGTTTATCACCAAGTTACCTTTTGTGTGGTTAAAACCATCACTTGATTCTACTAAAGAAAGATTTTTATTGACATACTCAGTACCTTATTCTTCTATTCAAAATCTACCTTCCCTAATGCAATCTTTAAAAAAAAGTGTCATTCCATTGTCACTTAATAGCTCTATCTTTCCATAGCAACCCACTATACATTTAGGCACTTTTAGAATAAAAATAATCATACAAATCTTGTGCTTAGAATAATCATGAAGATGGATTTTTAAACAAGGACTGTGTTAAGAATTCTCCAAACAGAAAAGGATTTTCATAGAGTTATCTTTGTCTATACTTGTACATTATCAAACTTTGTCTTATTATTCTAAGACAAACATATGCCCAGCATTTATTTAATAACACTGATACTTATCGATATAGCTGTATCAATAAACTACAAGCATATGCTTAATAGTCTTCCTAGCTACATTTTATTATTTTCCTTGACCTTAATGCTTAGGAAAAATAACTGTCTATAATAGAACATTCTTTGGTTTAAGATGGAAACTTACCGAATATGTTATTTGATAACACAGATAATTACCTACGACCAACAATAAAAAAAGAAAAAAATAATAATAATTACCTAAATATTTGCTATTCTTTCAAACTTTTAACAAAACCTAGTTCACCCTTCTGGAAATTATTACAAATTATCATTTTAACTGGATTAAGCTCTCAATAATGACAATCATTTTTAAGTATTTTCTAGTTTAATATAGCTATAAAATGATAACAGCTAATAATCCAATAAAAAAAGAGGAAAAACAGATCCAGCCCCAACAGTCCCCTGAATCCCCAAGACCCAGCTGGTCTATTTGCCTCTTAATTTATCAATTTTGATGGCAAATCTTAGAACTTTTAAGAATTAAAATAAAATTGATATCTTTATTAAGGATCCAGGTTAATTTTTTAAAAAAATCTACAAAAACATTTGGATATTCCCAGTAAAAGTTACCTTCAAAATCTTCTTTTATAAAGTTATCAATTTATCCCAAATACTTTGGAACCTTTCCTAAAAAGGTTTACTTTAAGCCTATGCTGTTAACTGTTATTGCCAATTATGGATTGTAAGAATGCAATCTGGGTGATGGCATGCAGGTAATTTGTTTTTGCATTGGGTGAGCCTGAGTTTAAGATCTAAATTGATCAGACATAACCTTCCCATGTTCATAAATGAACACACAACCAGGGTAACTCCATATCATGTACAACCACAAGAATGGGAAGTCATATTTCAGGTATGTATAATATGTCAAATTACACTCTACTGTCATATATATCTAAGAAGAACAAATTTTTTAAAAATCTAGATTCACTGTGTCAGTAGACTTATGAAAAATGCCGTAGTCTCTCTTTATGTCAGTTGTTGATTTGTAAAACACAGTTCATGATAATGACATTTAACTCTAGATTGTGGTGAGGATTAAGAAAGTTTTAAAATGTCAAGGGTTGAGTATATTGTTTGGTACATAGTGAGATCTCAACAAATGTCAACCATTTTCTATAAAATAGCATCCTTTTCAATAATTAAAGCCTATCCTGGAAAAACAATATCTGTGATACCACCTTTGAGGAAAATCAAAACTATATGTGGATGTTTAGAAGAGAATTGCAATTAAGGGGATCCAATGACTTAATGACTTAATCTTTACAATTAAAAATGACTTAACCTTTACAATTAAAATACTTTGTATTGTGATGGTAAAAGTGTCACAAATTCTTATGTATACAAGTGTTTTTATGTTTGGGGAAATTTAGCCCATTTACCCTAAAAAGAGTAATTTTCAACTTGTGTTTACAGAGCCATAGGTTTCAGTAAAAATGCCTCAATTCCTGTTACCCCAAATAGTGGGTAAATAGGGCCAGGTTTCCTTGCAGGGCTTCACGTGAAGGTTTACATACAGGGGATGAAAGCACTCAAGGTAGAAACCAAATATTTAGAAGAATCAAGAGTGGAATATGGGACAGAGTACTTCCAAAGCATTTTTTCTTATTAAAAGATAATGCATTGTCATTATACAAGATGAAAGGGAGTTAATAGGATGCACTTGAAAGAGCATTGCTTTGAGAGCAAAGGAGAACGGGTTTGATTATTGCCAGCATAACATAAAAATTCTACAATCCTAACCCAGTTATTAAAAGTGTGAGATTACTATTCATCACTGAAATAATATCCCCTTAGAGTTGCTGTAATATAACATATGTATAACATATCTATACATGTATAGAACACTTCTAAAAGAGTCACACGAGAATGCTCAGCTAAGGTGAATAGGAAAAGACAATATATGTGCTACTTACAAATATAAAGAACAAATAAGAATTAAATTTAAATTATAATGGCCATAGCAATAACATGATTAATAAAAGTATACAAAATATTTTAACCTTTTTTATTTTCAGTCTTAAAATGTCTAAATGACACTCTTTAATATGTGGACATCAATAAGAAGACACATAAAAGGGCTTTTTGTTGTTATTAGAAGGAAGAAGTGAGTGGTGTGTTATAATATCCTGAACTATTTTAAAAACACGAACATTTAAAAATATTATTGTTTGGGTCATTGGATGAGTTTTTGCCAACCCCATATACTATGGTGATTATGCAGTACTTATTATTATTATTAATGATCATAATCATAATTAATCATTTCCAAATTTTTTTTTTCACATTCTAATACCTCCCCTAACTTCTATATGAATTGAAACCTTTATCATGCCAACTCACTGTCTTTTTTCCTCCTTCTAGCACAAAGGGTACTGCTTAAGGAGAAAACCTACAGACAGCTGAGCAGATTGACAGTGCTATAGGTTTGCATTCCCTAACTTCAGCAGGAATCTGGGGCTGTGGCCATCATTCCAGTTATTTGCCTGTGTTCTGCTTCCGTTTTTAATTCCAGCTGAAGTCACTCCAGAGTTTCTGCAGTCTCGTTGGAAACTCACAATTCACTTTATTTTAAGTCAGTGCTGGTAACTGTTATTGCCAATTGTGAATGGTAAGAGTGCCATCAGTCTTTCTTTCTGGTACCTACGAGTATATACCTATGCATGGGTCCTTTTTGTTCTACCTCCCCTCTTATTTTAGTAAATTTTATATTATTCTTTGTATTCTGTATTTCAGTAAATTTTGTATTATTCTTTGTATTCTGTATTTCAGTAAATTTTGTATTATTCCTTGTATTCTGTATTTCAGTGCACCTCCTCAGAGATAAGCCTTTTCCTATTTTGCAATATTCTTCCTTCTACTGACCATTAAGGACGTGAATACCCTCACATATTTTTAATGGTAAAATTAACAAGAGCCACAATATTTGCCTCGAATGAGCAAGGCCCTTGGTTTAATACCCAGCACTGAAATACACCACCACTTAACCGTTACTCAAGAAGATAACATGAGAGAAGTCTACTGTCAATATCACCACTTATTCCACCATACAGTTATGCCTCATTTCACTGCATCTGGATGCTTTTTCCATCCACCACCAAAGATATCAGAGACCAGATATCTTCACTGCCCTTTCTCACTTTAAGATTATAAGTTGTTATACTTTTTAAATACATACAAATTATTTTCTGCTCTGCCTGGAGTTATAAGCAATCCACAGCAAAGTGAGCACTCCCAATCCACAATCCTAATGCTCCAAATTCCAAAACTTCTTGAGTGCCTACCTGGTACCATAACTGAAAAATTCCACACCTGACCTCATGAAGTAGACCATAGTCAAAAGATGTGTAACCGACGTGATTCTGCTATCTGCATTTGGGGTAAAATTGGGGGTTCATAACCCACTTCAATCTAATGTATGAAATATCATATGTCAAGAGCATTGTAATGTTATGAACAACCAATAAAAAAAAAAGAATGAAAAAAAATAATAAAAAAAAAATAAAAAAAAAAGAAAAGAAAAATATATTTTAATAAATTTTGTACTGAAAAATAAAGAATAAGAAAAAAAAAAAAATGCCGGTACATGAAACGATTACATAAAATTATCTTCAGGTTATGTGTATAATGTGAATATAAAACATAAATGTATGATTTTATATATAAAACATAAGTATATGTTTTATATGTAGCTCAGTTGTTAGAGTGCTTGTCTTTAATGCACAAGGCCCTGGGTTCAATCCCCAGCACCAAAATAAATAAATAAATAAATAAATAAATAAATAAATAAATAAATGGATTTCATGTTTAGATTTAAGACCCATTGCCAAGACATCTCACTATGAATATGCAAGTATTACAAATTCTGAAAAATTCTGATATCTGAAATACTTTTGGTCCTGAGCATTTTAGACAAGAGGTACTCAACCTTCAACTGCAAATTACCATGGACACCCTTAAGTTGTTATCATATTTGACACTTTTATGGAATTGACATTGTTAATCATTTTCTTATTCTTAAAACTTTTGTCTTACTTCATTTATTGTGCCATATAGTCGCCATGTCATGTCATCTTTCCCAACCTAACTTTTGAAAATTAGAGTCTTGAAGGATTTTGTTCTCAAATGGTTTGAGAAAACTAAACTGTCCCATGATATTCAAATTTTTATTACTAAGTCGAGTCATTACCTTCAATGCCATTCTCTGAATATCTTCATGTAGTTTTCTCACAATTGCACCTAACCCCGTAAGTTTTTCTAAATGAAATTCATTATATTAGTAATAAAATTCATTCTTGCCTATACATATTAATTTTAATAGATGATACCAGTCAGGTGCTCAAATTTGAGTGTTTACTCATTTCATCACCTCCCAAATTCAATTATTCACTAGGTCTTTTCTACTTACACTTAAAGCATTCTTGCTTCCACTATCCCATCTTCCCAATCCTGGTCTGACCTTTACCATAGTTGGGTGAACTTGGGGGCAATTAGCAAATGATGACCTACATCATTGTGGACTTTTATCACCAACACCTCTCTCTCAAGGGCCTCATTTAGCTTTTTCTCAGGTGATACTCTGAATCTAAACACAGCCATCTAGCAAGGAAGATTGCTAGCGGGAGATGAGCAAGTATTCACTGTCACTTACACAACTTTCCTACGACTCCCATCGTCCCTTTTTGGCTTTCCAAATCAGATTCCCATTGCCAATGTCAACTGTATGGCATGCTCACTTTTGAAATTTGAATGGTGTATCTTGTATAACCTCCATGAGGGAATAAGAGGCAGAAAGCTGGAGGAAAAAGACTGTTTTCTCATAAGAAAGTAAAGAATATGTTGGGATATTGTAATCTTCTATCAAATTATGAGTTGACTAAAAACTCTCTTGTCATCTACCTCTCTGTACTAATAATATCCAATGTTGAAGAGAATTCAGGTCTCCCAACTAGTCTTGATTAATATCCCTGAATTTTATCCATAACAGAGTAACCTCAGTCCTACCTCATGCAAGTGTATAGAACCAGGAGACCCATGCTACCATCAAAATATCCTCTAAGCCTTTGAGCTTGTCTCAAAACTCATTCATTTCTGTAACAGAGGTTAAAGGAGACAGGCACATGAAAACTGACACTTACTTACCTTCACATTATTAGAAAACAAGGTCAACTGAGTATTCCTTATTTAGTAAAAATACATTTTAAATAGAAGGAAGAATAAAGACATTTTCATATAAACCAAAGGTGAGATAATTTATCACTATCAGATCAGGACACAGATTAATGTGTAGAAGTTCCTTAGAGAAATTGTAACAGACAGAATGTGGGAATAACCATACCAACATAATGGAATTTTAATTTTAGAAACATTAAATCTTAAATTATGATTTTACTTTGTTTATTTGCTTAAAAAATGATGAATCATTGCAATAATATGTACTGTTCTCTCTTCACCTCCCTACGTACAAGTAAAAGCACAAGCACTAAATGTGATTTGTAAAACTATTGAATGTCTCTGAAAAGTGGAAAGGAGAAACAAGCTTGGGATGTTGGGTCATGAGGAGAAACATAAAGTTGGAATGACCATCAGGAACAGAAGAAAAAGAAAAAAACAAAACAAGAACAAACAAACAAAAAAAATCCAAAGTCTCTTCTCTATAGCAAAATGACTAAATGGAAAAAGAGATATTTAGACAACCGTCACTCTAGTACAGCCACACATCTCATCTCAGGGGAAAAAAACAAAACAAAGAAAACCTCTGACTTCAAGTACCCCAAGTTAGCAAAGAGTAAGTAAGACTTGCACTTTAATGGGCCTGTAAAAATGTGGCCCAACATCCTAATGGAGTGATTCCAAAGGCAACAAGTAGGAAGCCAGACCTTGTTTTTTGCCAGTCAGTATGAACTCTTGCTGTGAAAGGGTATAAGGACACCACTTGAGGAGCCCCAACTCAGATTAATAATAATAAATTGAAAAAAATACTTTTAATGGGATCACTATTACATTAATAACCTATGTATCCTAAAACATCAAAAATTGCTCAGAAAGTAAGGACAGAGTATCTAAGAGCCATGGAATAATATATTTAAACAATAATACACATGTAACTAGGATATCAGGAATAAAAAGAAAGTAGAGGGGAGATATTTGAAAAAAATGACAGATGATTGCATGCCCTGAATCGATGAAAAGCATAAAACCACAGTTACCCATACATTTCTGAGAATGCCAAAATAGGGTAAATAACAGATATTTGTTCATGAGCACATGACGTGCGCGCGCCCATACACGCACGCACGCACACACACACACACACAAATGGATTCTATTCAAACTGCTAAATCAAAGATAAAGTATCTTTAAATAGGAAGAGGTAAAAGACACATTGTTAAAAGGAGGAAAATAAATATAAAAATTACAAACTGTCAAAACCTTTCAAGCCAGAAGACAATGTAGTGATATCTGATACCTTTAATGTAATAACAGAAATAGAGTAAAAGCAGTTTCTTAGGCAAACAAAACTAAAATTGTATTAATAGAGTTCCACAAATTGCAATGGAAGAAATGCTAAAGGAAATTCTTTAGAGAAAAATGCTACGATATATTCAAACAACTTGAGTTTACATAAAAAATGAGTTGTTTTGAAAATGAAAATTAACTAAATATATTCTTTTCATTTTTAATTGCCCTAAAAATAAATGCCAAAGCAAAATGGAAGCAAAGTATTTTATGCTTATACAATCTTTAGAAGTAAATATTTTAACAACAATAGCACAAAGAATGAATGGGGCTTAAGCATTCTGCTGGAAGGCTGTTAAACTACATGTTCCATGTATGTATGATTTCAAAGTAGACCATAACCAATTAAAGATACATTAAAATTCTGGGACAATTCTAATACTATTCTAAAGATGTGTATAGCTAAGCAGGTAAAAATTGAGGTAAAAAGGATTCATAAGCAATATTCAGTCATAATAAGACATAAAAAGAACAAAACAGAAATATAGAACAGATGGGAAAATAGGGTAAGAAAACAAGACTGCAGAATAATCTAACCCAAGAGAAAATGAAATTCCAATTAGTAATAAATTATTCTAAAAATCAGTTTATGATTTAAACATATCAATAATTACATCAAATGTAAATATTCTAAACATATTAAATAAAAGACGGGAAGTGTTAGAGTTCATTAAAAAAGCAAGTTGTAATATCTGTTATCTCTAAAAACCCACTTTAAATGTGAAAACATATAAGTTGAAAGAAAAAGGATAAGATTGTGTTATATAAATGTACCAAAAGAAAGCTACACATATATCCAATGAATAGAATTGAAACTAAAAAATATTGCTAGAAATGAAGGTTGATAAATGAGGCAACAAAACAAAAGAATATGATAATCCTACATGTCAATGGACCTACAGTAAACTTTGAGATACAAAAAAAAAATTGTTACAATGGAAAAGAAAAAGTTTTCATGTTCCCTAATTATCAGTAGAAATTCCCCAAATCCTTAATAGTACAACAATAATAGAAAATCAATGAGGTTACAGAAGACCTAAACCATCCTATGAAATAATTTGACCAACTAATATTCGTAAGACTATACTTCAGGATACACATTTATGTCAACACATATGTTACTTTCCAAAGATAGATCATATTGTGAACCATAAAATTATTCTAACAGATTTTAAAACATATTGTGAACATCTCCAAGTATTTGAAAATTAAGCAAAATATTTACCGTTTTACCAAAAAAAAAAAAAAAAAAGAAAAAGAAAAGAAAATGAGTTAATAAAAGAAAAAAAATTTAAAAAGAAAGAAAGGGAAATCACAAGGAAAAGTAGCAAATATATTGAACTTAAAGAAATAACAAAATCCCCCCTAAATGTCATATGTTGCTAAAGAATTTCTTAAGAAAATTTATAGGTAAAATGCCTGTATTAGAAAGGAGAAAGTTTAAAATTATTAATTTTAGTATGCAATGTAAGAAGCTAATAGAAGACAAATCATACAAGTAATATAGAGTGAGCAAAATGATAAAGACCTGAGAAAAATCAAGCGAAAAATAACTAAAACGTAAAATCAATAACACATTTGCTTCTTGAAAAGATCATTATGATAATCACCTAAACAGACTAATTAAACAAAAACAACCTTAGAGAAAACTCAAATCACAGCTATCACAAAATAAAAATGTAATATTTATATAGATCTTATAATTATTAAAAGAATGATGAAATATTTTAAAGTCTCAGAAAAGAAGTTTGATAAAATATTATGGAAATATTATTATTTGAAAGGTAAAACCAATTTAAACCAAGAGAAAATGGGATTCCAATTAGTGCTAAAATTATTCTAAAAATCAGTTTATGATTTAAATATGTATACAAAGTAAACCCTAGACTCAGATGGCTACACTGGTCGAATTATTTCAAATATAAGGATGATGTGGAGTGACATCATTAAGATGACAAAATAGAAGTTCTCTGGTGCTGGACATAGTGGTGAATACTTGTAATCCCTGCTACCTAGGAGGCTGACACAGGAGGATCACAAGTTCAGGACATCCTTGACAATTTAATGAGATCTTTTTGTTGTAGTCAACTTTTTTGCTGCTGTGACTAAAAGTCCTGACAAGAACAATTTTAGAGAAGAAAAAATGTATTTGGGGGCTCACAGTTTCAGGGTTTCAGTCTGTAGCTGGCTCCTTTCCTTGTGGCTCCAGGTGAGGCAGAACATCGTGGTGGAAAAGTGTGGTAGTGGGAAGCAGCTCAAATGGTGATCAGAAAACAAGAGAGAGATTCTACTTGCCAGATACAAAATATATAACCCAAAGGAGGGGCCCCAATGCCCACCTACTCTAGCAACTCGACCTGCAATCAATTACCAATCAGTTAATCCTCATCAGATGTTTAATTCACTGATTAACTCTCAAAACCCAATCATTTATCTTCTAAACCTTTTTGCATTTTCTTACATAAGGGCGGGGGATGCCTCATATCTAAACATTAACACTGTCTCAAAATTTAAAAAATGGCTGGTGTCAGAAAGTAACTTAGTGGTAAAACATTCCTGGGTTCAATTTTTAGTACTACAAAAAAAAAAAAAAAAAAAAGACTCTGGCTCTAGTTCCCTGCTCACACTCACAGAAATCCAAGAAGAAACTATTTACTGACAATAATACTTTCAATAATATCCCAGATCTCAAGAGTAAAGCAGAGAATTGTAGAGCAGAATGTAAGAACAGTTGAATTCAAAGGGATGTCACCCCTGACCCAAGCTGACCCAAGTACCAAAAAAAGAGGATTCTCCAGTGCTCAAAGTTTTGCAATGGGAAAAGACAATTGGGGGTAGACATTAAGATACCCCACTATTTTAGCACTTTAAAGAATGTTTACTCCTGTCTTCTTGTACTTGTAGGAGTATTGAAGGGTTCTGCCACCTGACTTTGGTTAAAAATAAAGAGCAGGAGTGTACTCAAAACAGCCAGAATATGGATATTGACAGTATATTTACAGTCTAGCCAGCATTTCCCCAGAGAAATGTCAACAGTATCATTTTACAGAAAGCACAATCAGTAGGCCCATCAGGATCAAGTTTATAGCCAGCTTTTCTACCAAGTTCTGGGGTTCTGCTTGAACAACCAAAACTTGGAGGCATGTACAGATCTGTGAACATTCGGGGACATTTGGTCCTGTTCTGCTCCAGAGGCTTAGTAGCAACCCCACTAAGCAAAATAGCATGTCCATGAAGATATGTTGAAAGGAATAACTGGCTCCACCCATCCCCAGAAGCTGAGCTGCAACCTTAGTGACCTCATTGAATATGTGGCTCACTTTGATCTCCTTCACAACCATAGGAAAGACACTATATGAACCTGCTCAGTCAAAGGAGTTTGCAGAAATGAGCTAGCAGCTCCTCTTCACTGAAGTCTAGCCAGAGATCACAACAGACCATATAGTACAGCCAGTGGTTCCACTTAGCCTTAGACAGCAGCCCAGTCCACCTAGAAAATGCAAGAATGTGGTCTGCCTGACCAGGGTTGCTGTCGGTGATCCTGTCCAAATTTCCAGAATAAACTAAATAATAAACAACACCATTAATGAACACCTGCAGTGGCTGGAAGAGAGAGTTATTCCCTTAAATGAATAGACATGAATTTAAGAGCACAAGATTTGTGAAGAAACAGAGAAATATTACATTACCACTCCCAAAATTCATAAAGTTCTATAGACTTGATCATACATTAGGTCACAAAATTAAAGAGAGTTTGAAATTATATCAAGCATTTTCTTTAATCATAAGGGGATGAAACTAGAAATAAATAATAAGATAATAGGAAAAATCTGGAAAAATTTCAAATATGTGAAAATTAAATATTTTTTAATCAACCAGTGGCTCTTTGAAGAAATAAGAAAATCTTGAGACAAAAAAAAAAAAGAAAATGGAAACACAACATACAAAAATGTATTGGACATAGCAAAAGAAATCCTAAGGAGCAAAAAATAAACACATGACTTGGTCAAAAAAGAATGAACTCATAACAATAGCTAAACTGTGGAACCAACCTAGATGTCCTTCACTAGATGAATGGATAAAGAAAATGTGGGATATATACACAATGGAATATTATTCAGCATTAAAAGAGAATAAAATCATGGCATTTTCAGGTAAATGGATAGAGTTGGAGAATATAATGCTAAGTGAAGTTAGCCAATCCCCCCAAAAAACAAAAGAAATGACAAATGTTTCCTCTGATATAAGGAGGCTGATTTATAATGGGGTTGTAATGGGAGCTTGTGAGGATTAGATAAACTCTAGATAGGGCAAAGGGATGGCGGGGGGGAAGAGAGGAGACATGGGGATTAAAAAAATGGTGGAATGAGATGGACATCATGTATGTACATGTATGAAGACATGAATGGTGTGACTATACTTTGTATACATCCAGAGATATGAAAAATTTTGCTCTATATGTGTAATAAACTGTAATGCATTCTTCTGTCATACATAACAAATGAGAATAAAAAAGAATGAACTCAGAATAACAACCCATAAAAAAAATCATTCCTCACCTGCCTACAATTTCTACCACCTCCCATTAGCTCATTCTGCTTTCAATGAATTAATTCACTGATAAAATTGGAGTCCTCATGATCCAATCTCTGCACACATACACAAAAAATGCTATCACTGCATATAGCTGTATTGGGACCAAGACACATGAACTTTTAGGGGGACATTCCAGACAAAACTATAACACACATCTAAGAACATCCAGAACCACATGGTTTCACAACTTAAGTCCACTGAACATTTAACAAACTCATACCAATCATTTACAAATCGAAGCAGAAGTTATAGATCCAAATAAATTTTACAAGGTTAACATTACTATACTATGAAAAACAAAGTGGCTATAAAATCAAAACAAAACAAAACAAAAAAGAGAAAGCAACAAAAATGAAGAGCAATATTTTTAATGAGCATTGCTATTATTTGGATCCAGAAGGTCACTCAAAGGCTTATGTATGAAAATCTTGCTCCCCTACATAGTGCTATTGGGAGGTTGTAAAAAGAGATTGAACCAAGTCATTGAGGAAATGTCTTTGAGAGATATTCTAAGACACCAATCTCCTCTATTTTTTTTTTTCCTGGCTGCCATGAAATGATCAGCTTGTTCCACCATGCACTACCTCCACTCCCAGATGTACTTCCTCATCACAGGCCCAAAGGAAATGAGGTCAAGTTGCCATAGGCTGAAACCTCTGAGACTTGAACCAAAATAAACTTTTTCTCCTCATAAGTCAATTATCTCACCTGTGTTTTTTTATAGTGATGGAAGGCTGATTAACACAAACAGATGCAAAAATCCTCAACAAAATAATAGCAATGTAAAATCAGCAACCATATCAACAGATCAATCTTCATGGGCAAGTGGAAATTATTCCTAGATATAAGAATAGTTTGATATACACAAATCTATGAATTGAAAACACTACATTAACAACATCAATGATAAAGGCCACATGATTATGCCAACAGCTGCAGAAAAAGCATTTGATAAAATTCAATTTTATGAAAAAACTCTCAACAGATAACTTATAAACAAAATGTACCCCCCCAAAAAAAAATAAAGACAGCATATAAAAAAACTCATAGCAACTATACACTCAATTTTGAGAAGTTGCAAGATTTTCCTCTGTGATCAGGGAAAAGGATGCTCATTCTGACCACTTATTTTCCAAAGACTATTATAATTCTTACAGCAATTGGCAAGAGATACAAATAAAACACATCCTAATTGATAAAAGAAGAAATAAAATTGTCTGTTTGCTGATAACATAAAAATAACAGAAAAATTCTAAAGACTTAACCTAAAAAGCTGTCAAAAATATTAACCAAAAGCTGCAAGATATAAAATTGATGTTGTTAAAATTCTGTACACTAACAATTAACCCTCTGGAAAGGAAATTAAGAAAACAATTCCATTTACATTAGAAAGCACAATAATACCTACGGTAAATATAGAAAAGATTATAGGTTTCTATAAAATCTGTAAGAAATAGAAGAAAACACAAATGAATAGAAAGATAACCTATGTTCATGGATTTGAATAATTAATATCATTAAAATGTCTATACTACCCAAACCTATCTGCAGTCAATGAAATTCTTCTCAAAATTCAGAAGTAGTATTTTCAAAAAACTAAAAAAATAAATTCTTAAATTGTTATGAAATTATAAGACTCTTGCCAGCTAAAAAATCCTTGCACAAAAACAATAACAATACAGAAACTGAAGGCATCAAAATCACTGACATCAAAATCTATTGCTCTTCCAGTCAAGGAAGCATAATATTTGCATGAAAACTGACACATTTACTAATGGAAATAGATATCCTAGAAATAAAGCAATGCAAATATGGTCAAATAATTTTCAACAAAGGTGATAAGAATATGCAATAAGGAAGAAATTTTGTCTTCCATAAATGGTGCTAGAAAAATAAACATGAAGAAAAATAAAATTGAATCCTTATCACACACTACATGCAAAAGTCAACTCAAAATGGATTAAAAACCTAAATATATGACCTGAAACCATAAAAGTACTCGAAAATTAATAGGGAAATGCTCCATCACATTTATAAAGGCAATAATATACATATATTTTGTACACAGACTTGAAAGTATAGATAATAAAAGTGGAAATGGACAAGCAGGATTATGTCAAACAAAAACTGTGGCACAACAAATAATTAGCATACAGAAGAGGCAATCCACGAAGTTGGAGAAAATACTTAAAACCATACATATCAGGAGAGGGTAATATCCAAAATATGTAGGGAGCTCAAATAAATAATAAACCTAATTTAAAAAAAACCTAATTTAAAAATGCTTTAAGACTCTTAATAGTTATTTCTCAAAACAAGGTATACAATAGCCTATGAAAAAATGTTCAACATCATAAATTATACAAAAATGTAAATTGAAAAAAATAATGAGATATCAACTCATATCCATAAAAAAATGTCTATTATTGAAAAAAAGATAAGGGTTGAAAATGTTGTACAGGAAAGAAAATCCTTATACACCACCATTGAGAATGTAAGTTCATATAGTTATTATGGGAAATGGTATGGAGGTCCCCAAAAAGTTAAAATTAGAACCATCATATAATCCTGGAAAACATCTTCTGATAAAACTCTCAAGTTATTTGAAATAAGATATTAAAGTATTTGAAATAAAAATAGAAAAGGGACTTCTGCACTCTCATGTTCACTGCAGTATGATTCAAATTATCTAAGATATTAAATCAAGTTAAGTTTCCATCAATGGATGATGTATAAAAAATGTACTATATTACACAACTCTTTTACCTTAAGAAAGAAATCCTACTATTGGTGATAACATGGATGAATCTGTAGGATGTTGTACTAAGTGAAATAAGCAGAGCATAGAAAGACAAATGCCACATGATCTCACATATATTTGAAATAAATTATATCAAACTCAAAAGCAGTAGAGCTTACTAGAGATTATTGAGAAGGGGCTAGGCATTACTAATCAAAGGATACAAAGTTTCAGTTGAACATGAGGAATTAATTTTTATTCATATTGTAAAAGTGTCAACATAGTCAATAATAATACATTGTATATCAAAGTTTTGAGAGTTAAAGTATCTCAATACAAAAAATAAAAACTGAGGTAATAGTTATGTTAATTATATTGATTTAATCATTCTACAGTGTAAACATATATCAAAACATCAAAATATACCATAATACCCCATAAATATTGTGGTTTGAATTTTCCACTAGTGACTTACTTCCCTTAGCCATGCCCCAGCTGCCTATGGGTACCACCCAGTACTCCATTTAAATTATTAATTCTTCAAATGCATTAATCCATGGATGAGCTTAGAATTCTTATAATCATCTCACCTCTGAACATTATTAGATACCACTTTTCCGACCTATGAACCTTTTGGGAGACACTTCATATCTCTCGTCCTTGACCTGCACAGACTAGTCAGACGGGGTTTTAATGGGCTGGCTGCAACAGTAAGCTAAGAAAGCTGCAGTGGAAAAATCGCACAACATGGACAGAATTTTCTAATTTGGGTGGGGACGGCTCTTTGACCTTAAGGGTCAGTTTCCATGCTGGAAAAAGAGAGCACTGGAAAGATAGCAGTGAGCGGGTTCCTTTAGGGGACCTCAGAGGCAGGGAGGGATAAGATTTCAAGAGTGGAATCTTGCTTCCTGGCATCTGTGGTCAGCTGATTGATTGATATCTTGGCAAGTCTACACCCATGTCAGGTGATGTGCTGGATCTTAGGGAGAGCTAGAGGAGGGGGGTCAACTGCATCATGAGATCAATCCCTGACAGGGATTTCCCAGTGCCAGACCTATCCCCCCATTTGGCTACTGTGAGCAATAGTCCACAGCCTATGGAGGGATCGTGACACATATCCACATCATAACACAATTGATTTTCAACAAAGGTGTTAAAGCAAACCTGTTAACCACTTGATTTGGGTTTTCAGCCTCCAGAACTGTGGGCAAATACATTTCTATTGTTTAAGTCAATCAATTGATGGTACTTTGTTCTGACAGCCCAGGCAAACTGCAAATAGAAGGGAATCCAATAAGCACTTCAGAAAGTATATAATGTCACTAGTCTTCAGAGAAAAGCACATCTAAACCATTACAGTATACAAATTAAAAAATCTAACAACATCAAATATTATTGATGATACAGAACAACTAAAACTCACATATTTTGCTAATAGGAGATAAAAATAGTGTAATAACTTTGGAAAACTCTTGGTTAATTTCATATAAATTCAAGCATGCATGTATTCCATGATACAAAATTCTTTTAGGAATTCACCCAGAGGAAAGGATATATCCACAAGAATGTCCACAAGAATATTTAATTCACCTTTATTAAACAATCTAAAACTTGTCACAACTCTATATATGTATATAAACAATAAGCAATGATATTTTTAAAGCGTATGATACTACTTAGCACTCTGATACATGAAACAACATGGATGCATCTCAAAATCATGCTCAGCGAAAGCAGAAAGAAAGAAATCACTGTACATTGCGATATATGAGAAGTTTAAAAACTGACAAAGTGGTTCTGTTGATAATAGGAACCATACTTGTGGTTGTTTATATGTGCATATGTTTTTCTTTTTTATTTTATGTGTGTGTATATATAAATGTACATACACATATATGTGTGTGTATGTATATATAATATACATGTATCTAATATATATTCAAGTATGTATACATAGTGTAAAACTAAAAGCCTAAGATATTAGCCTATATATATATATATATATATATATATATATATATATATGATAAAGTCAAGGCTGGTATAGACTTGGGAAAGAAGTAAGAGACTTTTTGGGTTATGGATTGTTTTTTACCATGATAGGAACAGCATTTACATGGATCAATCAATGCATTTGTCAAAAGGAGTGGACCTGTACACTTAAGACTTGTGCATTTCACTATGCATTTTAAATCCTCAATCACATAGAAGGTTACCCAAAAATCAGTAAGAGAATTTCCCCCCAGGAAGGAATATTGAATTGCAGAGGGGCAGTAACTTTTATAACTTACATAAAAATAAACCAAAATGATTGAAAAATTTATCAAGTATAACGCAAAGAGCACAAAAATAAAAATAGAAGCCAGCTGTAGTCTCTATACATGATATGGATTCTCAGTGGTCCAGGAGAAAAGTGAGAGGAAGTAGAGTTTTCATAAGAGGCAAAGGCAGAATATTTCAGAGTCCCAACCATGGTGGAGCTCCTGAAATCAAGGGACATGATTGATATCTATTGATTGTAGTATGATATCAATAAATAGAAGTGAATTTATTTCATTTACTTTAAAAAGTACATCATATTATATCACAAAAGGAAACAGAGCATCGTGATACATACATACCATATCTAAGTCAAAACAAGTAAGTTTGAAAATAAAAAGGCAAAGTACATATAAAGAAGCAGGGGTCATTATTAGTATTGGGTGTAGTGGAATCCAGCCTAAAAGAGCATTCACTAGAAAATGTATTGAACCTTAAAATGCTGAAAGATACAAGTCAAAATGAGAACATAGGTGT
Organism: Spermophilus citellus; assembly: GCF_964194105.1. NCBI lineage: Eukaryota > Metazoa > Chordata > Mammalia > Rodentia > Sciuridae > Spermophilus > Spermophilus citellus. The sequence goes on along the minus strand of NC_138191.1, from coordinate 78,209,737 downwards.
TTAGAATAAATGTATTTGAATTTATTCAATATAGAAACAACATTTGCAAAGCTAAAAACCCACGAACTTAAAGATACAACATATTTGCAACAAAGACTTCAATTCAAAACTAAACTCTCCTAATCTTGTACAGATTGTATGAGAAAAAAATCACTAAAGATATAGAAGATCTATTTACTACAAATTAGTAACAAAGTCTGATTTATAATGTTCACAGTTCCTAAAGATGAGGCCCACATTGGAAGTTAAAAAAAAAAAAAAAGCTGTACCTTTAAATCTCTTCCTGGCAAATTCAGGAACAGGCTGAATGAACTGCTTCAGAAGTCTTGGATTCACTTTGGTTCAACGAAGCAGAGGAGTTAAATTCAGAATCATAATATGAAATCATACTTGCAAGAGGCAATCTGTTTTTCTGGCAGCAGAATGGAGAGTAACCTTTGAGTTAGGAGACCAAGTTATTATGCAATACTATTCTGTCTCCTTCTCTTCCTGTCATTGAGCTCCCCTAAACTCATCATAATTTTACTACCACCTTGTTTTCTGTAATGAAATACAATTTATTCAGTGATGATTTTAAAAGAAAGATTAAGCACACATACCTAAAAGAAAAAGAAAAAAAAAAAGGAAAGATGAGAGGTATTTGTTTATTTAACTACTGAATTCAACAGTGAAATAAATATATCAGTGATGAAATTTAAATGCAAAATGAACAAATGTAGAAATAATGTAGATAATATATAAATAAAATTGAGAATGTAAAAGGAGAAAAGGTGGAAGATAGCTAGGCATTGATGGCATACACTTGTAATCTGAACAATTTAGGAGGCTGAGGTGAGAGAGTCACAAGTTCAAGGCCAGCCTCAGCAATTTATCAAAGCATCAAGCAACCTAGTGAGAACCTACCTAAAAATTAAAAATAAAAGGAACCGGGGGTGTTATTCAGTGTGTAAGTGTATATGGGTTTAATCCCTATTATCAAAAAGAGAAGAAAAAAACAGAAAAAGAAAGAAAAAGACAAAGATGAGAGACAGAGTATGAAGATAACTGGTTGCCTCACCTGACAAAACTAGGCATTGAAACATTTTATGGGAAAATTAAGTAAATCCACTATATCATTAAAATAAAGAATATTTCTTCCTTTTAGCTGTCCACATAACAGTGCCTTAAAGTTTTCACTAAATAGGTAATGAAGAAAATGTTTAAGAAGTAAAGTTAGTTCAGGCATACACACATGACCCCCGACAATGTTATCTAAATTAAATGTAAAAAAAATTAGAGGTGATGAATGACTCAGTCATAAAAAAAATCCTGCCAAATAGCAATGTAGAACTCTTTCCTAAGTATCTCTTTTGTAAAGAGTCAAAGCAGGCTTAAATTGCAGAATATCTGGTAAATGATGTGAATAGGGGAAGATCTAGGTGATAAGAGAAAAACCCAGGTATCCCTGGAAGTTCATTCTCAGTGTCACATAGTTTGACAAAGAGTCATGAAAACTGACAGGAATCTATCTGCAGAGGCATCATCATCTCTTTATGATGTCATCAATCCTGACACATAAGGCCGACTTATCTGGATTTCTGTGTAGACTTTTGCCCCCGGTTTGCATTCTTTCTAGTGTGCTGCTGAGTATGGAGATGTCATGATATCTTTCTTGTTACTTAGAAAGGGATGATGAGTATATGAGTTGCCATGTGAATATGTGGTTTGTTCCTCATCTCGTGGTCCTCCTGCTTCCAGTTCTGCCTGCTAGCAGTTGTTAGTCATGCAGAACTTTTGTGCTGTGGAGTAACACAGTGTGGAGAAAATGTGAACTTTGTTGCTTCTCTCCTGAGGTTTTTATCTGCCCCCCCCATACAAACTTTATTATATAAATGAATTCCTGCATGATGTGGGGTTTCATGTGTTCCTGGATTTAAGAAGTATCACTGAACTTTCCTAGGGGTTAAAGACTTTTCCCCCTAGGGGAAGTGAGAATAATTCTGATGTTAAGGTGTCCACTAACCCAAATGGCAGGTGGCTATGATATCCATTAACCCACTGTGCTCTAGAAGGCTGCTAGAGCATCATTGGTTTATTGCAGAAGTCACTGAACAGCTCCAGAGGATTCAATAGCCAAGGATGCAACAAGGAAACTAGCATTCATTAGTTTCATGTCCCAAAGGAGAGAACAAGAATAGAAGAGTCTGAGACTAAAATGCAAAAACATATTATTCAAAGAAAATGGGGAAATGTCACAGAAGGAAAACCCCAGATGATAATACATTGGGAAACCTGAAAATAAAAAGCCAATTTCTTTGATTGTATGCCAATACATATATGCTTTATTTCTAAAGACTGGATAATTACAAAGACAAATGACACTAGTTAAGATACAGTATTTGCTCCAAATGTCAACAGAGAAGATAGGAGAAAAAAAAAAAAAAACTTCCAACTGGATTTCACAAGAAGGTGGGAAAAACAGGGATAGGAACTAGGTTTGGAAGGAAGATATGCCTGCATACGGCAGGTAAGAAAAAATAAATTGCAGTGATTCCTGAACTTTCTAGGTAGTGGAGTTTAGATAGCTATTGTTATACACTTTACTGTCTGAACTGAATTTGGCGTTTTGCATTCTGTTCTTTTACCTTGACAAGAATGTTTTGAGCATTAGGTGCTCTATTTCTGCATAAAAATTACTACAGGTGGAGACTTAAAAAGTAGCCATATTTTAGCTCTTAGTTCTATTAGGTCAGAAGGCAGATATAGCCTGGCTGGGTGGCAGATCCACTTGTCTACTGAGTATGCTCTCCTCTGGAATTACAGTCCTCTTCCAGGCTCACTCAGGGTGTTGGCAGAGTTCAGTTCTTTGGAGGAACAGCATTGAATTTCTTGTTCTTTTATTACTCTTGGCAAGGACTACTTTTTGCTTTAAGAGGGAACCGTTACTGCCTTGTCACACGGTCCCTTCTAACTTCTGTTTGAACAAAGAGAATTTTCCTTCTTCCAAATTTCACTTATCCTTCTGATCTTTGATTTCCTTTTCTGCCACCAAATGGAGACAGTTCTCTGTTTTTCAAAGGCTCATGTGGTTAGCTTAGGCCCACCATACTGGCCTATTTTAAGATCATCTCTGTTTTAAAGTGAACTGACTTGGAGCATCAGTACATCAGAACATTTTCAAAATCCCTTCAGAATTGTCTGATACCTTGATTAGCATTTGGATGATGGGGGGAAGATGCTGGCAAAGGTTTAGAGAATCTTGACAGCCACTCATGATTCTTCCACTAGAATTGTGTGAAGAAGTTGAGTTGATGCAGTTATTCCTTGTATTAAGAAAAGCCAAATACATAGCCAAAATTACTGCATATCTTGGAAGCTTATCTAGAATGTACAACTGGAACAATAATTTAGACTATGAAAAATACTTGGTTTTCTTACAGAATTTCTAGTTTAGGTAGGTGTGTTATATAATGTTATCACTGAATTTAATATCCCCAACTGCTTGAAAGAGGCCATTCGTGCTAGGACTATAGGGACTCAGACAGGAAATTAGTACTGTTGTTCTTTGTTACCTGACATCTTCACAGTGATTGTGTTGCCACTATGGAAACCTAGATTTGAGTCTTGAACTTTAATTTTTTGAATGTTTCTGGAAAGGAATTAAAATCAATTTGCCTTTACTATAGAACATTGATGAGTTATATAGTCTAGAAAAAAATGCAAACTTTTGGAGAGTAAGCAAACTTTACAAAGATGACTTTTGATAATGATCTCTCCTGAGAAAACTGCTTACAACATTGTACTGAATGCCTTATAAACACAACTAACTGAAGATGAATGGACTTTGAGAGATGCTGAACTCTATGAACCCACCACTTAAAGGTTCAGCTTGGGAGCTATCTGGACTATAGCCCAAAAACATTACAGACAAATTGTTAATAACTACAGAGGAGGCTCAACACCTGATTGGTCACTTTGGGTATTGAAGGCAGCTCAGCCTACTCCCAGGAATTTTATAACAGCCCCTATATCAAGTCAACAGATGGGGAAGTTTAAGTGGAACCCTTATAGCATAAAGCCTTAAAAAAAGTGAAGGAGCTATTAAGTTCAGTCCTAGAGTTCTCTATATTGTTTTTTTTTATATTTTTTTATTGATTATTTAAAGCATTACATATCTCATGATATATCATCTTTCATACATTTGACTCAAATTGTGTTTTGAACTCCCATTTTCACCCCAAATACAGATTGCAGAATCACATCTGTTACATGTTCACATTTTTACATAATGCCATATTAGTGACTGTTGTATTCTGCTACCTTTCCTATCCCCTGCTATCCCCCCTCTATATTGTTTTGACCCTAGAAATTACAGATGATTAGGAAATTTATCAAGACTCCACAGTACTCCAGTACTCATCATATTCTAGGCTCTTTCTCTTCAGGACATCTTTCCACTACAGACCAGTGACTACAGATATTTTGTAATGGGCCTTTAGTTTAAAAAAATAACTTATGATTGTCTACTATGTCTTCCCATCACACAATGTAACTTCCAATGAAGAGCTAAAAATGACCATCAATACCTTAGCCATTTTTGTAAGTATGGGGCTGACCATTTATTAACCCTAGAGATAGCTGTATCTGCTTCTCCACCAAACATCTGACTCACAAGGGGTCTTACCTATAAGACTTTATACTTGAAAAAAAAAAAAAAAAGGTTACAAGTGAAGCAGCCTGCCTCCAAGTTGAATAAGCCTAATGGACTGCCATAGTTATTCATCATAATTACAAAAAAAAACCCATTAAAACAGAACAGAATACTAGGCATAATGATCTAAACTTCAAATAGTGTAACTTTCATATAATATATACTGAGACTGACAGACTCATGGGTCAACACTAATGAGCTAACTCTAAAGTGAGAACACTAAGCTCTTAGGACCATGTTACTAAAGGTATATTCGGATAAATAACAAGCCATGAACTAATCTTTATTTTATACATATCCATGACCATATAAAAGAGACTGGACTGGGGAAGTCCATCAAGCTTGCATAGTCTTATATTTTAAACCCCAGGATCTATTACAAATCTACTATGATAATGAAAATCTCTATAAGGAAATGTGATGTACTCCAACAAATGGTTTTGACAAATGTTAAAGCCTGTTTTCCAACATGGTTACCTTTGCCAATTATGCATGCCTTTTTATTAAAGACCTTTACAAAATAAAAAGATTCCACTACCTTTACTAAAGTTTTCTAATGACCATGCTCAGCTGTGTCTTTGTTGATCTGCTTGGAACTCAGAAGGCAGGGGATATAAAAAAATGAATAATTTAAGAGTGAATAGATGCTGTCTATATGAACAAGGTACTCTGTGTGTGTGTGTGTGTGTGTGTGTGTGTGTGTGTGTGTTTTCTTTGAAAATGGATGGACAAATTAATTGCTGAAATCAAACATATTGAGGTAAATGTTAATCTGGCTCCTGGTTCTATGACCACCTCCTCTGTTCTCCATAGACCCATGAGTCCATATGCAACTTATTCCTTACACAGTATAGTCCAGTTTTTTTCCCCTAATATATTATGAATGGAGGAGAGAGGGGAGAATGAATGTAATAATTCTCTCTATCATTGTCTCTCATTCTCTTACATATTTAGTAGCCACATATTTTCTCCTCTATTTTGAACAATGGCTCATAAAGAAAATTTCTAATGAATTTGGATATATCACTCTTTATTTGTTGATGAATAGAACATGTATTGAGGTTCCACTCCCAGACAACTCTGGAAAACTGTTACTCTTAGACAATACTGAGATGTCTGGTGCTACCCAGAAAATATCAGGTGATATTAGAATTTGGATGTAGAGTGTCCCTCAAAGGTCATTCTTGTGGTCCTCAGCTAATGGTGTTGTTAGGAGGTGGTGGAAACTCTAAGAAGAAGTAGGGTCTAGTTGGAAGAAGTTGGTTACTGGGGATGTGCCTTTGAAGGTGTATTTTGTCCCCAGCATCTTTCTCTCTCTCCCTCTCTGCTTCCCAGCCACCAGGAGATGAAGAGCATTGTTCTGCCACATGCTTCCACCATAAGGTACTTTTTTACCACAGGCCCAGAAACCTCTGAAACCGTGAGCAAAAATAAATCTTTCCTCTTTTAAGGCAGTTTGTCTCAGCAATTGAAAGCTAACAGAGATGAGATGATTACAGTTAATTGAGACCTAAAATCTACCCAAGATTTAGAGAGTGAACTGATCAGAGACAAGTTGGTTGAATGTGGAAGCTCATTTCCTTCCCTTGTTTGGCACTCAAGGAAAGAGCTTGCTTAACAGGATTAAGCTTGTCTTCAGAAAGAAAGCAGGGCTGTGAGAAATGGCCACATTACTGGAAAGTGAGGCTATCCCTATGTCTTTCAGAATGCAGACAGACCTTAACTCTTTTTGTTGAGGAAAATTATGTCTACCTAGCTCTGCTTAGGCCAACATGTGAATATATATGAGAGTCCAGGAATAGGACTCATTCTCATTCATGGAGTGCTTTACCAACCAAGTTAGAATCCTTTCTTACCCATGGATAAAGGATATGAACAGTGGATTGTAAATGAGATCTTAAAGGTGTTTAAATGTGAAAAGGTACTCAAACTGAATTGCAAAGTCCAAATATACAGGGATAGTAAAGAGCTGACAGTTCAAAAATTCCTGAGAAAAAGGGGTCCTGTATAGGCAGTCCCACGAAATACTGAAAAGAACATAAATTAATACAACACCTATGTAGGAAAGTTCAGCAATATACATCAAAATTAAAAATCCATATTTCATTTGCCTCAGTAATTCCATTTCTGGAAATATATACTTCAATCATTCTAGTGCCTACATAAAATTATGAATGTTGAAGTTTAAAATATATTCATTACATCTCTGTGTAATAACAAAGTATGGACAACATTTTAAATGGATGTTAATAGATAGCTGGGTGAGCTGTTACATAAAAGTAAGGAAAAAAGATCAGAAAGGTCCTTATATGTAAAAACTTACAAGTGTATTATTAGGTTAGCAAAACAGTTGTGAAACAGAGTTTGTAGCATGCAATTATTTGTGTTAAGAAAGCAGAGAAAAATATTTGTATCTTTTCATATATATGTTTTTAAAACTTCAGAAGAATACACAGGACATCCAGAAGCTCCTTGTGATTAGGAGATGAAAAAGTGGGTTGGTGGGGCAAAGGTGTAGGGAAGATGTGTCACTAAGCTACTCAATTTTTGAACTGCATATATCTTAAATATTTGACCATATGAATTTTTCTACTTAATATCATAAATGTGTCAAAATAAACAGAATACAGAGCAATTGTTCTAGTCATACCAAACTGTACTTATTTCTTAACATTAGCTTTCAGCTGTCACCTGTATGTTCAAGTAGTTCTTAAAGGCTATTCTAGGAATAATAGTTCAAAAAGATGTTATTTAGAAGTTTTTATGGAAGTATTATCAGTTCTCATTCATATGATTACAAATCTCAAATATATTAAAATCTAAATCACAGAAACCAAGACAAACTGAAAGCAAAATGTCAAAATTGTATGAAAACGTTCAGTAACTATATTAAAATGGAAGTATATCAAAGAGTATACTCATACCCCAGTCCACACCTTATAGATAAACATTAATAAGCTATTTATAACATTATAAAATTTAAAATTTAATATTCCAGAGGAAAAAAGAGAAACTATGCAGCCTCATTCAATAAACAAAATGGCAGGTTTATATATATTGAAGGAATTGAGAAGACTATCATGCATATAGGAGGTGCTCAGTTGTCCTGCAATGTGAAAACACATATATCTCCTTTATCATACATTCCTATAGACAAATCATAAATGACTTCTCATTTAGACTTCTTTTATCAAAGGATTAGTCTATATTTCAAAAATAAGGTATTTTGTATTTTAGAAAGATCAACATTATTTTCTAGGTTGTTTAATACTGATTATTCTAGAAGTATATGTCTTTTAAGTATATGTGTCTTCATTTTATTTTGTAACTAGTTCTAAAACATTTACATTGTGTCATTAGTACCTTCAGGTAAAAAAAAAAATGAAAAGAAAGAATTGGATTCATGATGAAAAATGTTTTGGGCAGAAACTTCACAAAGTAGAACAGCTAAGTTCACTGAGTTTATTTAGTTAAGTTTGAAACCTTTAGAGCTGTCCTCTTTTGAAAATGCCCCAAAAAGAAAATTTTAATCAGACTACTCTAAAGCAATTTGAAAGCATAGGAATGAATTTTATGTCTATATTACTCAGATATTTTTAAATTAAGGATAAAATTGAGTGACTTTTTTTGTGTGTTGAATTATAGAAACATCTTTCATTTGAAAATATTTCCAGACATTTAACAATTCAAAATGTGACCAAATTTGTCTTTTCCCAATTTAGATGTCTGATTTGACTAATGAGGCAGGGCTTTTAATTTGAAAGCAGTTCCATTTTGAATTTGTTTTGGCTTCATCTTCTTTCAGATCAAAGCAAGAACATAGAGCAGCAATCTTGGCAACTGTCTCTTTCTTTCTGTCTTGTACCCAGAATTTTGACTTTTTGCCAGTTAATTGTACAACTGGGGCCACAGCAAGTGTTCATCATTTGCTGAACTTCTTTGTAATGTGTTTAAAACATTTGGTTATCGATTCTTGACATTCAATCAGCATCAAGAAGTGACACAATGGTTCCCCTTTCACTTTCATACTCCTAAAGAAAGAAATTTTCAGGGATAAAGTCCAAAAGAAACCAGAAAAATAAAAACAGACATCAAATAGTAGACACATTGCTCTGTTATTTGATATAAATTGTATTTTCCCTGGAAAGTCCATGTTTAAACTTTGGTCTGTGTGTGTGTGTGTGAGCGTGCAGGCGTGGGTGTGTGTACACATACATGACACACACGTGTATGCATGTGTATGCCTTAATTTTTTGTTAGAACTAATAAACCATAATGATAGCATAATCTGTTAGTTATTCTACTACTCTGATAATCTCAATTTGACACTTGGCCTGGAGTTGCATTACTTCAACCAATGTAATTTTTGCATAGTGTTACCTCAGGTATAATTAAATGATTAGAAACAACAGTTACTTTTAAAGACTAGTAGAACATGGTTAGAAGAAGGGAGTAATAGGGAAATACTCACAGCAGTGCCTAGAGGGTTAGCAATCAAGGCCTTCATCAGCCGCTTCATAATGTGTACCAAGACACACTTCTACTAAACAAAATAAGGAAAAAGACCTAAATGTAAATCTTTAGAAAAAATAAGGAAATTTGAAAGGGGATACATAAAGCAAGCATATCAGGGTCTTTGGTAATTGGCTTGCAGCACCCAAAGCTAAATGACCCTACCCAAAGTTCTGGTTCCAGGCTTATGCATTTTCTCTTTGTCAGTGAGCTGATAGTCAGAAACACTTGGTTCTCAGTTCATTGACAAGATTTTCATTAAAATAGACATGAGAAACAACAGCCTACAAGAAAAATTCCCAATAATGTAAAGGAATGATAGGAATGGAGAGAAGTCATTTATGTTGACACTAAAAAGAGGAGGTTATGTACAGAACAAGCAAAAGATGCATTATTGAATTACAAAGAGTATTACAAAATCAAGATCAAGAAATTCCAATATGAATCATTAAGTATGACAGTGGAATATTTAACAATTCAATACCTCTGGAAGTGAGCAGAAAAAAAAAATCAGGTGGTTTTCCTATAAAATATATCTCCCTATCATTATTTAAAATGTCTGTGATTATTAGCTTTTCACTGGAAACTATATAATTCAAAGATAAGACTGTACTACTTATCTCAACCAGAAATATTTAATAGTGAGAATAAAGCAAGTTAGATTTTAGCTTTGGGTTTTTTGGTCTATATTTGTTTCATAGTAGTTTTCCCATTGGATTTTGTCATGTTGAATATGTAAAGGCATGACATTCTCTATTCTGGGATACATTCCAACTGCCCTCTTTATAATTGTCTACTTGCTCATCACATAGCCCAATGAGGCAGCATGATAAACAGACAATGCATAAATGGCATGTTCTATTATGGCAAACTAAGACAACAACCATACTTCATAATATTAGTAAAATTAGATTTGTTTTTCCAACATTGAGTCACCTTTGGAGTGTTCTTTTGTTTGGTAGTGTGATTAAAAAAAAAAAGTATTGACTGACACAACTGGGACTCAGGTCTTCACTTTATCTTAAAAATAGCATTGCATCTTTGCTTAAATTCCAACCTCTTTTTCCTAAAGTAAAAGCATACTTAGGTTTCATTTCAGTGCTAGTATCTCTAAAGTTATATGACAAATCTAGATGCAATTACAATTTTCTCAATTGTAAAACGTGAAAATACTCTGAAAAAAAAAAAAAGATTGTCTATAGTTCTTCTAGGGGACTCAACAACTTTGCCACTTGTGGGTGAAAAAAAGAGTAACCTTCCTTCATTCCTATCTTCTATTCTGTTTCCAGTCCCACGAAACTCTGTGGATAAAGAATTACTGTAATTTTACTGACCTCTCCACCACCAAAATCATCCTAATAAGTCCTCTTAAATATCAATTCATATGTTGTTCTACCAATGATGCATATTGATTTAGAAAGTATTATCCACATATGTCAAATTTTACCTAAAGTTATATAGATTGAGAGCAAACTAAGAACCAGTCCACCAGGCGACCAGCACACTAGTTTCATTAAAGAGGTTCGTGGCATAAAAGTTAACTAGTGAGATCAAAATAAAACACACAGACTCAATTACCTTTTGCTATGACCAGGTCTGAGACGGCTCTCACCTCTCTGGCTCTCACCTTGAACCACCCGGTAGGGCAGCAAGGCTTACTCAGGGCTAGCAGGAGAGAGAGAGAGAGAGAGAGAGAGAGAGAGAGAGAGAGAGAGAGAGAGAGAGAGAGCACGCCAGGGAGTGGCCTTTTATTGGGGAACAAGAAATTCAGGGGAAAATTCCATCCAATGAAGATCGAGAGGGGCAGCATTCCAAGGTCAGGGTCAGTGGTCAGTCACACCCCCACACGGACAGGCTCTTGCACCTGGAGAGGATGGGGAAAGCTCTGACACAGTTTGGCCAGAACGCCTCACACCCAATCCAGGAGATGCCCAATCACGTGCGAGAATGGCTTCCCACAAACCAGTACCTAGTTCACATATCATTTGTCCATTACAAATTGCTAATGAGAAATGAATAATCTCCATATCAATGTCTTAACCATACAGAAAGAAGGGCATGACACATGGCACATTAATGCTATTCCATTAAGAAATCTAGGAATGTATGTATCATTAAATTTCAATAATCACAGGAAATGATTGAACTTGTAGAATTTTAAAGGGAGTTGATGTCATGTAGTTAATACATGTTATATAATATTCTATACAATTCTTAATAAATCATTGTTATGGTTTGGATATGGAATATCTTAACCAAAGCTCATGCAATGAAGATATGTCCCCATTGTAGCAGTGTCCAGAGCTGAAGCTTTTAGGATACGATTGAATCATCCATGAATTAATTGATTGATAGCTGAATGGACAACTGAGAGGTATTAGAAGCTGGAGGCAGATGTGGCATGATTGAAGGAAGTCAGTCACTGAGGATATATACTTGGGGACTATATCTTTTCCCTAGACCCTAGTGTCTTTCTTTAATTTTCTCTGTCTTTCTCTCCCCACCCACTACCCTTCCTCTCTCTCTCTTTCCTTCCTAACTTTCCTGAGCTGGGCCAATTTTCTGTGCCATGCTCTTTTGCCATGAGAGTCTGTTCTACTTCACCTCAGGCCCAAAGCAATGGAAGCAGCCAACTACAAACTGAGACCTCTGAAATTGTGAGCCAAAATAAATCTTTCCTCCTCCGAACTGTTTGTGTAAAGTATTTTAGTCACAGGAATGAAAAGCTGACTACCACAAACATCATTCTCATCTATAATTAAAAAAAAATCTCCAAATATATATTCAGGATATAGTCTCTTGATTTCTGCAACTGGACATGGTCAGAGGCCAATTTTATGGATCACAAAGACAAAAGAGTCTAAAGATCTCTTCTTCAGAAACCTGAATACTACCTTAAAGGCACTATAGTACAAATAGGTTCCTTTACCTAGCAAAGTGGCCAGGAACAAAAACAAAAACAAAACAAAACAAAAACCCAGACAAACAAACAAACAAAAAGAAAACCACATGGATAGTAAATATTCCTTGGTTCTTCATGATAAGTTTCTTTTGGGGGGTGTATTAGGTAAAAAGACCTTGAAGTTTTTGAGATCATGAAGGTTCCTCAGAGGAGCAGTTGTGAACTGAGGTCAAGTTTCCTAGAAAGATTTTGCACAGAAGCCAGGAATGTTGGCACACTCCTGTATTCACAGAGACTAAGGAGGCTGACAGGAGGATCATAAGTTTGAGGCCAGCCTCAACATCTTAGTAAAACACTGTCTCAAAAATAAAAATAAAATAGACAGGGAAGGGCTGGGGATGTAGCTCAGTGGCAAATCACCTCTGTGTCCAATCCCTAGTGCAGAAAACAAAAAAGTTTTGTTCAATTCTGAAACTATTCTTGATTACTTATAATGTACTAGAAATTGTAGGGTTAGGAAATTAGGAGGTCAAGAATGAGGATGAATAAGATAGGAAACAGTAAATACCAGAATACTAGAGAAAAATTACAGTGATTTAAGTGGATCAGAGAGAGAAATACAGGCAGGTCCTTGGAATTAGTGAGAACATTCAGTCCATGCACTAACTCAAGATAGAGTACCATGGCAATGTGTGGAGATGGCAGAGAAATGTGGACAGGCTGGATGTGGCATGTGCAGCCTCTTTTCTCTGAATCTGATTTTTGGTTTAATCCTATGTCACCAATTCACTCGAGTCTCTACAACACAGTTCAAGAGACAGAGAATTGTTTAATGTTTGAAGATGGAAAGAGCAGTCATTCAGATGGATGATTGACTATGTGTGGCCATGATGGGGATTTTCAGGATTCCTGCTAAGGGGGCTTGGGAAATATGATGACAACAACAAACGTTCTTTCAAGGTCCATGCTAATTCTTAGGTGACGATAAATCTCAAGAGTTCATCACAAAGACTTCAGATATGATCAAATGTTTTCTCTATCATTAAAATCTATAGATTCTGGGTCAAATTTCTTAACTGTTCTGACCTTTAATGTGCCATATGCAAAATGGAATGTAAATGGGGTACCCTCTCAGAGGATTGTTGTCAGGATCAAATGAGGTAATCCAACCTTGGCAGTTAGAACAGTGTCTGCGAGGCAGTGGGAACTGAATAAAGGCTAGCTGCCGATTCATACAATAGCTGTGCACCATTCTTTCCATTGTCCATTTAATTTTGTTTGACAACCTTTCCCTGGGCTCAAACTATCTGACTCTAGGTTCATGTTGTCATGTTGACTACCTGAAAAGAATGGTTTACTTATATTATTTTGTTATTGTACCAGTTGTACAATACCAATTGTAGTAGTTTCATTATAAGGCTTTATTGTCCTAGAAACAAAACTGCATTATGAATTCATTCCAAAGGCATAGCAACCACAGCTGTGTGGCAACTGTTGAATTAGCCCCACATTGTTCACAAACACTAAAATCAAATTAAGAGCCTGTCCTATTAATAGCAATACTTATTCAGCTCCTTTCCTCTTTAAAACACTTTATAAACATTAACTAATTAGTCCTCACACTCTTTTGAGGTAGGTAAATAATTGTTAGCTCCCAGTTTGAAGAAACCAAGGTTGAGGTTAAGTGGTTTGCTTGCTCAGGGCAATAGAGTAAGGCAATATTTAATTCCCAAATTAGGGCATTTAAATTTATATTAATTTATTTTGGATACTGTATTGAATTTTAATGATAATTTGTGATATTGTATTACCTTACACCACTTATATCATATAACAGATGGAAAATTTTAATTCAAAGATGAGCAAATGAAAATAGGTAGAAAAAGCTCTAAAACTGCTAATCTCAAAAGCTTCCTATGACAACAAGCACTTATAGACCACGCAACTAACTAGATGGCAATTGTCAGTCATTTCATTTAGTTTCCATTTTTCTATGCTCATACACACACACACACACACACACACACACACACACACACAATGTAAGGGTCCGGCGAAACATCGGAGAAGGAGAGACCACAGGAGACTAGCTCCATGCAATGGCAAGGGGGATTTATTAGGGATCCGTTCCAGCGCGCTGGGGCTCCGTGCTCACTCAAGAAGGGAGAGCAGCCCAGAGCCCAGAGCAGAGGTCAAGCAGAGCTTAAGTACACTTTTTGGAGAGGGTGGGGGGCTTTGCATACATCAGAACAAATCATCATGAGGCGCGGGAAAATTGAACAACTCTGATACATGATTAGTCCATTCATTGGCGGGAACAGGCTGGGAAGGGGTGATTGGTCACTTCTAAACTGGGTACACATTCAAACTGATTGGTTGGGCCCTGCACAGGGCCCTAGGCTGAATGGCAAGTAGGGCGTTGTTGTCTTAACTATCTCAGGAATCTGGGTGTAACAGAGGAATTTTGCAATGCCTGGGTCTTTTACATGTTAATTTTGCAGTTTAGAATCAGCTTAGAAATTTTACCCTTACAACACCTTGTCTTATTTCCAATCATAGAACAGAGATTCCTTAATTTTGGGACCAAATTTACTTACCTTGGTATCTTTCAGAACTATATGGTAGTCAGGTACTATCTTGAGGTATACAAACTGTTTTAAGAAATAAACCTTTGCTGTAACATTCCAGTGTTACCTCTTCTTGTTCTCTCAACCCTCACCTTGTTCATCCTACATATTGATGTTGCAAGTTACATATGATAGACCATGAAACACTTGATTATATGTCTCCCTTGTTCAAAATTGCATGTTTCTGCCTTCAACTTAAAGTCATTCTACCATTTTCTAGCAATTGTAATGTGGAATTCATTGAAACATACTTTAGCCACAGTATTTAAAACCTTATAAAGTTAATACCATTATGTTTTATAACTCCTGTGGTAGGACAGAGAAGGTATATCCCAACCAAAAATTGTCTCTCAGTGCATGACACAAAGTAAGTATCCAGAAAAATATTTGGTAGTGAATAGGAATAGAACTAATGATGTTCTGCTGCCTTTATCCAAGATAATTTTGTTACTGTCTTATTGTGAATGTCTTATTATGAACATGTTTATTTAGTATATACCAATTAAAAACTTTTGATCTTTATTTACATTTAGACTTTCTAATCTTCTTATCATTTATTTTCTCTAATTGTCCTATTGTCAGAATCTCAGTGCCCTTCTTTATCTCACTTTAGGCAAACTTCTGGGGGAATGGGTATACATTGTGTGAAGAGTTTAGTAAAAAGATCTGTAGATATAAAAGAATTCTTTTATTGGAAATGTTGGACACATAATCCATGTGATTAACACTTTATATAACTTCGGTATAAAGCCAAATGGCTTTTACATTTTTTTATTTGGTTGCCTTAAAACAATGCACAATAAATGATACAATTTTTTTTAAAGTTTTAATCCCTATGATGTGACACTTTCTCCTGCTCTAGAAATAAATACTTGAATTCAAAGCTGGAAAGAAATTGTTCTCAGTCTTGTTGGGATGTGTTACACCAACTATCACCTCATAGCCCATAGACTCCTTCCTGAAGGAGGAAGGAAAGATCAGAGAAAAATTTCAGAGCCATTAGTTTTTATTCTCACCAGGATTAACAAACCAAGTAAAGGGAACTCTAAAGGAATTATAGAGACTGATGACAAGGAGAAGGCAAGATATGTTATATCATTTCCTAAATAAGGGTGAGATGCTAGGTGAAGCTAGCCAATCCCTAAAAAATAAATGCCAAATGTCTTCTTTGATATAAGGAGAGCAACTAAGAACAGAGCAGGGAGGAAGAGCATGAGAAGAAAATTAACATTAAACAGGGACAAGAGGTGGGAGGGAAAGGGAGAGAAAAGGGAAATTGCATGGAAATGGAAGGAGACCCTCATTGTTATACAAAATTACATATAAGAGGAAGTGAGGGGAAAGGGAAAAAAAACAAGGGAGAGAAATGCATTACAATAGATGGGGTAGAGAGAGAAGATGGGAGGGGAGGAAAGGGGAGGGGAGATAGTAGAGGATAGGAAGGGCAGCAGAATACAACAGATACTAATATGGCAATATGTAAAAACGTGGATGTGTAACCCATGTGATTCTGCAATCTGTATACAGGATAAAAATGGGAGTTCATGACCCACTTGAATCAAATGTATGAAATATGATATGTCAAGAGATATATAATGTTTTGAACAACTAATAATAAAAAAGGGTGAGATTATGTAGCATTTTCTCTGATCTACTTTTTATGCTAATATAAATAGTGTAAAAGAAAACAAAGAATAAACTAGTACAGAAAGTCCAGAGTGCAACTGTATGCACTCTCACAATCATGCAGGAAATCCGTACATGAGTTTCCCACGTGACATGAAGGCATTAGACAAGGTAATCAGATTTTACCCATCAGACTTTAAGAGGATATTTAATGTCCACATCCCAAGAAAGAATATACTAAAAGCAAGAGGATGTTGAATAGACTAACCAAAGGGAGTTCTCACAGGATTTTTAAGAATCCAGACATTCTACAGGGACTTATACAATGACTATGCCCATTAAATGCATTCTGAAGGACTCAGATGAATTCTAGAGAATTTGGATGCCTACCATGGGGAAGCCCAGGGATGTTAGGGCAGTGGCAGAATCAACTGAGGATAAATACAACTTCAATTAATTAATTAAACTCCAAATTCTCAGCAAGGAAAATAATGAAGAAAAAAAGGTGGGGAGAAAGGACAAAATAATAGCCCATGCTCATCCTAATTGAAGAGAGGTGTAAGAGTCCCATCAATTAGCATGGTTCAATGGTCCACAAGAGAACTAGTCCAGGTGTTCCTCATAGTAATGCAGATTCACCTTTGCAGAGGGGCCCTGCAATTTTTTTTTTTTTTTTTCACAGAGGCCTAACTGATTAACTATATCAAGTCTCTCAGTCTGAGACCTGATCAGAGTTGGCACAGGGAGGAGGTAACTACTTAGTTGGAAACAATATTGAAGTGTCTGATCAGAGAAGACAGGACTGAAAAAGAGTGGAAAGCTATGAGATTTGTCTGAGATATCATTAATGGCCTACAAGACAGGATTGACAGAGCGTGGCTCAGACCAGTAATTGGAGGAAAATAAAACTATTTCATATCTATATCCCTGCAGAATTCAGAATGTTCAAAAAAGAGAGAGAATGGCATTCAGTAACAACTCAATAAAATTATTAACTATTTTTAATATTGAGTTCTTCTAACATATTAGTTGATAGAAAGCCGTCTATATGTTCTTTGAAAAATAGCGATATGTTTTAGATTTTGATGAAAATAGGAATAATGACTCTTCAATAACTTAAAAATAACTTAGGTTCTTGATTTATAGCTGGCATAATACTTTTCCATCTCTTTATGATGAGTGTTTTTGAAAATGTCTCTCTGCTGTTTTTCTAAGTGTTCGGTTAATAATAAATATCTGACTTCATGTAAGAAGGTAACAGTGGTCCCTTCACCTTCTGAATGTAGCCCTCATTGCTCTAAGGTTTATTTTATTTTTTTTAATAATTTTTTTCTCTCTTCTCCACTCTCCCCTTCCCTAACAAGATTGTGCAGACAGTGTTATCTTTTCTTCCACAATTTAACTGCCCTTGAACACACCCACTTGAATTCACCCAGGAGATGCCTGCTGAGGATCAGGAAAGTGAATAACTCCCAAATTAACAAGTGAATCCTAACACATCCTCAGGGCACCCTGGGACCCCCTACTGGAATGTAAACCTGGAAAAATTCCTTTAAACCCCCCTGTCCCTCCTGATAGGCAGAGTCACAGACTTTGGGACAGGAGTCCCCTGTGTTTCTCCTTTGCTAGCAAAGTGATAAAGCTTCTCTTTCCTTTTCCTCAAAACCTTGTCCTCCTTATTAAATTGGCATTGATTGGCATTGGGGACAGGAACTGAGCTTTCTGTTACAATAATGAAAATAAATAAATAAATAAATTGATAGTTTTATACTGTAATATGTTAATGGAAAACATAATTATTTAGTACATTTTAATTCTACCTTTTTTTGTGAAGTCAATAAAAGGGTGTTTTCACAACACCCAAACTCAACACTATTCATTTATAACCCTTTTCAACCACCCCTTTCTGTAAACTTTCAATCTTCTGTACTAAGAATTTCAAGGGCACAATAACATAAAATCTAATACTGGATCACATAGAATTCTCCAAGTTAATGGGTCTGAAAGTCAGTCTGTGCTTGGTACCTTACTGTGCCCACAAATGGTTTTTCTAATTCCCCTGACCCTATAATCAGTTCTGTGTGTCCCCTACTAAGCCAAATATCTGTTTAAAATATCTGTATGATATTTTTGTTTGTTTGTTGAACATTTCGAAATGACCTTTATGCTTGTCAGATACTTGCTCTGCTGTAAAAAAGGAGGGGGCCAAGCAAGGTAGCCAGTTCTCAGGGAAAGCCCATTCTCTCAACAACCACTATGTCCCACTGTGTCGACCTTACAATGTCAGGACTACCAAAGGGGAAAATTTTGATGAAAATAGCAATGATGACTCTTCAATAACTTAAAAACCGTGAGACATGCATAAGAACAGGCTTTCCAGTAATCAAGCACATACCTTATTATCTCTTAACCCCAGAGTGATACAAGTTCAATGCGCTCAATTTTTAGAAATCTAATTGCAGCAAATTCAAGAAGATACACATTTTTCGAAGCAATAAATAGAGCCTCCCCCCCCCACCCCCTTCTCTGAAGGATAAAAGGATTGGTGCTAGAAAACAGCTGCAACTGTAAAAGATAGGCTCCGTGTCTCCCGAATACAGGGTTTGGGCTTTTCTAAGTGGACTAAATGAATAGCCAGTTCCATTTATCTGCTCCCAGGAAAAGGATGTGAATGAAGGGTCTTTTCAGACAGCTGCGAATATGAATGATTAAAGTGGCTCAGACAATGGAAGAATGAAACCTGCATTTGCAGATGTCACCTTCAAAATAAGTGTGGAGTTGACAGCTTTGTTTTTATCTGCTCCACCACCTAAGAACAAGCAAATTGATTTTAAAATGAGGAACCAATATGTTCATTTCCATGAAAAATACTCGCCAAGTCTGGACTCTGTTTTTGTTGTTTATCCAGGGGCTGATGCACTATAACAGTATTATTTTTTTTATAACCATCAAGTTGATTTTATCTTTAGCAGTCAATGGAATGCAGATACATAAACAAAGAGAGTTCTTAGTAATTTAGATTCTCATTTAATTTCATAGAGTTTTAGTATCTCTCTAAGATTATTACTTTAGGTTCATTTTTTTTAACCTTCAATTTCATTTGGTATCTTTTTCTTTTGGATTGCCCTGTGTCTTCTATGCAAACAGAGCAGTCATCATCAATGAGTGCACAGGGAATGCTCTGAGTTTTTTTGAAACTTTAATTTTTACTTTTTAGCACAAAGGCATTTTGTGGGGTGGAAAATATGATGGCATAGCAGAGGATGCTTTCACTCTGCTTCTTAAGGCATCGGTAAGATTGTCTGGAAATAAGATTTTTGTTTTCTTTTTTTTTACAAATTTCTAGTATTTCACTATCTTCCCTCCTTTTCAGTTCTGGATTCTATGAAATTCTCAGTTTCTGTTTTATACCCTACAGCTGTTTTCCTTATCTCTATGCCCATATACCATCAAAACAGTATTCAATGCAGACAGCTGTATGTAATACAATTTTAATGGAAACAAAGGTGCAGTGGTTAGATGGCAGCAAAGAGAAAAGAAAGTTAAAAATTAAACATTAAATCTCCCAACTTCTGTAAAGACTGTACATTTATTTCCATCAACTTGGTCTCCAACATTCCAATATGCCTCTTGGTTCTTACTTCCTCCTCTCTTCTCTGCTTTTCTACATTATTCTCCCAAATTCATGTTTATTTCATATGCAAAAATGTTCAGCTGTTTCTTCTTTGCCTTTCTCAAACACATACTCTTAATTTATGACTTTATTCTCTAAAACATAGTCTCATTTTTTTACTGAGGAAACTGATGGATTGATGGACACATAACTAGAACAAGAGCTTTCTTTAGGAGCAATTCTGACCACAGCTATTAATACAATAATTTTTCTTACAGCACACAACATATAAACTTCATCCCACCCCATTCTGATTCACTCTTCATTTTTCCTTTTCCTGGATCATGCCAATCACATTTCCTTCTTAGGCTCTTTGCATTTATCATGTCTTCCATTGATCCATGTGGCTTAAATTATTCTCACAGCTTACATCATCTTGCAATTCAAATTGCACTTCAGATGCATTCTTTAACCACTCGATTTAAATCACAGCCATAACACACCCATATTGGCTTTTTATCATTTAATGTTGTGCTCACTGCACTCATTCTTACATGAAATTATGTATATATTCACTTCTATATCTTCTCATTTATTTTCTGGAGGCAGAGCAGCTGAAACAATGTCCCTGCCACTTTTACTATACACCGGTTTCTGCTGTAACAAAAGTGTCTTTGGCAAGCCTTCATCACAACACTCTTCCACACAGGATCTCAACCAGTCCTCACCCACATCAGTCACCCCAGATGCAACCCTGCACAGGACCTGCAAATTGTCCTAGCTCTTGGTTGGCTATACAGGCAGTGGGACAGTTTAGAGTTCTAACTAAGTATGTCTCCCCACTTCATTTTCATCAGAAGGAGACAGAATACTAGGTCCCAATAATAAGCTATATGACAAGAAACTTCCCCACAAAATAACGATGATAGTTTATTATTGGAAAGTAAGAAAAAACTCAAGTACAAATATCAACAAAAGGGGTGCTATAATTCTTTAGAAAATAGAATATATTTGGCCCACAATACAAACAACCAATATAGATGTGATATAAGACTGTTTCGTCTCTAGAATTTACCTTTAAATTTCTTCTGGAATTAGAAAAGTCAACATAGCAAATTTTATTTTATCTTTACACTTTAAAGTAAAATATATTTTTCTAATCTTAAATTATTTTTAATTAAAAATTTGCCTGTCACAAATCAAAGGAGACATTTTTTACATTTCTGTGACTGGGGCAAAGTATGTAGTTACTGTGCTTACTTCTCTGTTAAGAAATATTTAAATGATCTCTACCCTCATAGTGGTACTACTTTTGAGCATAAAATTAAATTTTCACATATGAAATTAAAAAAAGAGGGTATTTTTCATTTAACTATATTTACCTAGTCTGAAGCCTTTAAAAAAAGAAACTATTATGCTCAAATTCAGGACCCCCAAAAGACCACCAGAGACCCAGATCGATGTAAGCAGCAAAGAGGTGTTTATTGCGAGCTAGCTTGGTTTTCCACATGCACACAGCAACAGGTGACGCTGAGAAGCCTGGAGCCCAGGGTTTGGAGCAGTTTTATACACCCTTTGGGGAAGGCAGGGACCCCACATACATCATAGCGTCTCTTAGCAAATCATCACACATAGCGGGAAAATCAAACAACTCTAAAACATGATTACACATTCACTGGTGGGAACAAGTTGGGTAGGGCTGATTGGTTAGTGCAAGAGGGGGATTCGTTTGAACTGATTGGTTTAGGCACCAGGGGCGTACGTGCTAAACTACATGGTTTCCCAACATGTTATCAACCACCATAAACTACTGGAAGGGTCATCTGGCATCCCAGGTATTTTCCTGGTCTCATGCTGATGGGTGGCTGCTAGGGGGTTGCTATGGGTCCCCACCTAGCCTGACTGAGTCAAGGACACCTGGCTCAGCAGATCTCTCCTGTTATTTGTAGATAAACAAGGGTATGTGCCTAGGAGTGCTCTGTGAGTCTTTCCAAGGACAAAAGTCACGCCCCCTTCCTTAGACAGGCTTTGCTCTGAGGTAGAGGCTGGTTTTTCAAAACAAAGAAAATGGGAAAAAAATTATCTACTTGAGGACTTAAACACAAATTCATGTAGTTTTTCGATGAAATTAGGCAAAAACTGTTTCAAAATCTAAATTACAAAATCTACCAAATCTGATGCATTTTGCACTGATGGAAACTGAGGATTGTAAGTATGCAGAAATGTTTAGCTCATGATAAGATCATTGAAGGTACCTATTATTGAAATTCCACCTGACTAGTTCATTTGTATTCATAGAAGTTATGGAAGGGAAAGGGGTACACAATTACTGGGTCATTTAATCTATCCCCTAAGCAAGAGGAGGCTATTCCATGCACTGCATTTTCTAGAAGTTTATGATCAGTATGTGATTGGGCCTAATTCTCGCCATTTTTTTTTCCCCCACAAATCCCTGAAGTTGTCTCTCCTAAACTTTGGAAAGGTAAAAGCAATGTTTTGGCATGAACAAAAGAAATGTTTCTCATTTGAGTCTCCTGGCTTTGTGATTTAATGTATCTAGGCTGTCCTAAAGACACCTGCTGTTTCCTTATCATTCCTAGTTAGAGTAAACTTTCTGTCTTCAGTAGGTAGAAACACTGGCTTCCTTATTAAAAGTCCATGTTTATGTATTCTGTAACCACGGCTGTTTATTAAGCATTTTTCCTACTGAAAATATTTTTGTGATTGTTGATATTCATAGCATATTTGATCCTCAAAACAAACCTAATAGGTTGGTCTTTTTCTTCCTATCATAACATTAGAACACAGGTCTCACTGATTCCAGATTGCATGTTAGTGATAGTCTATTTAATTATTCTTGTTTTTTAATAAATATAATAAACATCTGGTCTGTTTGGACTTTCAATTTATTTGATGTCAAACCTTCAAGTTTGTCATTAAAAATTCACAATTCATCATAAGATTGCTGGATTTTTCAGACATTAGAGAAATCATAAAGGTAATTTTAAAAAAAGGCAGCTCCTTGTTCTTATATTTCAAGGTCTCTAAACCACTAATGTTTTCTTGGTGATCCTACTGAGGGTTCCTGTAGTACAGCCTCTCAAAAGTGTTTCAAATCAGACAGAAGGAAAAAGCAAATGACCTTATACCACATGTTGGACAAATCTAATCATTTTACATGTAGCTTCCACCTTACCAACCAAAGAAGGCTTCTTAAATAATCCATTTTATTAGACAATATAATGATTTCTGAGCCATTATAACTTCAAGAATTAAGAAAAAGAACAAAGAAGGAATAGGGAATAGTGAAAAACAATTTCAAAAACATCTCTTTGCCAAAAATCCACAGCTAAATTATTTAATAATGACTTCAGAAACTTAGATGTTACAAGAGGATTTTGCTAAATAGATACTTAGTTTTCAAACAGATATATAATAAAACTAACATAAAATTATTGATGATACTTCTGGTTTCCACACTTCCATTCTTGATCCTCCTCTATTTCGGCAGATGATCACTCCATCCTGCTTATTACACAACCAAACCCTTAGGCTCATCCAGGCCTACCCACCTTTCTCACATCCTTACATACATGCATTCAATCCATCTTACCCCTATAGCTCTGTCTTCAAATAGAGTTCCTTCAAAATAACCCAGGAACTATGGAACAGATGGTAGATTAGAAGGGGATAGACACACAAGTTCATCTATGAGCTGATAAATGGGCTAAATGAGAGCTACCTATCACTATATATTTATTGTTTTGGAAATTTTTTTTTCATAATACATATGTATACATAATTCTCTTCTTACCAAGAAGCACAGACGAATTCAATCTAATTTCAATCATGAATGGCGATCGATGTAAGAGATAATTGCAACAACAAATTAAGTGGTCTCCTTGTTCCCTAGGGTTAATATTCAACAAAACATTCAGATTGTATTTTTACTTCATTCTTGCTATTCTCCCATTTTCCTCTGACCTTCTCTACCCTATTCCATCTACATTGGACTCCTTGCTTTTGCTTCATCACACCAGGTACCTCACTTAGCGCCATGGAAGCTTAGCCTGTGTACCTTCATGACTCACTCCCTCACTTCCTCCAATGAGGTCCCAGCTAATCACTGTATTACATGGCATCCTGTGTTAGTTGGTTTTCCATCATTGTGACAAAATACCTGAAATACCTATAAAGAGGAAAATTCATTTTGGTTCATGGTTTCACAGGTTTTAACCCTTGGTTGGTGGGTCTTGAGCCTTTAGGCCTGTGTGGCACAACATGGTGGGAACACATGATGGGGAAACTTCTTACTTCATGGAAGTATCATCTCCACAGCAGACTTTGCACCTTAAACTGTGTTTAAGATGAAAAATATTTACATTGGAGAATAAAGTATTAGAAATCTATACTTCTAATGATCATTTTCATTTACTTTTAAATTTTTCTTGGTATATATTTCTAAAGTAAAGAATATATTAGGAAATGTAAGTAGCTTATAATAACTTATATTAAAAGTATAAAATATAAATATCACTTAGAACAAAACAGTATGAATAGAGTAATGCAGAACTTTTGAAGATAATGTACAACACACTATTTTGACTGCAAAAGACCTCTAGTTTAAAACACTGGAGTGCAGAATAAAATAGACAATAGAATTGCTGTATGTATATACGTACTGTATAACCAATGTGATGCTGCAACCTGTACACTTGGAAAAATGAGAAATTATACCCCATTTGATTCAAATGTATGATATGTCAAGATCATTGTATTGTCATGAGCAACTAATAAAAAAATAAAATAAATAAAAATTAAAAAGTGAGGGAAGGCCTAGCAGTAGAGTACCCTTGGGTTAAATTCTTGGTACCACAAAACAAACAATTAAATGTGTATATTTCCCTGGAAAGCATACATTTTCTATAAAATGAACAATAAAACAGCAATTAAGATTTAAAAGTAAAAAAAAAAAAAAAAACACTGGAGATTGTGTTAGAAACTGCAGGTCTCCTCTATCTACCATGAAGTAGTAAATCAACTCAGAACTTAGCAACTTAAAACCATTTATCTCTCACAACTGGGCTCATCTGTGAGGTTCTTGTTTGGATTGAAGTTTGCAGGACTAAAAAGGACTCCAGGTTGATTGACCTCCTTGTCTGCGAGGTTCCACACTACCCTTCTTGTGGCAGCAGAGTAGCCTGTACTTTTTTTTGGGGGGGGGTCTCCCAGAGGCAGGTCCAGAAACTTCCAGGCCTCATGAAGTTATACTCAGATATGCACCTGCATTCACAGGTCAAGGTTTTGGAGAAAAAGACTCATCCTCTCATTTGGGGAGTTGCATATATGTACTGAAGGGTATAGGTCTGGTGGCAACCCTCAATGTAAATAAAATTTGTAAATAAGTTACACAGTTTATGCTTTAAAAAATTGACATTTCTATAAATCTGTTTTTCTCATTTGAAGAATGGGGAAGAAAATAATGCCTAATTACTAAGATGACTGAATGAGATAACACATGTAAGAGCATTTTTCCAGCACTTTGTCTGGTATGTATAATCTAGGAAACATTTCAACTAGCATTAACTTTTGCCTATTGTCCTAGGCCTTCCTTATGAAGAGATACTGTGTATTTTCATCTATGTATCTTGGCATAGTATATAGTTTCTGAGAATTGGAACCACTAATATCAACTTATTTAATTAACATATGAATAAATAAAAGTTCTCCTAGGTATTTCTGTACTTAGAATTCTATAGAGTCTGCCTACTAGCATCAAGTGGAGAATCCTTAGGCAACCTGGTTTCAAAATTGTATGTTTGGTATAGTCTTTCCTGAATTAGCTAATCTTTATTAGAATTGGTTACATTTTTAATTAATTAATTTATTGTAATCAGGTATATATGACAGCAGAATGCATTTTAATTCTTTGTACACAATTGCAGCACAACTTTACATTTCTATGGTTGTATACGATGTAGCGTCACACTGTACCTAGAGTACTGACATCCACCTCATTCCATCATCTTTCCTGCCCCCAAACTCCCTCCCTACCCATGCCTTCCCCCCTCCCCATTAAGGATCAGCATCCACTTATCAGAGAGAACATTTGGCCTTTGGTTTTTTGGATTGGCTTACTTCGCTTAGCAAGATATTCTCCAACTCCTTCCATTTACCTGCAAGTTCCATAATTTTATTCTCTTTTACTGCTGAGAAATATTCCATTGTGTATATGAACCACAGTTTCTTTAATCCATTCATCAATTGAAGGGCATCTAGGTTGCTTCCACAGTTTAGTAATTGTGAACTGAGCTGCTATGAACATTGATGTGCCTGCGTTACTGTAGTATGCTGATTTTTAGTCGTTTGGGTGTAGATGGAGGAATGGGATAGCTGGGTCAAATTGTGGTTCCATTCCAAGTTTTCTAAAGAATCTCCATACTGCTTTCCAGATTGGTTGCACCAATTTGCAGTCCCACCAGCAATGTATGAATGTGCCTTTTCCCCCACATCCTCGCCAAGATTTACTGTTGTCTGTACTCTTGATAATTGCCATTCTGACTGGCATGAGATGAAATCTTAGGGTAGTTTTGATTTGTGTTTCTTGAATTACTAGAGATGTTGAGCATTTTTTCATATATTTGTTGATCAAATGTATATCTTCTTCTGATAAGTGTCTATTCGGCTCTAGAAATCCATATGCTGCAAAATGAAACTAAACTATCTTTTACCATGCACAAAACTCAAAGTGGATCAAAGACCTGGGAATTAGTCCAAAGACCCTGCGCCTAATAGATGAAGAAGTAGGCCCACATCTTCATCATGTTGAATTAGGCCCTGACTTCCTTAACAGTCTCCTAAAGCCACAAGAAATGAAATCAAGAATCAATAAATGAGATGAATTCAAACTAAAAAGCTTCTTCTCAGAAAAAGAAACAATGAGGTGAAGAGAAAGCCTATACAAGGGAGCAAATTTTTGCCACACACATGTCAGATAGAGCACTAATCTCCAGGATATATAAAGAACTCAAAAAAACACCAAGAAAAAAAAAAAAAAAAAAAACTAAACAAATGACCCAATCAATAAATGGGCTAAGGAGCTGAACAGAACTGGTTTACACTTGTTGCCTTGTTTCATATATATGCAGCCTCAGAGAAAACACAGTGGGAAACATCTACAAATGGAAAATAAATATAGGCAAATCCTATACTCACTAGTATTAACTGTATTAAAACTAGTTGTCATTTTTGGTAAAATAGGTAAAAGAGGATTTAGGTAATGCACAATTCTTTCATGTAAGTTAAAAACAAATCTTGTAATGATTGGGGAGAACAGATGAGCACAACAATAGCAGCACCAAGCAAGAAAGTCTTCAAATTGGTTCTTATTAACTGATGGAATGTGAATAATATACCACAGCCAGTGCCATAGCACATTAGATAGACATAGACTTGCTTTAAAAATATCAGTTTACATATGTTTGTTGATCAATTTTATTTCTTCTTCTGAGAAGTATCTGTTCAGCTCCTTAGCCCATTTATTGATTAAGTTGTTTGCTTTGCTTGGTGTTAAATTTTTGAGTTCTTTATATATCCTGGAGATTAGTGCTCTATCTGACATGTGTGTGACAAAAATTTGCTCCTATTCTGTAGGCTCTCTCTTCACCTCATTGATTGTTTCTTTTGCTAAGAAGAAGCTTTTTAGTTTGAATTCATCTCATTTATTGATTCTTGAATTATTTCTCATGCTTTAGAAATCATGCTAAAGAAGTTAGGACCTAATCTGACATGATGAAGATTTGGGCCTACTTTTTCTTCTATTAGGCATAGGGTGTCTGGTCTAATTCCTAGGTCCTTGATCCACTTTGAGTTGAGTTTTGTGCATGGTGAAAGATAGGGGTTTATTTTCATTTTGCTGCATAGGATTCCCAGTTTTCCCAGCACCATTTGTTGAAGAGGCCATTTATCTCGGATGTATGTTTTTGGTGCCTTTGTCTAGTATGAGGTAACTATATTTATGTGGGTTTGTCTTTGTGTCTTCTATTCTCTACCATACAAGTACATTGGTCTACAAGTACATTTTGGTGCCAGTATCATGCTGTTTTTGTTACTGCAGCTTTGCAGTGTAGTTTAAGGTTTAGTATTTTAATGTTTCCTAAATGTTCAACATCTATCTCTAGTAATTAAAGAAATGCAAATCAAAACTGTAAGATGTCATCTCACGCCAGTCAAAATGGCAGTTTTCAAGAATACAAGCAACAATTAGTGTTGGCAAAGTTGTGGGGGAAAAGGCACACTCATTCATTGCTGTTGGTACTGCAAATTGGTGCAACCAGTCTGAAAAGCAGTATGGAGAATCCTTAGAAAACTTGGAATGGAACCACCATTTGATCCAGCTATCCCACTCCTTTGTCTGTACCCTACAGACTGAAAAACAGCGTATTACAGTAACACAGCCACTTCAATCTTTGTAGCAGTAAAATTCACAACAACTAAACTGTGGAAACAACTTAGATGCCCTTCAACACATAAATGAATAAAGAAACTGTAGTACATGTACACAATGGAATATTACTTAGCATTAAAAGAGAATAAAATTAAGGCATTTGCAGGTAAATGGATGGCTCTGGAGAATAACATGCTAAATAAAGTAAGTCAATCCCCAAAAACAAGGGCCAAATATTTTCTCTAATAAGTGGATGTTGACTCATAATGGGGTGGTGGGGGTGGAGAAATTTTGGGCAAAAGAGAGGGAGGGAAGAGGAGGGGGTGCCGCAGTCTGGCTGGGCACAGAATCACGAGCCACTCAAGCAGGAACAAAACTTTATTTTTGAAAATGCCGCCAATACCCCATACATGTCCGGGAAGAAGCCGGTCCACCCACGCAGTGGTGTTCTACCGGAACCCCAGAACAACTTCATGCCCCGGAATTCCCTTCTACTGTACTTCCCCAACCAATGGGAACTCTGTAGCAGGCCGAGGTGAACAGCAGGAGTCCAATATCCATATGAATGCAAATCTTAACATAATCATATCATCTCAATGGCTAGCTGGCATCACCTTACAACCAAAAGTGCCATGCATCATATTACTTGGCTGTGGCTCTTAGCAAGGGGGCATGGTGGCAGGAATGATAATAGAATGAGATGAATGTCATTACTATAGGTACATGTATGACTGAACATGTGGTGGGGCTCTACAATGTGTATAACCAGAGAAATGGAAAGTTGTGTTCCATTTGTATACAATGAATTGAAATGCATTCTGTTATCATATATAACTAATTAGAACAAATAAAATAATTAAAGAAATAAGTTTACACGGGGAAGAACACATTGAGAGGAGCTTAGAATTGCATCTTCTCTGCCCATAGAATGAGCAAACCTGAGTATCTTGCTATAATCATCTGGTTTCCATGCTACCTGGCATTTGAAATACTTGCCAGGCATTCACCTCCTTACTAGCTCAACTTTTTTTTCCCCAAATACATTAAAGATTTTGAAACTTGGGACAGAGTTTCTATGCTCCAGCTAAGATCTAGAAAAAGTGCCATTATATATGTAAATTGGGAAGTATTTTACATTCTTTAGTTTGTTGTCCATATTGTACATTTTGTGCATTTTTATTATTTTGTACAGCACATGCATACAAAAATCACACTAGAATAATATATTTAACAAGTAAAATATATCTAAACAGAGGTTTACTCAAATGATGGTACTATAAATATTAAATTCAAGGGAATAGAAGTATAGTTGGAGTGAGACTGATCAGGCCACAATTTTCAGAAACAATCTTTTCAAATAGACAGTTATTAATCTCTAAAAATTTCAGAAAAAGTGCAAAATAACCATCTTTAAATATGTGTACATAAAGATTTTATCTGTTAAGTAATGATAATGAGAATATTTTCCCTCTAAACAAAGAGAGTTTAATTAAAGTACAGAGGCACTACATCCTGGTGAATTTCCAGCTCTGGAATATTTTTACTTAGTGTAGCAGAGTTTCACAGCATAAAAAGAAGTATGTGAAAGACCAAATATTTGATGAAAGTATTATTTAGAAGCTCAAATCATTAGAACCGCAAACCTATAAACCAATACTATTTTGAGTATATTGACAGTCTATACTTCACTTAAAAATTATGTTCTTTCAACTTCATTTAATATTTGAAGCTCTGAATGTTATGCTTTTCTATAATAAAATGGGCTGTCAAGGGAACCTTCATATCTCCTGTCTTAATGAGCAACTCTTCTCATTTATACTTGTCATTAAGGGTCAGAGAATCTTCTCAACATAGACTAACCCACCAGGACACATAATTAGAGCCATAACATGGTTTGTGTCAAAATTAATCATAGTTTGTGTTTAAAACAATCCCTCCTGAAGCAGTAGATTATATCTGCTTATTTTGTTATAATTTTGATGGTGCACTTCATGAATGCTAATAACTTTCTCTTCAGGGGAAGATCTAAACACAATTGTACTTGACCAAAGAACAACCAAGCTATGCCTACCAAAAAAAAAAAAAAAAAAGGCATAAACATAAAGAACAATTAAATGTAAACATCATTGTTAGCTTTGAGCAAATGTCCATTTTGAAACTATATTTTTAAGAGCAAATTTTTCCTGTTGGAAGTAACAGTTTCCAGAAAGATTATGAATAATTCTGTAGTATTATGCTTGGAAATTGAGAATGTCTTTCTTGTAGGAAAACCACATTGCCAGTCCCACCAAACTCTAAGCAATTATAACTGTAATTATAAGAAGATGAGTGTGATAAGTGAATGGTAACTTTGTTGTTTAAACATGCTCTCTCTCTCTCTCTCTCTCTCTCTCTCTCTCTCTCTCTCTCTCTCTCCATTTTCCCTTTGAAATGATTGGAATTCTTCTTGTAATGTAAAGGACTGGTCCCAGATATAGCTTCCAATAGAGTCAATAAAGCACTGTTATTTCACTACGTATACAAAGGGAAAAAGGCACAAATTAGAGCAACAATGTTCAGAGCAAAAATGTTTGAGGAGATTACCCCAAGTATAGCAAATCTCAACTCTACTCACACTTCTGAGTCTCAAATTTAGATAAAGGTCTCCATATAGCATCAAAAGAGACTACGAGATATAGTCTGTGTAGACTGTGGTGGATGGTGAATACTCAGAGAGTTCTTTACCAAAGGAGAGGAGGGATTTAGATACAGGGACACCATCTTTAGTTTATACCTCATGGGGGTTTGGAGGGTTTTGGCTACAGGCCTCCATCCTTTCAGGAATTCCCTATGTGGATCCACCCTCTCCTGCTTTCCCTCTAAAAGAAGCAGTTTGTTTTTCATTTTATTACTCCAGAAATGGGGTATTTCACCCAGGTCACATTAATCAGCATGATTTTTTCTTGTTGGCCATTATTGTTTCTGGGTGGGATTGAGCTTAACTAGGTCCAAATAAATAATTCTTTGTCCCAAACTGGACTTTGTATTCTTTTTCATTTGATGTGACTATGATAGCATTTCATCATGGCATGGAGTCTGAGAATAAGGTCAATATAGAGGAAAGCCAAATCAAAGAATGGAGAAAATTATAATGATCATCCATGAGCCCTGTACCCAGGCCTTTTTAAACTTATATTTATATCTAGAATTTTCAGTTCTATAAGCTAATATAACCCATAAGACTTAGTTGGCAAAAAAAGAAAGAGAGAAAAAATAAATTAAGGAAGCACATCAGTAAGAAGATGTAATTTTTAGATGATAATTCTAAAATAGAAAAAATAGTAAATATTCGCCTTATAAGCACTTATTTCAAACATGCAGAATTTTGAAAATATTTTTCATGAGTTGTTCAGTTCATTTAAGCTTGC
The DNA here is from genome assembly GCF_964194105.1 of Spermophilus citellus. NCBI lineage: Eukaryota > Metazoa > Chordata > Mammalia > Rodentia > Sciuridae > Spermophilus > Spermophilus citellus. Next base: position 78,177,914 of record NC_138191.1, on the reverse strand, counting down.
TATAACTAAATATCATTAGTAACATAAATGACAGATTAAGTTTCTCACAGTTCTAGAGTCTGGGAAGTTCTTAAGGTCCAGTATCAGCAGATTCAGTATTTGGAAAAGGTCTGTGTTGTGATCCATAGATGATGCTGTCTCACTGTGCCCACAAAGGGGAGAAAAGGTCGGGAACTCTCTGGGGCCTCTATAAGGGCACCAATCCCATAATGAGGGCTCTCCCATCTTGATTTAGTCATCTCCTAAAAGCCCCACCACCCTGGAGGTTAGAATTGCAACATATAATTTTGAGGGAACACAGACCATAGCCTAGGTTATTTTTTAAAAAAAAAAGAAAGAAAAAACTATGTATATAATTACTTTGTAGTACATCTTATATAAACTCAATGTTGGAATAGAATTTTTGCCAATGTATTAGTCTGAAGTGATTTCAAATTTTTAATATTAATAACAATTCTATACTATTGTGCCATATAACATTATGGCATAATTATTTTAAGACTGATACTCAAGCAGAAAGCAAGATTTCCCATAGTAAGTTTTCTATGGTATTTTTTGTTGCTTATGTATCCTTTTTCTGTGCTCTTTCTTATCACTCATTTATATTAAAATTATTTATCTAATTGTCAATCTCTGTCACTACTATGCACTTAAACCATTTTTATACCCTCAAGACCAATAAAGATGCTGGCACATAGAAGGAGTTCAATTGCTTTTTAACGTAGACTTTATTTTTTGAGAGGTTATAGGTTCACAGGTTCATAGCAAAATATAGAGGGAGTTCCTATATACTCTCTACTTTCTTACATCCACTACCTCCCACACTGTTAATTTCCTGACATCTCCATAAGGATACAATTTGTTACAATGAATGCACCTACATTAAAATCTCATTATCACTCAAGCTCCAAACTATGCATTAATTACAGTTCAATCTTGGTTTTGTACATTCTATGTTTTTTTTGGCAAATGGATAGTGGGGTACATGTGCATTTACCATTATAATTTTACATACAATAGTCTCACTGCCCTAAAATGATCTTCCATGCTCTGCTTAATCTTCCATCTCTCCTCAACACATGGCAATTGCTGATGTTCCAGTGTTTCCATAGTTTTCCCTTTTTCTGAATGTCATATAATCACATTCATGCAGTATAGAATCATTTCAGATCGACTTCTGAGACGATTTGTTCAAAATTTTAATGTGTTCCCTAAAGGTTCATGTGCTACAAGCTTGATTCTTGGTGTGGCCACATTGAGGTGGTGGAACCTTTAAGATATTGGGCTTAATATAAAATAATTAGGTCATGGTGGTTACTACCCTTGGATGGAGTTAGCACTGGTCTTTCAGAAAGAGTTATTGCAAGACCAGGTGATTATAAAGTAAGGCTACTTCATGTGCTTTGGCACTTTTTATGCACATGGAAAATTCCTTTACCATTTCTCTGACATGTTATGATCCAGCCAACGTGTCCCTTACCATGTGCTGAACAGATGGTGCCACCTGATTGGACTTTCATCCTCCAAAATGGTAAGTTAAATATAACTCTTTTCCTGATGAGCTATCCATCCTTACGTATTTTGCTGTAGCATAAGAGAGCAAAATATGACAGTTCTTTTACTAAGTAATATGACTTAAAGTTCCTATGTGTCTTCTTAAATTTTGAAACCTGATTTTTAAAAATTTTTGAATCATATTCTATTGTATAAATGCACCACAGTTCATTTATTTATTCTCCTACTAAAGGATATCTTGATTTCTCAAAATTTTTGACAATTAAGAATAAAGCTGCTATAAAAATTGATATGTCAGTGTTGGTGAAGATGTAAATTTTCAACTTGTTTGGTAAATATAAAGGAGTGTGATTGCTGGATCATATGGAAAGAATACGTTTTATTTTGTAAGAATCTGTAAAACTGACTTCCAGAGTGGTTGCTTCAATCTCCACTAACAATAGGAAGGGGTTCCTATTGTTCCATGTCCTCACCAGCATTTAGTATTGTTAGCATTTTGAATTTTGGTCATTTTAACAGATGCTGGTTGTATCTCACTTTAATTTGCACTTTGCTAATAACATGATATTGAGCATCTTTTCATATGTTTACTTGATATCTGTACATATTCTTTGTTGATCTGTCTATTCAGATCTAGTGCCTTATTTTTATTCAGCATGTTTTGTTGTTGTTGTTGTTGATGTTGTTTTAAGTGTCCTTTGTATCTTTTGGATAACAGTCCTTTGTCAGATACGTCTTTTTCAAAAGTTTCATACCCATCTGTGACTCCCTCTTCTCATTCTTCTGACAGTTACTTTCACGGAGCAGGAATTTTTAATTTTAGTGAATTTCAGATTTTCAGGTCATTCCTCTCATGGATCATGCCTTTGGTGTTGCAACCAAAAAGTCATCAGCATGCACAAGGTCACCTTGATGTCCTCTTACTGTATCTCTTAGGAGTTTTATGGTTTCTTAATAGGCAATGCATGTGTGATTATTCCTCAGGTTCAGAATGCTATTTGGAAGCAGTAAATTCTCATCAGACTGTCAGCATAGTGGAATTCCTCAGTCCTCTTTGTTTTTAAGTGGCACTGTTTCCCTGATAGGATAATTTACTTTCTCAATCAACAATAAACTCTGATGCCACATGTCCACAACTCTTCCAAATATATGAGGGATGGCAAGAGAAGGTGTCTTGGAACACAGTGACGGTTTTCTGTTTCTACTGTAGTTCGGAACATTAAATTCTTAAAGAAACCAAGATGTACATGATAGGTTTCAGTAATATTTTGAAATAAGCTATGCACCTCTAGAGAAGTTAATTCTGAAACTCTTGAGGGATTTTTTGAAGGAGTATTTGTATGTCTTTTATGAGCTTTGTATGGTTTTTGGATATAAGATACTAAGATTTACATGTAAAAAATACAGGATTTTGCACATTTCCTTTATCTTATTTTATTATTTAATCATTAATGACTTTAAGCCATATGTTATTCATACTAGATGTCATTTTATTTAGTGGCATGCACACTACTAGAGAAATAAAAAATGGTCAAAACAGAAGAAAAATTAAATACATTGTATTTGAGAATCGACAAGGCAAGTTCTCTCAGAAGTTAATATAAAATGATGAATTTTATAAATTTTACTCAGGGAAAGAGAAGTCATGGATTAAACTTTAACTCAAAATAAAATGTAGAGAAAATGATTTGTTTCTCCACACTGTTACTCTATGTTTAATGCTTTAATATATTTGATTATTTAGAAAATTTCCTCCATTCTTCTCAATCAAAGAGAAGGTCAAAATATTTTTTTTAGAATATGAGAATAGTTATTGGGAATAATCTTTCAACATTAGATAATCGTTTGTTAAATTTTTTTTAAAAAGGAAGTTTTTAAGCTCTTATTAAATTTCAGATGTTGTGCCCAACAGTGTACGGTTAAAACTTTAAAAAAAAATGATATCTAGATATATGAAAGAGTATCTCTGGGAAATTTTTAAAAAGGAAACATAATAAAAAATAAAAATAAAAACCTTTGGAGGAAAGTTTTTATCTGACCCATGTCAAGAAACAGGAAATTCAAATGTAGTAGAGAAAATATATATGAACCCATGAAAAGCAGAGGGATTAGGATTCTAATTAAATCTTAAATGAAACAGAGAAAGTGTCACTTTGTACACATGCATGCATACATTCAAATGTGGATTTGGCGACAGACAACTCATTGTATTGCAGAGAGGCAGGTATGCAGTACCATGTACCTGAATTGAAGCACCAACCCTAATAAATTGAAACGAAGGATATATTTTTAAAATCTTCAAAGTAGAAGTAAAAATATTTGGTGATAGAATGGTTGTGGATGATAAGGGAAGGTAAAATGAGATCACACTGGGGATCTTAATTTGTCAGATCAGAATTTGTTGGTTTTGAAAAAGCATTTAAATCAAGTATTTTGACAACAAAACACAATTTCTTTTGAGACTTAAAACCTCCCAAATGTTAGTGTTTTGTTTTGTTCTTTTAGACTAGATCAAAGCCAGCAGTAAATAGCAATGTCAAAAAGCCTACATGTTTTCTTTGGTACTTCCTTCAATTGATAGACTAGTTCTCAGAATATAACTTTATTCCTAAACTACAAAATGAGATTGTGAGACTATGTTGATGAAGATTTGTAAAGAATCATATGAGGAGGTTTTTCAAAAAGCATACATTCCAAGTCATGCACAGATTCTGTTATACCCTGAGGTGTCCAGGAATGGAAAAGAATGAATGGTCAAATTTACCTGTATTTGTTTTCCTGTTCTCAGTTGGGAATCATTGAATTATAGTCAGAGCATGCAAAATATGAAGGATACATATTCATCATGCCAAGAACAGACTTGAAAATGTATTTTAATGATCTAGTCAACTTCTCAATTAAAAATATAAATTGAAGGTAGAAAAGATTATGGATTTGTTGACTACAAGTGTATTATTCTTACAAAAATATTGCTTTCAGGTGTAAGATAAATACTAATCCTGGACCCTTGAGAAATGTATATTTAAAGATGAAATTAAAAACCTCTTATTTAAAAATGCTCTTTTACCATCTTATTACTAAATTTGGTCATAGCGCATGCATAATTACAATTGCAAATGAATTTAATTATGAGAGGAAACTGAAGTATTGAAAAGATCATAAGCTTGAATTCAGATAGTTCTGAATTCCTGGACTGACTCTTTTACCAAGGTTCTGTGATCCTGAAAAAATAAGTACTAAAAGTCATTTTCATCCTGAAAATTGTTATAATAACACTATATAACTCAATATGTTGTTAGAAAATTTAAATTAGATATCCAGTTGAAAAGAGAATAAAATCTGAACCTAATAACTACTCTTTGAATATATACTCCATTATCCTTCAAATTAAAGCAAAATACTACAGAATTAACTTGTCAATAATGTAGCCATGGATACTGAATATTTTGTGTAACAATATATTAGCATAATCAGAATAACTGTATGGTTATTTTTAAGACTAATATGGACCACACCAAGCAAAAGCAAAACAAACTGAAACAAAATAAAATCCACCAAAAATGACCTTAGTAACTTTAATAACCTCAAAATAATATTTTTATGATTTTATAATAAACCTACAAATAAAATTAGAATTTGTTACGTACTATGTCCAAAATGCCAGTCATAATCATGATTTCCCCCTTTTTTTGAATTTTGAAATACTGTTGAATTCATTGAAAGTTATAAACATAGTACAGAGAGTTTCTCTGTCATGTATCAAGCTTCACCATTTTTTTGTACCACTTTTGCTTCGTAATCTACAAATATATACACATACCTCACATATGCACACATACACAAACAGATATACACACATCTATATATGACAATTTCATGTATATGAATTTATGTATACTTATTTAACTTTAATTATTATTTTTTAACCACTTGAGGGTAATATTGCATACAAACCTTATGCAATATTAATCATTAATACTCTACTATGTGTTTCCAAAGAAGAAAGGTTTTTTTGTATATAAAAATTTAGAAAGCTAATGTTCATAAATTTATCTTATCTGCAACTCAATCAAAATTTATCAATGATAAGAGCATAAATACATCTTTCCAAATCAACATTTGTGTATTTATTGAATACCTGCCTAGCCATCAAAAGACTGAAAACTGCACTGGACATCCATATTTAAACCAATAATTGGTTTAAATATTGCTAAACCAACTGGATTTAACAATATTTAAATTGTTAGTAAGAGTAGTTAGTTGCCACCAGAATAAATTGGAGATAATACTTGATCCAGCTCCTACTTTCTGAGATTGTTAAATCAACATATGATCACAAAGTTATTCTCATCTCCCTCCTACCAGTACCTACCACTCACTCACCACTTGATGGATAAAAATATTAGATCCAGGATCCTTTTTTCTCTTTCTGCCACACTTATTTATCATGGCTTTGTAGAGTGTAAAAGGAAAATATTGTGCAAGCTACTCTTTATCTTATGTTAATGGTGAAAACTACATTGGGATCTCTTAAAAATAATGACCAGTTTTAAGACATCATCTCCCTACATAATTTTTTTATTGGTTGTTCAAAACATTACAATACTCTTGACATATCATATTTCATACATTTGATTCAAGTGGGTTATGGTGGGTTATGAACTCCCATTTAATTTTGGGAAATAAATGCTGAACATGGCCTGCTTACAAAGATTTAGGGATGTGTAATTTAATTTCTTCTGCTTTGTATCCATCAGGGTGTATTATGACATTCTTGTTCTCTGTCCTTTTCCTATCACTTAAGACCAAAATGGCATCTCTTATGCTAACCTGATAACATCAATCTGTGCACCTTGCCTGAGCTAACAGGTAGACTCCTCCTAGCTATTTTACTTCTGATAGATGAAAATTACTCACCTGATTTAAGCATGAGCAGACTTTAAATACAGGCCACATCCTCCTTAAATCACAGCAGTTACCCATTTACACAACTGAAAACAGGAACAACATTGTAAAAACCAACATGGTGATGGTTACTTATTAGGCGCAAACTTTATTGCTTCTAGGTTAGTAACAGTGGCAATACTATATCCTTATCTGTTTAATTAATGATGTAGACTTTTAAATGTGGTTTTCATATGAAATCAGTTGTTGCTTGGTAACAGATCAGCCTGTGGGCTCCCAGAAGAAGCTGGGCTTTCTAAGCAAAGCACCCTGTTGTCTTATGAATAGGGCAGTAAAGCTTGCTCAGACATGCCTTAGGCATTCAGCATCTCTTCCCCTGTACACTATCTGATTCTGGCTGGGAAGTTTTCTTCACCAGAGACACACACAAATGGACAAAGAAGAAGAAAAAAATTGGCCCTGATTTCCATTTTAATCTAATAATATGAAGAAGACAAGAGAACAGTGAGATATTTGCTCTCATTTCCCAAACTGGGAAAATAAACTACTTCAGGGAAGTATTAATTAGCTGAAAATAAAAATCAATTATGATTCCTGGACAATTTAGCTTCAGGACAAAACAAAAGCACAGCAGGACAGTGGCAAACAGTGTAACCAAAACAGACACTGAAGAATTCCTACCTACAGAAATCGACTCTGTAAATTATGTATCTCTAAGCATGAGGAAAGGTTTTGTTCAGTTAGAGTAACTGTTCTCTGTGCTACCTTTTGTTGCCTGCATAAAATTCACTTGTATTCATTCTACATAGTGGTTTGTTTCCCATGTCACTAAAAGCTTCAAGAAGGTAAGGTGCTTTTCTTCTTGCTAGCCAGTGTTCACAACACTGAGAACAGAGAGGATGGCACAGGGTATTCTAATAAATGTTGGCTGAATAAAAGTTGAAAGCACAAGTAATGTGTAAGTTCTTTAAGGAAAGAGTGTAAAATTTGGGGTTTGTTTTTGTTTAGGTCTTATTTTGTTTTGTTTTAATTGCTATGAGCAGAACATAGTTGCATTTCAATAAAGTTTTATTAAATGATGGCATGTAGGAATGCATAGATGGACAAGTTAACGAAGAAGGGAAAGCAGGAAGGAAGAAAGAAGTCTTTTTTTTGTGTGCGAAAGATGTAGTTAAAAGCTACAAATATCAAAGAACACCATCTAGTGGTGGTGACTAAATGATTGTATATAAAACAATTCAAAGTAGACAGTACTGAAAAGTGCTTGAGAAAGCAGTATTGATACAACCACTGAAGGTGGATATAGGTAGGACAATATACATTCTAAAAATCCATATGAACATTCACTAAAATATGTCTCCCATAAAGACATTTTATCATTTTCAATTTAGCTTCCTTTTATTGAACATGTACTATATTCCAGGCACTTATTTCAAATTATTTATTGTTTTATCATATATTAAGTTAAGTATACATCATATATTAAGTTATCTTACTTTTTTATACTTAGAAAACAGACAAAAAGAGACTAAGAGACTTGCAAAGTCTTTATATAAACTCTGTAGAATATAACCATGATGTATTAAAATAAATTGAAAGTTTCTAAAAAATTATATTAATAATATGATTTTTTACAATTTAGAGTCAGATTAATATTTAGAATATATATTCATGGGTAAATTAAATATTGGCTAGAATTTCCTTTCCTTAGATTACTAGCCTGCTAAACAGAATCAAGAAGAAAGAAAAAAATTGTTGTAAATATTATACACTAAACAAGCATACTTTTTTTTGTTATTATTGCTGTTATTCTTGCTTTTTGCTATAAATAACAAAGATGAGAAAATTTATTACATTGACATTATACTAGATGCAAATGAAAATAGTTTAGTCAACTTTTTGGCAAAAACAGAGCTCTTATTAGGAAAGGTTAAAATATCTATTTTGTGTGTGGTGGAGGGATAAATGTAAATCAAACTTTTACTGTTTCCCATGCTAGTAATATAATAGCGATATATTAATATTATTTGAGTCTCAGTGTAAATAATAAATTCATTTTCTTAATGTAAGAATTATAAGTGGGCCGGGGATGTGGCTCAAGCAGTAGTGCGCTCGCCTGGCATGCGTGCGGCCCGGGTTCGATCCTCATCGCCACATACCTACAAAGATGTTGTGTCCGCCGAGAGCTAAAAAAAGAATAAATATTAAAAATTCTCTCTCTCTCTCCTCTCTCACTCTCTCTTAAAAAAAAGAATTATAAGTGAAGTATATTGTATTTTTAAAGATATACTTTTGGCGCTTACTAAAATAAAAAAATCTTAAAAAGTGAAAAAATCGAACCCATTAAACAGAATATCTTCTATTTTTTGATAATCATCAATTGTGCTAATCACAGTACTATAACCTGTATGAAGCAGCAAATAAAATACAAAATGAATTGCTCATCTTTATATACATTTATAATAGATTTCTCTTAAAATAGCCATTTTGCTGCATCTGTCAGATTGGAAACAGATCAACATACCAGCAACTCTAGGAGGGGATAGTAAAAAATGATGGCAAAGCAATGGTTCTGAAAATATAGTTTTGCAGTTTGAGCCAAGTGAAACAGAGCAGCTCAACGTATCTAATGGAGTACAACTAAAACTACGTTCTGTGAATTGATTTACTCAAATTCACACTCTTAACTTTGGATCAAAACCCAAAAAGCCTAAAACAGTATCCTCTAAAACTTAACTTTTTCTTGTCTATTGAGTGATCCTTCCAAAATAGTAGTTTTTTTCTTAATTACTTCAATTCACAAATGTGTTACCTTAAATAAATATCACCTTCAATAAGTACTATGTACACATTCACCAAATACAACTGAAGGTCTTCAGCTGCCTTCATTAGCCCTTGGTGAGGCATCTTCATAACCACATGTGAGCTACCACAGTAGTGATGGCTAGTGATGGCAGTGTGTCAGGGTGGTCAAGCATGCAGGCTGGAGAGTTGGACTGCGTGAGTTCTGGCATTTTGTAATTCTGCAATCTTGGCTTTACTACTTTGCATTTAACAGACTCATAAAATTGGGATAGTAAAAGTACCTCTTCTGTATGATTGCTTTAAATATTAAGACAGACCAATGGTGGTAGATATTGTTAGCTAATTCTGATAGAATCAATCTAAACTCAACACAGTTTAGACTTATGTATATTTTTCTTCATCTTTGACCCCTAATATCTAGTGCAATATCCAGGAAACAATAAGAATTTAACAGAAAAGGCATAGACGGAGGTTTATTTAGGAAGACAAACAGCTGTGACTCAGCACTAATCCATCCGGCTGAAACAACTGGTCAGCCCTTCTCATCCTAGGGAGGTAAATGCCTACCGAGCCTTCATAGGTAGTGGCCACAGGTTTGAAACGGGGCTTGGGAGAGACAGTAAGGACCCACCCGTTGCACTGGTAGCCCGGCAAAGGGAAACGAACTGTCGCCATTTGCAAGAGATACCACCATGGCAGAGAACTGACGTCATCAGACTGCGGCGGAGGAGATAACTTCATTGAAACCTGCGGCTACAGGTGTGCAATTCCCTAGCCTTCCCTCTCCACACATCGGGGAAACCTTAAGGGCCCCTCCCAGCTGTCCCGTGAGCACGATAGCCAGACCAAGGGAATCACAGGTGGCGCGGGACCCGCGGTAAGGAACTACCGCTCCCACCAGTGCTGACAGCTGAGGTCTCTTGCACCAGCTACCAGAGGCGTGGCTACCAGAGGGCAAGTAAAATTTGCTGAGGATTCTCAGCCCCAAGCTCTACAAACTTAGGGTTTGAGGGAATGGCAAACTGGAAGAGTGTGCCCAGTCGTTCATGAAAACAGGGCTCCCGGGAGCACCTGACCTGGCGTGTAGCCAGTATTGTGGTGAGCGGCACCCGTGAGAGGGGCCTGGCTAGAGGAAAAGTGGGAAGTGACTAGACACAAGAGGAGGCCCTAGGCACTCAGGATTGGAGACTCGCCTAGCCTGGGAGAAGCTGCTGCAAAGTGATTGGTTCCTGCGTATTGACAGGAGAAACTTGGCCTGGTGGGCACAGCGCCACCTACTGGAAGAGAAGTTAATCAAACTCTAAGACTGCATTTATTAGTTTTTTTTCTTTTTTTATTTTCTCTTTTTTTTTTTTGATTTGGGTTTCTCTTTTATTTTCATTTTTCTTTCTTGTTGTTTTTTAAATGTTTTTTACATTTTTTAAAATTTTTTCTTCTAATTTTAATTTTTTTAATTATTTTTTTAAAAAAAATTCTTTTTTTATTTCCTATTTTTTTCTTCTTTTGTCTTATCATTTCTTTTCAATTATCTTATCCCCCCTTCCTTGAATTCTACCTGCTTACTCTCATTCTCTTTAGTGACTTATTCCCTTCCCTTCTAATACCTTTCCTCCCAAGCATCTAATAAATTTATAGGAGTAAACAGTAATTAATCAGTCAAACAGAACAAGAAGTAACATGAGCAGCTTCAAAAAGCAAGGAAGAAAAGGAGTACAAACAATGCAGGACAGCCTAAATATTCAGGAGGACCTAGAGTCATCAGAAAAATGGTCATATAAAGAACTCAAGGAACACCTTAGACAGATGGAATGGAACCTTAGAGGATACAAGACAGCAAATTCAAGCAGCGAAAGAACACATTGAGAATGAATTACATAAACAGATAAAAGAAGAAGTTAAGCATCTCTATCAGGAGATAGAGATTATAAAAAATAATCAAACAATAAGTCTAGAAATGAAGGAAACGATAAACCAAATTAAAAACTCAATTGAGAGTATCACTAACAGAGTGGAACAAGTAGAAGCCAGAACGTCAGATAATGAAGACAAAATATATCATCTTGAAAACAGTCTAGCCAACTCAGAAAGGCTGGTAAAAAATCACGAGAAAAACATCCAAGAGTTATGGGATAACATAAAAAAACCAAACTTACGAGTCATCAGGATAGAAGAAGGTACAGAGATTCAAACTAAGGGAATGAGAAACCTGCTGAATGAAATAATTGCAGAAAACTTTCCAGAAATGAAAAAGGAAACAGATATACAAATTGAAGATGCATACAGGACACCGAGCACACAAAATCACAGTAGACCAACGCCAAGACACATTGTTATGAAGATATCCAATATACAGAACAAAGAGAAAATATTAAAAGCTACAAGAGAAAGGAGACAGATTACATTCAGGGGTAAACCAATAAGGTTAACAACGGATTTTTCATCACAGACACTGAAAGCAAGAAGGTCATGGAACAATGTATTTCAAACACTGAAAGACAATGGATGCCAACCAAGACTTCTGTATCCAGCAAAATTAAGCTTCAGGTATGACAACGAAATAAAAATCTTTCATGATAAACAAAAGTTAAAAGAATTTGCAGCCAGAAAACCAGCATTGCAAAGCATTTTGAGCAAAACACGACATGAGGAAGAAATGAAAAACAATAACCAAAACCATCAGTAGGAAGTGCCTCGGTAAAGACAGAGGGCGAGGGGAAAGATAATCATGGAGAAACAAACTAAATTTTTTTAAAAAAAGGATAAATAATCAAACATGGATGGAAGTACAAACCATATATCAATAGTAACTCTGAATGTTAATGGCTTAAACTCTACAATAAAGCAACATAGGCTGGTATCATGGATTAAAAAAACAAATCCAATAATATGCTGCCTCCAGGAGACACATCTGATTGGAAAAGACATACACAGGCTGAAGGTGAAAGGATGGGAAAAAATATACCATGCACACGGTCCTCGTAAGCAAGCAGGGGTGGCCATCCTCATATCAAATAAAATCGACTTCAAGACTAAGTTAATCAAAAGGGATAAAGAAGGTCATTATATACTGTTAAAAGGAACCATTCACCAACAAGACATAACAATTATCAATATTTATGCACCAAACACATCAATAGACTCAAAGATAAGAAACATATGATCGTCTCGATAGATGCAGAGAAAGCATTTGACAAAGTACAGCATCCCTTTATGTTCAAAACATTAGAAAAACTAGGGATAACAGGAACTTACCTTGACATTGTAAAAACTATCTATGCTAAGCCTCAGGCTAGCATCATTCTGAATGGAGAAAAGTTAAAGGCATTCCCTCTAAAATCTGGAATAAGACAGGGATGCCCTCTATCACCACTTCTATTCAATATAGTTCTCGAAACACTGGCCAGAGCAATTAGACAGACGAAAGAAATTAAAGGCATAAAAATAGGAAAAGAAGAACTTGAATTATCACTATTTGCAGATGACATGATTCTATACCTAGAAGACCCAAAAGGGTCTACAAAGAAACTACCAGAACTAATAAATGAATTCAGCAAAGTGGCAGGATATAAAATCAACACGCATAAATCAAAGGCATTTCTGTATATCAGCGACAAAACTTCTGAAACGGAAATGAGGAAAAACACTCCATTCACAATATTCTCAAAAAAAATAAAATACTTGGGAATCAACCTAACAAAAGAGGTGAAAGATTTATACAATGAAAACTACAGAACCCTAAAGAGAGAAGTAGAAGAAGATCTTAGAAGATGGAAAAATATACCCTGTTCATGGATAGGCAGAACTAATATCATCAAAATGGCGATATTACCAAAAGTTCTCTATAGGTTTAATGCAATGCCAATCAAAATCCCAACGGCATTTCTTGTAGAAATAGATAAAGCAATCATGAAATTCATATGGAAAAATAAAAGATCCAGAATAGCAAAAGCAATTTTAAACAGGAAGTGTGAATCAGGCGGTATAGCGATACCAGATTTCAAACTATATTACAGAGCAATAGTGACAAAAACAGCATGGTACTGGTACCAAAACAGGCAGGTGGACCAATGGTATAGAATAGAGGACACAGAGACTAATCCACAAAGTTACAACTATCTTATATTTGATAAAGGGGCTAAAAGCATGCAATGGAGGAAGGATAGCATCTTCAACAAATGGTGTTGGGAAAACTGGAAATCCATATGCAACAAAATGAAACTGAATCCCTTTCTCTCGCCATGCACAAAAGTTAACTCAAAATGGATCAAGGAGCTTGATATCAAATCAGAGACTCTGCGTCTGATAGAAGAAAAAGTTGGCTCCGATCTACATATTGTGGGGTTGGGCTCCAAATTCCTTAATAGGACACCCATAGCACAAGAGTTAATAACAAGAATCAACAAATGGGACTTACTTAAACTAAAAAGTTTTTTCTCAGCAAGAGAAGCAATAAGAGAGGTAAATATGGAGCCTACATCCTGGGAACAAATTTTTACTCCTCACACTTCAGATACAGCCCTAATATCCAGAGTATACAAAGAACTCAAAAAATTAGACAATAAGATAACAAATAACCCAATCAACAAATGGGCCAAGGACCTGAACAGACACTTCTCAGAGGAGGATATACAATCAATCAACAAGTACATGAAAAAATGCTCACCATCTCTAGCAGTCAGAGAAATGCAAATCAAAACCACCCTAAGATACCATCTCACTCCAGTAAGATTGGCAGCCACTATGAAGTCAAACAACAACAAGTGCTGGCGAGGATGTGGAGAAAAGTGTACACTTGTACATTGCTGGTGGGACTGCAAATTGGTGCGGCCAATTTGGAAAGCAGTTTGGAGATTCCTGGGAAAGATGGGAATGGAACCACCATTTGACTGTGCTATTGCCCTTCTCGGACTATTCCCTGAAGACCTTAAAAGAGCATGATACAGGGATACTGCCACATCGATGTTCATAGCAGCACAATTCACAATAGCTAGACTGTTGAACCAACCCAGATGCCCTTCAATAGATGAATGGATAAAAAAAAATGTGGCATCTATACACAATGGAGTACTATGCAGCAATAAAAAATGACAAAATCATAGAATTTGCAGGGAAATGGATGGCACTAGATCAGATTATGCTTAGTGAAGCTAGCCAATCCCTAAAAAACAAATACCAAATTGCCGCAGTCTTGGCTGGGCACAGAATCACGAGCCACTCAAGCACGAACAAAACTTTATTTTGAAAAAGCCGCCAAGACTCTGTAGGCGCCGGCAAGCCAAACCCAGTCCTCCCACGCAGGCGTCTACCGGAACCTCCCGTCTCCCGGAACCCGGGGTCCCCCGGACCTCCCTCGGAATTTCCTCCTACTATCCTTCCCCAACCAATGGGAACTCTCTATGAGTCCCGTAACATGAGTCCGGTAGCAGGCCAGGGTGAACAGCGGGAGTCCAATTTCCATATGAATGTAAATCTTAACATAATCATATCAGTGGCTAGCTGGCGTCACTTTACAACCAAAGGTGCCATACATCGTATATTTGCTTGTGGCTCCTAGCATCAAATGTCTTCTTTGATATAATGAGAGCAACTATGAACAGAGCAGGGAGGAAGAGCAGGAAGAAAAGATTAACATTAAACAGAGACATGAGATGGGAGGGAAAGGGAGAGAAAAGGGAAATTGCATGGAAATGAAGGGAGATCCTCATTGCTATACAAAATTACATATAAGAGGTTGTGAGGGGAATGGGAAAATAAACAAGGAGAGAAATGAATTACAGTAGATGGGGTAGAGAGAGAATATGGGCGGGGAGTGGAGGGGGGATAGTAGGGTATAGGAAAGGTAGCAGAATACAACAATTACTAATAGGGTATTATGTAAAATTGTGGATGTGTAACCAACATGATTCTGCAATCTGCATTTGGGGTAAAATTGGGGGTTCATAACCCACTTCAATCTAATGTATGAAATATGATATGTCAAGAGCTTTGTAATGTTGTGAACAACCAATAAAAAAAAGAATTTAACAAATATTTGCTAATTAAGTAAATAAATGTATTAAAAAGAAAACAGAAAATTGGATAGATGGATAAAAGAAACAACTTGACCATCAATTCAGTAGTTAACACATTTTAAAAATGAAAAATTGAATATTCAACCAATAATTTTATTCCCAGTAAATTGCTCTATTGTTAGTGCTAAATGGATAAAATATTCCTTGTGGTCTTGGAGCACAATTATTCCACTGTTACAAGAAACAAACAATTTTTTCCTCAATGGAATTTCAATGGATCTTTCCATCATTAAGTATTTGGAATAATAAGTGAATGTAATAGAAATATGTTAACAAGTTTGGAAATTCCCCTTCTTACAGTTCATATTATGATACTTGAAGTATATAGATTGATATTTTCCAAGTAATCTGTTATTTTTACTTGGTAGAGGCACTTTTACTTTAGTACTGACAGATGGAGAGGCTGAATGTGGTTTAGGCTGACACCAAAACTAGGAACTTTCAAACTTTCTCAGTTTGATTTGAAAACATTGAAGTTGAATTAAGAATATTCAAAATAACATTTATAGGAGAACCAACTATGCTTTGTGTTCTGCACAAATTTTTATCATGTATTCTCTAATCACAAGACAATTTTGATTTATAGGTAAAGGAATCTAAGACAGAAATAAGGAAATTTAAATTAGATATAAAGTGGCAAAGAAAGACTCTAGACTCAGCTGCAAAACATTCTGAAACCCTCTCTTACGCTGTTATGTTATTTTTTCTTTAATGATGTTTGTTGCATTATATAAAAACATAGTAGTTCCTAAACTGTGTTTCAAGGAATACTGGTGTTCCTTGGAGTGACAGTAAGTTAGAACATGTTCTTTATGAAAGGGGATTCACATCTGTGAATGTGAGTAAACACTGCAGTTTGAAATTCACAGTGAGTTTTATTGACCTTCGTATTTTTCATATCAAGGACTTAAATGCATTATAGACATTTGTCAAGTAAATAGAAAAAAGGTTATTCAAACACACATTGTAGTCATAGGGAGGAGTCATGATGGTGAGAAAGATCAATAGTGTAATGAGTTATTTTAGTTTTGTAAAGGAAATAATATTATTTAATTTAAGCAGATGTTTTTTAAAATGCCCAGAGCTTTGTACTTTTCTTGGCATATATGTGCCAGTGCCAGTTGATACACAATCTGGCAAAAAAATAACATGTGCTTATTCTCTTAGGCTGTAGACACTATCTAGGTGCATTATGAATTCAGTAGCAAAATCCTCACACTCAATGTTTTAAATTATAAATAAACTAGACTTTTGAACCCTTTTTTTTTTACTTAGAAGCCATGAGATAGGATAATTAACTGCACAGGAAATCAGTACATCTCTTAGATCAATGGTGTAACAAAAGTCCAATTCCACGGTACCAATTTTCTAAACTTAAAAATCTATGTATTTTATGCTTGACCATATGTATTTCTTCCAGAGTATATTTCCCCCAAACCAAAAATAAAACATAGGGAACCAGGTATAATTGTACATGTTGTAGAACTATGAAGCTAGTACTTTAAAAAGCTGATCCAAATTAAACAAAATTTTAGAAAGAATATTTTATTCCTTCATAGATAAGCCTATTCTCCAGTCACCTACAGATGCATATTTTAGAAGATTTAATTATCAGATCCTAACTTCTAAAGAATAGCTACTATTTGCCATGTTATTTATTTATTTATTTATTTATTTATTTATTTATTTATTTATTTATTACTAGGGATTGAACCTAGCTAGGGGCACTCTACCACTAAGCTGTATAAGCTATATCCCCAGCCTTCCAGCATTCTTTTTGTTTGTTTCTTTTTACTTTGAGGCAGGTATTTCTAAGTATCAGGCTACCTTGAACTTGCAATCCTCCTACTTCAGCCTCCTGAGTTGCAGGGATAATAGTTGTATACCACCAAGTCCTTTTAATAGATATTTAAGCCAGTTCACTTGTGTGACAGCAAGGACTAATTCACTGATATTTATGATCCTTTATGGTGTAAAGTTGTAATTGAGAACATTGGTTTGTCCTTTATATACAAGTGATGTTGTTTGACTAATTTTAGCCAATGAAATATAATCAGAAATGGTACATGTCAATTCCAGGCTGAGATTAGGTATAAATGCTCTTCTCCCATTTTAATAAGTTAGGAAACCTTGTTTTATAGGTGCAAATTCACAAGCTGGATCAAACCTGAATCTTTGAGAGGCGCCACATGGAAGAGAGCCGCCCTGTAGAGATACTTGACAGGAACATCAGCATCAGAATTTGCATAAACAAAAATAAATTTTTTTTGTGTGTTTAGCACTCTAATTTGAAGCTTGCTTAATAGAGAAATTAGTGTACCTGACTAATAAAAGATGTCTAGACAATTCAGAGGACATAGAAGTAATTTTCATTATGCTTCAAAATTAGTCAATTATTAACAAGCAAGTTCTCCTAAGGAACATCAAAGGAATAAAAAGACTTGTTCTTTGATTTGAATTTCTCTAGCATCTTTCCTCTTTTGTATGTCAAACGTCATTTCATGAAACTTTTGAGCACTTATTATGTCCTAGTCATTAGGTATGTACATTCAGTCTCTATCTTCTAGGAGTTCAGAGACATGAGATGACACTGTAAAATCATTATAAAATATTATGACAGATCCTAGAAGTACACACAAAGGGCATAGAAAAATAGAAGAGTTGGTATTTCAACCTTCTTTGGAGTATCAGAGACATTTTCATCTGATAGTTAATTTTTAAGCTGAAAAGTATGAACAAGAGTTTGACAGATGGCCAAGAGGAGTGGTAGATACTTCAGGCAGATGGATTATTATGAAAAGATAGCACCAACTTTCAAAAGACATGGCATGAAGAGAAGTTCTATAAGGAGAAAGTCAGAAGATATGGTGGGTGGTAAGGGGATTGGAAATTACTGAGTGGTAGAAATTGGAGATGGAGGCTAGACTGAACTTGGGGGCTGTGAGATTGCATATGCCTTACTAAAGAATTTCTCACCACAGCTTCTTAAATAAGTTTCTTTTATATTCATAAAAGGTTATTCTGTAACTACTTGGTCCAATTATCTGTCTCCTAATGTGAGCTTTTTCATGCTATAATCTGAAATAACCACACTTGTATGGATAATGACAAATTACAGAATGCTCAGTCCATTAGAAATATGATTAATACATATTTGTTTAAAAATTGATTTGATGCATCACAAAATTGGATTTTGAACTTATCTAAGATGATTGGAAGAGTTGGAGTACAGAGAAAATGTATGAAATCTGGGCCGAAGTCCTCAACAAAAGACATTTAGAGGCCTGTGCACAGGAGCTAGAAGGATAGAAATGCAAGGGAGAACAATCCCATGAAATATATTATCGTGAACTAGTTATTTTATAAAAATTAGAAATGACCTCAAAATGTCAGTGAAATGCCAGAAGAAAAGTAATTTTTTTTTTAAACTGGACCAAGTAATGTCAGTAAAAGAGAGTATAGATTAAAAGAAAGAAAAACGTGGCCAAATTCTATTTAAGAAAGCTAAAAGTAAAGAGGGGTCAGTTGGATTTGTTTAAGGTCACAGAGTAGATGAAGTATTATAGTAAAAGTGTGGTATATAAGAGAAATTTTTGTAAACAGAATTTCAGAGGATATAGTGTAAAATATTAAAAGTTAAAGGAAAGTACAGAATGAGATAAAGTTTGATTTAATAGCAATGAATCTATGATAACAACATTTCTTAACTTTCAAGGAATGTGTCTGTATTAGTCAGTTTTGCACTGTTGTGATCAAAAGGCCTGACAAGAATGACATAGAGGAGGAAAAGTTCATTTTGACTCATGGTTTCAGTGGCTCAGACCATGGTTGCCCAACTCTATAGCTTTACATCAAAGTGACGCAGAACATGTGGAAGGGAACAGTGGAGGAAAGCAGTTCTGGACATAGCAACCAGGAAGCAAAGCGAGCTCTGCTCACCAAAGACAAAATATAAACCCCAAAAGCACACTCCCAGTGACCCACCTCCTCCATCCATAACCTACCTACCTATAGTTACAACCCAGTTAATCCATGTCAGTGAATTAGATCACACTTCTCATTATCATAGCCTCTAACCTCTGAAAATTCTTG
Source organism: Spermophilus citellus (assembly GCF_964194105.1). NCBI lineage: Eukaryota > Metazoa > Chordata > Mammalia > Rodentia > Sciuridae > Spermophilus > Spermophilus citellus. Next base: position 78,158,526 of record NC_138191.1, on the reverse strand, counting down.
CATTGTCTCACACATTAACTTTTGGGGAACATTTCTTATCAAAACCATAACAGTATCATTTTCAGAATAAATCTCTGGCATATTGGATCAAATGTCACATTTTACCAATGTGGGACCTAGGAGAACTTAATTGAAGATGAGTTGAGTGCATAATTCTCTATTACATTTATTGTTTTGTGTAATCTGTGGAAGATTTAAAAAAAACTAATTTTATCACAGTGGTTATGCCAACACACGATCACATTGCAGCGTGATAACTTGTGGTCACCATGAAACTTGAAGTCCTTAGAAGGCAAGGGATGTACTTTGCTTGCTATTACCTAATTTGCAGATGCACTATCAAAGTTGATGCTCAACAATCACTGGTACATAAAATATATGATTAAAAATTAAAGAAGCTCATTTATACTGATTTCAAGTCACCATGTCACTAAATAATGGAAAAAGTAGAAACATTTCAATTAATTCTGTTGAAACATGGAAAGGACTTGAATAGCTTCTTTTAAACTCCTTGTTCATCCATCTATGAATGTATTGTCATTTTCTTCACAGTGGATGAAAATTTAGCCATGTTTATGAAATAATCACCATGAAATGGAACACCTGCTGCATTTTTTCTAAAGTACAGGGGAATGATAAGTCAACCAGATAATTCAATTGAGCACTTTTTCTTGACACCAGAAATGATGGATTTATTTTTTTCTTGTTGTTAGAATGATGCTGATGAAGTCTATACTTCTTTTGAAACACTAAGACATGAAATTCTTATCATTAGCTAATATTTTAGAGACTGAATTTTCTTTTATTTCATGAGCTTCTAAATTCAAAGATGTTAATAACATCATTAATAAAAGAAAGACATTTGAATTTAATCATGTCTTTTCAGAGTTGTTGACTTTGTCTCATTCAATCCCGGTTCCCTTAATTTCATTGGACTGCCCATCAAATGAAAGCAAGCAAAAAGTAAATATAAAATACAGTGTCCACCTGTCTTATTATTCATGTATAAGACCTAGCTAAAAGTTTTATATGAGAATTTGATACAAAGACAAAACTATAAATAGATTAGAAATAATGGATGAAAGATTAGAATGAAATTGTATGATACCAGCTGACACTATTAAGGCAATGGATGCTGTTTGTTTTAAGGGAAAATAGGCACACAGTCATATTTCCACTGCTTCTCTCTCCCTTCTGAGATCATTTTAATTTATGTTGTGATATGGCAAACCCACAATCCATGAGATTATAATTCTTTCTGAATATGGAGTAATATATATATTCCTAGGTAGTTATTGAACTGAAAAATTTATTTTTCTCTCAAATATAAAGATTATGTCAGTTCCTGTGACATATTGCCATCAAGTGCACATATCTTGTAACTTAATAATTTTTTAAAGGAGTTTTTGTTACTTTTACTATTTTTTTCATTAACCTCCATATTTAAGCAATTATGTTAAATATGGAGGTTAATGAAATCATTCTTGTTCCTAAAAACAGCAATTACAACATAACTTCCTAATAAAATGTTGATTCATCAGGTTTTAGACTTGATAATTTATTATTACTATTGATAGACTACATCATTTTGAAAGTCAGCTTTATTCACTAACTTTTATTAAATAAAATATTCACTTAGTGTCTACTATATATGTTAGGAACTTATATGAGAATAAAAACATAATCCATCAAAATAGTAAAATATGGTAAGGTTCACTGTATTTAATTGCCTTCTAGAAATAAAGTTTTTTTTAAAAAAATTAGTGGTACATAAGAATTATACAGAGAAGTGAGTTTCATTGTGGCATATTTATTATACATATAAAAATTTGAATCAGTTTTACTTCTCAATGACATCCATAGCCCTTGTTTCCTCCCTCCACTACCTTATGGGTCATTTTTCTATTTTCATGAGATTCTTTTTCTCCTTTTTTTCCCTCTCTACCTTCTATTTGTGAAATAAAACATATGTCCCTTAACTTTCTGAATCTGGCTTATTTTGCTTAACATGATACTCTCCAGTTCCATCCATTTCATGCAAATGACATAATTTTGTTCTTCCTGGCTCAATAAAATTCCATTGTGTATACATACCACATTTTCTCTACCCACTCATCTGTTAACAGATACCAAGACTGATCTTATAACTTGGATTTTGTGGAGTAGGCTATTGTAAACATGGGAAAACATGTGTCTCTAAAACATGGTGTCTTTAATTTATTTTGGATAAATAACCAAGGAGTAGTATAGCTGGATCATACTGTGGTTACATTCCTACTCTTTTGAAAAATCTCCATACTGATTTTCGTAGTGGGTATTTTAACTTAATATTCTCACCAACAGCATATTAAGAGTTTCTTTTCCCCTGTATACTTGCCATATTGATTGTTGTTTGTATTCTTGTTAATTGCCATTCTAACTGAAGTGAGATAAAATCCCAGCATAGTTTTCATTTGTATTTCCCTATAGCCAAAGATGTTAAATATTTTTCATGTAATTATTGGACTTCACAACTCCTAGAAAAAAAACATAGGGAAACACTCCAACATAGAGGCAGAGGCAATGACTTCCTTGCTAGGATTCCTATAGCTCAGAAAATAATACCAAGAATCAAAAAACATGGATGGCATCAAATTTAAAAGCTTCTGTACAGCAAAGAGAACAATTAAAAGTGTGAAAAGAGAGCCTACAGAATGGGATAAAATCTTTCACTTATTTATTTTTATGTGGTGCTGAGGATCGAACCCAGGGCTTCGTGCATGCAAGGCAAGTGCTCTACTGCTGAGCCACAACCCCAGCCCCAGGAGGAAATCTTTGCCAGTTAGTTTTCCAATGGAGAATTAATATCCAGAATATATAGAGAACTCCAAAAACTTAACATTAGAAAAGAAATCCAATCAATAACAGGCAAATAGTCAAAATAGACATTTCTCAAAAGAAGAAGAAATCAAGTTTTTAATGACAATGTTAATGCAGAAAAGCAAAGAAAAAAAACTGGCAATATTTTAATAATTTTTAGAGATTTAGCATATATGCATGTAATCATTATTTAAGTCAAAATTTAGAAAATTCCCAGAACACCTCAAAAATTTCCTCTGAACTTCTTGTGTCCACTGATACCTCCCTGCAAATGTAGCTAATATGCTGATTTACTTTACAGCAGATCAGTTTTGCTTATTCTTGAACTATATGCAATTGGAATTTTGTGGTGTGCACTCTTTTCTATCTGAATTCTTTTGTTCAACATAAGTGTATGATATTTCTCTTATGTCATATAGTGGTAATTTACTCATTGTGTTGCTATGTAGTATTCTATTTTATTCATTTTGAGTGTTGTACTTTATTAACATACCACACTTTTGTTTGTCAGTTTGACTGATATTGGGCATTTTTTATTTGCAATTTGTTTTCTAGTTACTTATGAAAAAAATAGTCTTGCATGTTGTTTTTTTGTCTGTTTGTTTGCTTGTTTTGGTAGAGAGAATTTAGCCCTGTGGCAATTTAACATTGAGCAATGTACCCAGTCCTTTTTATTCTGAGACAGAGTCTGACTAAGTTGCTTAGGGCCTCACTAAGTTGCTCATTCTGGCTTTGAACTTCTGACCCAGTCTACTTACCCACTGGGATTACAGGTATGCACCACCATGCCCAATTCTTTCAAGTGTTTTTGATGGACATATACACTTTTTTTCTCATGGTAATACATCTAACAATATGGTTTCTGGGTCAAAGGATGAACTTGTGATTAATTTTATTAGGTAACATAAAGTGATTTTTCTAAAGTATTTTTGCCAATTTACACTACCACCACCAATATGTAGAACTTTCACTTATTCTATCCTTTTGTCATTTCTTCATACTTAGTCTTCATAGTTTTAGTAACTCTGCTAAGTGTATGGTTAGCATTGAAATTATTTTTATTCAAGTAGTGTACTCAAAAAAGATAAACTCCAGAAAAAATGACAATTGTGTTTTGATGATATGATAATTCTTTTTAAAAAAATCTCAATGAGAAAAAGCAGCAAAACCAAAAACTATGTTATTTACCTTTTGGACATAATAACAAAGCATTTCTCTTCATATATTAAGAGAACAATATACAGTACTTCCTTTCCACTCATTAATTCAAAGTGCTCAAGAAATAAAACCCAAGATACAGACAAATGAAGAAATTATTATCTTTATTATGAAGCTAACACTGTGGGGATACTATCACTCTAGATCTGATGTCACTGCACCCACCTTAGTTAGACAGTTATACCCACTGGCAGATCACAGATCTCTCTGAGACAGGATTTCCCCGCCATGGGTAAAACAAATAAATACATTTCTATTGCATGTTAAACCGATTCTTAAAGAAAAAGCTGAAGAAGTGAACTAAGTTTGTCCTTTAATTCTTCCAATATTAAGTTAGATAATTCCTGATAAGTAGAGGAATAAAGAGCAGAGAAAGTTTACAGGAATACTGGGATTATTCCTGTATTTGAAGTATCTCTATATAAAGCAAGAGAAAATTTCTTCACCTGCCTTTTCCTAAAAGGTCCACTTCTTCATTCCACCATATTATTAAGATCACTATTTGTATTGCTCAAATCTGTCCTTACATGAACATCTCTAATAAAGAAAAGCATTTTTAAGTTGATATATCATTTTTTAAACAGTAAGACTAAACTTTATACCTGCACTTATTTTTATAAAATACACAATGTTCACTAATTGAAGAGAATCAATCAGAAAGAATTTGGAATCAAGGGCACTAGACTCAGCAGAGGTAGACATACAACACTGAAAATAGCAGAATTAAGAAAAAGCTACATATTTAATCTTACACAATATATAGCAATCCAGTCCTCAGTTTTAATATAGAAGAAAGATGGTTCTTATCTAGGAAAATGAATACCCAAGAGTAAAGTCTTATATTTACTCTATCCTGTAATGAGTCCCATGGATTGACAAGTACACTGAGACCCCCCTACTAAATTTTTATTCTTTCTAACAATGGTTTTGTACTGTTCATGTTTAACAAATACTGCTATGATTGGATTTAGGTTTATCATTCCACTTGTTTCCAATTTGCAGGAATTTTCTTTACCTTTTGCTGTAGGATTGCAATACAGTTTTCCATACTTCATATTGCATTGCAGATACTCTATTTAATGTAAATAGCAACAATCGTACAAACTTACAGTTTCATTTACAATCACCACCATCATTTATGCTGTAGTTTCATTTATTATATATCTGTTTGTTATTAACCTCATAATATTAGCAATTGTTAACAAATAATAAATGCATTAAAAAATTTAAAATAAAATATATTTTCTATTTTTCTATATAAATGCAATTCCTGATGGTCTTCATTGCTTCCTGAAAATATTTCCTGTGGTATCATACCTATTCAGATTGAAGAATCTAATTTTAGTATGTGTCTACTGGCAAAGAAGTTTCTTAGTTTTGGTTTATCTAAATGTTATCCACGTTTACAGTTAAAGAACATTTTCTACAGATGCCTAGTGTTTTTTTTTAAAGACATAGTTCTACTGTATTAAAAATTCCATTGTTTCTAATAAAAAAATACAGCATTTGAAATTGTTCCTATGTTCAATTGTATATTTTTTTCATCATTTTAAAAAATTTGTCTTTATCTTTCTTCCTCTCAGTATAACTGTGAGGTAATTTACTTGAAATTTATTCTGCTTTTTGGCTTACTGACCTTTAAATTTATAAATTTATGACATTTTGGCAGTAATTTTTGCAATTTTTTTTCAATTCTTCTTATTAATCCTTTTCTTCCCCCTGTGCTTCAGGGACATCAATTGCTTGTGCATTAGAACTTTCATATCTCAAATACTTTAGACTCTGTTCATCAATTGGGGATCTATTTTTCCTGTGAAAATTTCAGATTAGACAATTCATATTGCTTTATCTTCAAGTCTATTAAACATTTTATATATAATTTATGCTTTTTAGCTTAGCCCTTCCAGATATATTTATTTTATATATTTTACTTTTCAGTTGTAGAATTTCTACTTCATTTCTTTATTGTTTCTGTTCTTCTGCTGAGATTTCCCATATATTCCTTAATTTCAAGTATATTTTCTTTATATCATTGAAAAAAGCCCTAATAGCTGTCTTAAAGTGTTTTTCTTTTGAATTTTGTACCTAAGTTTATTACCTTCTGTTTGGGGATGCTGTTCTAACTCAATAAACAAAACAAACCAATAGTCTTCCCTTGTGAATTCTATGTTCTAATGGCAGAAGGCTGATAATATGCCAGTTAATTATATTACACAGTAAAAAATAATTATTACTACATAGAAAATTAAAACAAGAAGCTAAAATAATCTTGCAACATTATACAGGGTCATTAGAGAAGATTTTACTAAGAATGATATCTGAGCAAAGACTTGAAGATGAGCAATGAGACATGCCACATGCCACATCTGGGATGAAATCTCTAGACAGAATGAACAAAAAGTGCAGCTGCCATTGAGTAAGAGTTTTCTTATTGTGTTCAGGGGGATCCAACTGCCTGTTTGCCTGGAGCAGAATGAAGGCAGAAGTACAATAGGGGAGGCAGTTAGGTAACTAATGGGAGGCCAGATCCTACACTGAATTGATTTCCTTGTTATAGATGTTGGGTTTTACCTTTAAAAAGGCAGGGACTCATTATTGGGCTTTTAGCAGGGAAATATTATCTGACTTTTTTCAAAAACAGTTATTTCCACAAATATATTAAAACACACTGCAGAAGAGCAGGGTCAGGAGCAAGAGGCCAGGTCAGGGACTGATGAAATAAACTAAGAAAGGAAGGTAGTAATTGGGACCACAAGCACATAATATTTGATTTATAAGCAGTGAATCTTATAACTTTGAGAGTAGAGTAAAATATATTTTTTGAATGTATTGTGAGTTGTGTAAAAGACATAAGAATGAAAGTTGACTTCCAAGATTTTGGTTTGATCATCTGGAAGAAAAGCATTATCAATATCTAACATGGGGAAGGCTCTAGGTAGAACTCATTTGAGTCAATGAACAAAGAGAAATTGTAATTTTGACGATGCTATGTTTGAGATATTGCATAGGTATTCTGGTGAAAATGTGAAGAGGGAAGAGATACATAGAAAAATTGGAGTTCAGGTGATAGGTCCAGGTGAGAGATCTATGATCCCAAAGTAACAAAGAACTGAGTGTTGAAAATGACACGCCTGAATGAGATTACCTGTGGACAGAGTACAAACAGAAAAAAGCATAGGGCTGAGCCCCAGATAGCACTTTAGTTAGAATCTTAGGAAGATGAGGCAAAATTATTTAAAAAGACAAGAAAATCTGCCAGTGACATAGCAACAAATACTAGAAAAACTACAAGCCAAGTAAAGTATGTTAATCCAAGAGAATAAGCTTTTGTCAAATACAAATGACATGTCAATTAAGAGAACTGATGATCAGAATCAGCAAAAATTAGGTCTTGAATTGCTTAACAAATGTGGTCCCAACAAAACACAAAAGTGATCTACTTGGAGCAAAAATATGTTTTACATTAGTTTCAGAGAGAATAAAATAAGAAAAAAAAAATTATAAGATTGAGTATAAATAAATATGGGCTGGGGATGTGGCTCAAGCAGTAGTGTGCTTGCCTGGCATGCGCGGGTGCTGGGTTCGATCCTCAGCACCATATACAAATAAAATAAAGATGTTATGTCCACGGAAAACTAAAAAATAAATATTAAAAAATTCTCTCTCTCTCTCTCTCTCTCTCTAAGAAAAAAATGTGAAGACAGAGAAAATGATTGATTAACTGTAGGGAAATAGGGCATAAAGGGTTATGCTAAGATAAATTACAGTATGATGATGTGTTGATAAGAATAATCTAATGGAGAATTAAAAATTGATACTGGTAAAAGATCTGAAAATTGCTGGAGTGATGTTCTTAAGTAAGGGAGCAGATGTTCTTTGATAGAAGCACGTATAATTCACCTTAACAACGTGCAGGAGGCTGCACAGGTGGGTCTAGGTGGTGTTATCATGTAGAAATGGTGCTAAGAATTTGTAGAAACATTTTTCTCATACATGATATTTTCCTCAATGAAACTGGAAGCAATGTCTTCAGGTGTATGAGCATAGAAAGACTTATAAATAAATCTGTGTGCAGGAATTGAGGAATAAACTCACCATCTACAAGAAAAAGTAAAGAGATTAGTGTGATTCCACAGCTGCATTGAAGGCCTGGTAATAAGTAGAATACATTAGAAATAGAATATTCAGAGAACAAAGGGGAATTCATAGGAATTAATACCAAAAATACAAAATTCAATGGAACGGCTGGAAAGACTTGAGGAAATCACCTAGAATATGAAGCAGAAAGATTAAGAGTTATAAAATAAGAACAAAATTGCAAATATAGATGGGGCCTAGTATTTAAATAATAACGGTTCCATAAAGAAATAAAAAGAATAATATAGGGAAAGGAATTATTAGAGAAACAAGAATACAAAAACATTGAAAAAGAGATATGAAAATTTGCTTCCAGATAAAAAGAGTAAAAATAATAAGACCAAGACCTCATTAATATGACATGAAAATTCAATATTAGAAGCCAGATGTCAAAGAAACAATGTCTTCAAACTTCTAAGTGCATTTATTTCTCAATTTAGAATTATTTACTTAACCAACACGTCTATCAAATATGAGGATGTAATAAATACATTTTCAGACTTGCAAGTACTTGAAACAAAATTTTGTTGTGCCTTTTCTCAAGAATCTATTAAATATTTGCTCCATCATAAGGAGAGTTATGAAGAAAATGGAAGACTTTGAATAGAAAACAAGATATCCATCACAAGCAAAGGGCATCTTGCACATGATGATAAAGAAGGATTCCAGCATGAGCACATTTTTAGGCACTCTGTGCAGACTGTTGGATGAGAATGTGAACCGATGAAAAACAATTAAAAGGAAAATACAGAAACCCTAGAGCTCCTAATGTCTGTGAAAATACAGCCACAAAACATACCATCTGATTTCCAGTAACTGCCTCCTCTTCTTTCTGTTCTGCCCTTAGCATTTCTCCACCTGCAATTTTCACGACAGCAGCCAAGAAAATCCTCTTAAAACATAGGTCAGATCATATCACCTCCCTGCTCAAGTTCTAGTAAAAGTCAAAGCCAGAACTGTGGCCTACAAGACCCCATATTATGTAGACACTATTTTCCAACACCATCCTCTACCCCTCACTTCCTCGCTCCATCAGTTTTTCCACACACACTTTTCCAACATGCCAAGTATGCTTCCATTTTTGGTCCTTTGCAAGGACTTCTTCCAAAGATTTTGCCTCCTTTTCATCTCTTCTCAAAGTAGCTTTTTAAGAGACTTACCTTTATTCCTCATTTAAAATGAGTTCTGCATTCTACACATCAGCCCAAATCTTACCCTTTAGTCCGCATAGTTTTAACCTTTCTAACATTACCAATAGTGTACTTATTTATTATAATATTATGTATTTATCTGCCTCACTAGCTAGACTGTGAGCTTCAAATGGTCAGAAAACTTTCTGTGGGATTCTGTTATGTCCCAGATTCTCCAAGCAATTTAAAGACACTTGGTGAATCTTTATCAGAGATTTATATTCATGTCAAAGTTTGAGCCTATTTTTAGTAAATTTATATGCTATTAAACCAAAGAACTATATTTCATTAATCAATTTTAAGGAAAATTAAAATTTATATAAGAAATAAAATGAAATTATAGTTCACTACCTGACTCAAATTTATAGTATTAGAAATATAAACTGCATATTGCTTTAAACAAAATTGGTTGTGTAAACATAAGGAAAAAAGGGTGAAAGAATAGTGTGTGGGGGGGGGAGTAGTATTAATGTAATGAAAGAACTAAATCTTTCTATTCTTTATAAGATGTCAAACCATAGTACATATCTAACTGAAAAATTGGAGTTTCAAACACTGCAAGAAGTATTTTAATAAAAAATAATGGCAATGTCCCCCCCCCCCCCCCCGGGGAGTGAGAATTGAAGAATTTATGTCAGGAAAATATTTTTTCATAATGAAGCTCATAAAAATAATTTTCAAAATATATACATGAATAAGCCTGCTTTTAAAAATAAATTAATAAATATTTTAAAATATAATTGCTTATTTTGTTAACTATTCTTTTCAGTCATGGCCATAAACTGTGTTTAATAGCATGGTTCATAATCATTAAATAACCTAGGCCCTTTATTATTTAAAGATTCAGAGCACCAACAAATTAGTTTAGCCAGTTTATATATAAAATTGATCCATTTGTTTAAACATAACCTATCTTTAAAGCTATATTACAAAGAACCACAGTCAACTAATTTAGTGTTTATTAAAATGTAAATAAAATCATAAATCTCTAATCCATGCACAATTTGCCATGATTATAATACTATTAATACATATGGTTCTGACATGGAGCAAACAGGTTTGTCATTCTTGGATTGTTTAAGGGCACGATTTACATGTAAGTTCTATATGGTCTTAACTTAGATTTGACTCATTCTGAGTTGCAAATTTCATCTCCTCGACCAAAGGACAAGAGAATAAAAAATGAGAACTAAAGGAAGACTAAGATTCTGGGACATTAAAAAAATATGTGACAGAATTAACTTTTGAAAGATAAAGGCAATGAGAAAAATCCGAAGACAAATAGTTATTTGAATTTCGAAATCTTTCTGCAAATATTTTGTAAGTGTGCTACTTACCAGAAAAAGAAAATCCACTAGGTGAATTGGAGTAAATGAAGTGCATCATTCAAATGACTCAATACTAGATTACAAGTTCATCATCTCAGTACTCAAAATGCTTATAGTTTTCAACTAACCCCTGGATAGAGATGAAGGTTCTAGGTTAGCTAAAGACTCTTTCTAAACTAATTTTATTTTCTCTAAGTTGAGTTGACAGAGAGAAATATTGTTTTTCAGTAAACTTTCATTATAAACCAAGGCACCAATAGGAAGAAATAGATTCTCTTCATTTTCTCTTTGAAAGGTTAGCTGTCTCTCATATATCATTCTTTGGTTTGAAGGCACCATGAGGTCACATGGTCTTACCTTATTCAACTTGCTCCTGATATACCACTTCTCTATCTATCAGTGGAACACCATGTACAGCATCTTGTTCACATAAGCTGTTATAAACATCTTTCAGGAAACTATCCTAGATTCTTTTAAGATTGCTCTCTCTTTTTTCTTTTTGCTATTCTCTCTTTATTGATATATTACAGTCCAAAGGCTACTAATATTCTTATAGAAATAGTGGTTTTAAAGAAGCATTTATACTGATCCCATAATCATCTGCAACACAAAAGCCTTCTTTATGAGCATCTTTCATTCTAAGATCATTCTTTTCTTTTCATGTCTAATAAATGTAAAAATTCATCAATAAATTTGTTTTTGTCTTACTTGACTGACTGTCCTGGCATTGCATAGACATAGCTTCACCTTGATGATTCTTCAAATGGAGGATTCATTAAACTCATGCTTGGTTGTATCCATGCCTGGAAATTCATGACTGCCATATTTTACAGCTGCACTGTTCAAGATGGTAGCCACTAGCCATGTTTATCTTTTTAAATTTATATTTTACAGCATTAAAAATTAAAGTTCCTCTATTGCACTATCCACTTTTTAAGTGCCAGTAGAGATGTGGCTACCATATTTGACAGTGCAAATATTAAACAATTCCAAGATTGAAGTCACTGACAAATTTCTAGAGACAGATGACCTACTCCAACTGAATCAGCTGGACATACACAATATAAACAGATCAGTTTCAAGCAATAAAATAAAAGATGTTATCAAAAGCTTCTAATCAAGAAAAGCCCAGGATCAGATGAATTCTCAGCCTAGTTTTATAAAACCTTCAAAGAAGAATTAACACCAATACTCCTCAAATTATTCCATTAAATAGAAAAGGAGGAACCCTTCCAAACTCATTGTATGAGGCTAATATCACCCTGATACCAAAACCAGACAAAGGCAAATCAGGGAAAGAAAACTTCAGACCAATATCCCTGATAAACATACATGCAAAAATTCTCAATAAAATTCTGGCAAATCGCATACACTTTAAAAAGTAGTTCACCATGATCAGGTGGGTTCATCATCCCAGGGATGCAAGGTTGGTCCAACATATGGAAAGCAATAACCATAATTCATCACATCAATAGATGTAAAGACAAGAATCAATGGATCATCTCAATAGATACAGAAAAAGCATTGGACAAAATACAACCTTTCACCCCTTTATGTGATTTAGGTGGGGGTTGCTATTGTCTTGATATGTGGTGAATCTACTATACTGTGGCCACTTAGATGACGTTGGACACCAGAGGCTGGAAATCAAACTATTCTGTTTTTCCCACTGAGAATTTAATGAAGGTCACTTTAAACAAAGTTTCAAGCATCAGGATGAAACCAACCTGTGGAACTAACCTCATGCTTACTTCCCAAATCCCCAGAACTTATTATTATCTTCACAAATTTTGAAAATCATTAGTGTGTAACTTAGAAATGCAGGTGGGTTTTTCTCTAAGTTTATGTATTGACCCTATGTATTAACATCTTCACTTTATCCTAAACTTAAATCCAAGTATAGCAAAATGTGTGGACAATTGCACAGACTCTGCATTGACTAACCAGGTGATATCTAGTGCAACTCTATCATTCATGATAAACCTGGCCAGTGATTTGATGCTGATTTGAGTTTCACCTAGGGCTGCAAATTTAGCACCATAGCAGAAGTCAGAGACAAATTTTTTAATACTTTTTTTCCAACTGGAGGATTCCCAATGTGTGTGTAACTAAATGACCAGGAACAGCTACCTTTTAGAAAGTTCTCCATAATCATTTAAGAATACATGATAGACTGCTGGTGTTCTCTGACATAAGTAAAGATCTGTGTGCCCATCTGTAAAATGCAAGCCACTGTATTCTTAGGAGAGAAGTGTGTTAATGTCTGGCTTCTGTAGAAGCAATATAATTACTGGGATTTATATAGAAATAAAAAGGTATATGTAGTTGATGGGACAGACTATATGGGGATGACATGAATTGAGTGGAATCCGTTGTCATTTCTTCCAAAATAGCCTCTCAGTTAACTAATGTGCCATTAAGTTTCCAGTTCAACTTCAATATTTGAGTTTAGTTCTTGATTTTGGAGATAAATTTTGAGTTAGTCTGTTCAACTTGTCCAGCTTGTCTTTGTCCACAGCTGGGTGATATGTATTTGCTCCAAAAAGAAAAGTGGTTTCACTGTGAAGTGGGACTTCATCCAGGGACATTTTTCTTGGGAGGTACAGGATCCAGGGTTCAATACTTCTGCTTCCAGTAAAATCAATGGAAATGTCAATCAAATCATGATTAGATTAGAGACATCTGGGAGAAATGTATGGCCAAGCCAGCAGTCAGTTAAATTTAAGGGGTTTCCAATAACTTGGGAGAGACACATGGGGAATGCTCCTTTTTATAAAAAGGTTGAGGGCAAAGGAATGGAAAGAAAAATGATCACTAATGTTCCCTCTATGTCATACCTATCAGCATCTAAGACATTCCTCTTCAGATATCCTAAGACCACAAAAATCAATGTGTTCCCTCAGAGTAGCTATAACTCCACTGTTTTTCCAATAATTCCCTATTCATGCCAAGAACTTTTGTCCAGAAAAATACCAAGTGCAAAAGAGGCAACAGCACTTCTGTAAAACAACCCAAATTAAATTTGAGTCCCCTCTTTCCCCTTTGGCTGAGCTGCCACCTGCAGGGTTCCCCATGCTGGCCTGGATTTCTATTGAGGAAAAAAGGACACATCCTGCCTATAAATTATATGGATGTCCTGAATTTTCACCCATAAATGCCTTTTAATCTTTTTAGATTATTTTCTTCCAACCCAACCTCACTTGGATAACACCCATTATTTCTAATTATAAATATTTCCATCAGAAATTCTTTCATCCCTCTAGACCAAATTGTTTTTTTTCTACTTTCTTCCACAAACTATTTTCCATAATATGTACAATAACCTTCTTAGATCCCCAATTCTCTGCTCTAGTCTCTACTGGTTTAGATGACATTTTATTCAATAGTCTATCTGCAGCATTTAACACAGGACCCAACATATAAATGATCCTAATAAAAACTATATATATGTATATATAAAATAAAAAATATATATGAATGTATATATATATAATCAATGAATAAAATGAAGAAATAAAATATTTACTGGATAATTTCAAATTTTTTATTAAAATTCTTAAATGGGACAAGCTATGTCTCAGCAGTCTGACAGCTAAATTCAGAAAAAGTGCATAAAATTTTATAGGCATTGGTATACTTGTCGAACTATTCTTTATAATAATAAAAATTGTAACTAAATGTTTATCAATGTGAAATTATTGAAAAAATAGGAGTCATTCATGTCTAGAATGCTGTGCAACTATGACAAAGTAAAAATATATACATTGAGATAACATATTCAACACATATATTTAAAAGACAAAATTATATGTAGAACATGATACCATTACTATTTGTAGAAATAAAATGTCTATATGCAGATATGTAAAGAGATGACAGAAAAAAGCAGGGAGATAAGATAGAGACTAGCAAAATCCAAGGAAAAGGCAGAAGTCTGTTTCCATTCTAGAAAGGAGTTACTTTACTTCTGAAGATGAACTGGTAGGAAAGTTTTTGTTTATTTCTTTATATCTTACCTCCTGCCCCCATAAAAAAGAAAAAGCTTTGGAACCAGTTTAATATATTTTATTTATTTTTTCTTATTTTTAAAATAATATAAGTAACAAAATTTTAGAAGGAAACTGAAAGAACATTAACTACTATTTTTGTGAAGTTGAATTAAAGATATTCATTTTATTACTTATATTCCTTTACTTTTTCACTTTTCCATCAATAAGTTTACTTATTACATAAAAGTTATCTAAGAAGATTTCTTTGCAAAACCTGAGAATGCAATGAGGATGATTACTAGCTCCGACTATGATGTTTTTGTTTTCACCTATTTATCTTCAAGTAAATTATGACGGAAGTTTTAATTTTGTGTTTGACTGTCACCTGTGTACGTTTATGGCAGCAGGATCAAAATAGAAATAATGAAACCAATGTGTATACTCTCCAAATAAATCCTTAAAAAGTGTTTATCTGGGTTTCTTTGCTATCAAAAGTAGATGTGACATCTATATTTAAGTATCCATTATAATAGTGTAAATACTCATCTTGCTTATTCACGAAGTGCCTGGGCTTGTGTTAGGCACAAGAGGTTTAACAAAAGGTTTTTTGAGCAAAATCATTGAATAACTATAAAACTAACCAAAAAAAATCAATTAAAAAATTAATTTCCCTAGGGAGTTTTTTTCCGGAAACAAAATTTTACAGCCCAAGGGAAATACCCATTTTGGAGTTGAACTCTTTATGGCTGAAGCCGCATGGGGTGTGGTGATAAATATGTTTCCTTAAGGTTGCCTTTGTCTAACTGTTAGCAACTCACCAGGTGGCTGCAACTGTGGAAAAATATTTAGTTCTTAAGCATTTCACTCAGTGCAGTCGTTCTTTAAACGGTGACAAACAGCAAACATTTCTCCATAGTTTATAGCCTTTCTCTTAATAGGTTTTCCAGTGAGAATGAGATCTCCTATTTAGTCAACATTCAGTTAATGTTATTTTTCTAATTATCCAATAGGAGTAATTTAAAATGTCTTAATTTTTAATCAAATTATCTTTTTGCCACAGCATGACTACTTTTTCAAATGCAGAGTTTCATATTTCTTAGCTACTCAACTGTTCAAAAACTTTATTTCTTTTAAATTGTGAATTTAGCCAACATTATTAATTGTGGTCTTAATCTACACTAAAACAACCCTACCTTTCAAAGCTACCTACTTTATAAAATTAATCCACACAAGCCATTAGGATATTTGTGTTTGCTTAGCCATTTTTGACTTTTGCTTTTCTCATGATTTAAATGTAGTGTTCCCTCCAAAAAAACTCACATGTGAGATAATGCAAGAAGGTTTGGAGAAAAAAATGATTGGGTTCTAACCTTAGCCTAATCAGTAAATTGAACCCTGATGAGATTAACTGGGTGGTAACTAGAGGCAGGTGGGGTATGGATGGAGGAAGTGGTTCATTGAGGGTGTGGCTATGGGTATATATTTTGTATCTGGAGACTGAAGTCTCTCCCTCTGCTTTCTGATCATCATGTGACCTGGTTCCCTCTGCCACACTCTTCTGCCATGATGTCTTGCCTCATCTTAAACCCTGAGGAATGATCAGTCACTTATGCACTGAAACCATGAGTCCCTAAATAAACCTTTCCTCCTCTACAGCTGTTCTGATTGGGTCCTTCAGTTGCAATGAAAAAGCTGACTAAAACAGCTTTCATTTCTCTCCACTGTAAGCAATATCTTAATATCCGTTTGTTAAAAATCTATCCTATAAAGTTCAGACAAATGCCACATCTTGAAATTTAATTGATTCTTCTTATTCAAAAGTGATTTCATTCTTTTGAAAATTCATAACAGTTTTTATTTACATTTTAATGTAATTTATACTTTGAAATCTGTTTTCACCTTCTTATTTCTTTCAATACTGCCATTATTTATTTGATACTCATTAAAATATGTATCAAGCATTAACTAAGTGGATTCTACATGATACTGACCATTTCTAGGCTCTGAGGAAATCATAAGAGTCTTTGTCTTTATGGAGATTACCTTTTGAGGTTTGCATGCAGTTCATTACAAATTTATCTAAAGTTATTCTGTTCTGGACGAAAACAACTCCGAGGAAAGAGACATTGTCATATTTATTCTTGGACATCCCTTTGCTTCGCCCATGATAAGCATCACAATATTATTTATCAAATAGATAATCTGTATTTATATAATGTCTTATCATTTGCCAAATAAATTGTACTACATGCTGTCTTTTAATTTTTATTGCAACTAAGATATACACTATAAATTCAATTTTTAAAATAACACTAAAATTTCAATGCTCATTTATTTATATCAAAAAATATAAAGAAAATTTCCAAAGATTTCTTTTACAGCAAAGCTATAAATATCTACAATTATATGGTCAAGACATCAGAAGTTGTATAGATCAAATACCATAATCATTTTCTACCAGAATAGCCCATGTAATCATGCCAAAATAATCACAATTATTTGAAAATAGGCATCAATGTCATATAACTATGTATGTTCAAATCATTTCTCACAAAAATGGTGATGAAAAAGCAGAGAAATAAAAACTTCTGAAATAGATGTCCAATGTGATAAGACACTAATAATAACTATTATTATTATAATAAATATTTGACCTCATAATAATTGCAGAACATGTATTAATATTCTAACTTTAAAAACTATATATTAAAGCTTCAAATAAGAATTCAGTCATTAAAATAATTCACAGATACATGTCTAATACTAGCTTTTCAGGTGCAGAGAATGTTGTTCATTCATCCCTAGACACTATACTCTCTTGATGCCTCTCCATCTTCAACCCCTGAGTGAATCCTTACACCTTTCATGTGACCATTACCAGTATAAGTTCTTCAGGACTCTGCAGTAGACCTCTGATCTTCTGATTTGATTTTCTACAAAAGTAGATATATACATCCCATAACTTTAATTACAAGGCTATACTTCAGCCCTGGCCAAATGTCTAGTTCTAACACTGATTCACTTTCTGAGCTCTAATCTGTACTCTAGAATTATTTAGGAACTAAATAAAAAAAAAATTCTGAGTATTACATTCCAAAGAAATGTCTGTGGCTCATTCTGGTAGATGTTCTAGTTACATCAAGTCATGGAGTATCATGTGGGCTGTTGCAAGATTTTTTTTTTCCTTCCAGTGAAATAGTGAGAGCAGAAGATTGGGTGATATCATGAACCACTCTTTTTGGCTATTTTGGTAGGAAAGACTATATATATTGGGGGCAGGGGATCTCAAAAAATGTAGGCAGAGGCCAGTTAGGACAGAAGGCTGAACTGACACACTTTGCTCATATATTAGAAAAAAAAAAAGAGAATAATCAAGGATGAATCTAATATTTTTAGTCTGTGTGTCTAGAAATTAGGAGTTGCATTTACATAGATGTAGAAAACTACAGAATAAAGAAACTTAAAGAACAAAATTGGGATTTCCCTTTGGAAATTAGTTTTATTTATTTTTTTTATTTTATTTTTTTTAAAGAGAGAGTGAGAGAGGGGAGAGAGAGAGAGAGAGAGAGAGAGAGAGAGAGAGAGAGAGAGAGAGAGAGAGAATTTTTAATATTTATTTTTAGTTCTCGGCAGACACAACATCTTTGTTGGTATGTGGTGCTGAGGATCGAACCCGGGCCGCACGCATGCGAGGCGAGCGCGCTACCGCTTGAGCCACATCCCCAGCCCCTGGAAATTAGTTTTAAATGTCTAGTATCCTATGTCTTGATCTTGTAATACTTTCTTGATCATCTGCTTCTCTCAGTAGATAGTGGATCAATAGCCAATGTCTGTTCACATGTATGTAATATGACATGTGCCTCACCCTGCTTGCAGTGTCACAAAACGATTGGGCCCAGGACCCTGTTTTGGGATAGAGACAGAAGAAGGAAGAAGAAGTGAATGGGAGATGATGGAGGAGAACAACAATTCTATAAAGGAAGGAAGATAGCTGAGAAAGAAGGCACCTGGAAAGCTGATGTGAAGAAACTGAGGCACAATGTCTAGCTGATGGACTGTAGAATTTTTTCCCTCTTGATCCAAGGAGTCCTTATTTGGTAAGGAGAATTGTAAGAATTAGGGAATATTTCCTTGACAATGTTCATTTACCATTTCTTAACTTACATGAAAGAAAACTAAAAGACAGGACACATGTGAGAAGACTTAGTGTGGACATGGCAATGAGAAGGTTCTAGACGTGAGATGAGTGAGATGAAAGAAAGACCAGGCTGTCAAGTATAACCACGTCAGTGATTCTGCAGACAACTTGTCTCGCTCTGCCTCTTGTACTATGATGCAGTGGCTGGTTGGAACTGGCAGCTTTTCATCATTATAGTTCTTGGTTTCTGCTTCAAAAATATAAAAGTAAACCTATTTTTATCTTCTTAGCTGTATCTATTGATAATGAATGATACAAACTCACCTTTCATGATAACTAAAGATATCACACCTGTCAGGATTATTGGTTTTCTTTTTAGTCTAATCTTCACTGAACAGAAATAATCACAATGATTGTATATTATTTTAATGATGGTGTATACTTATTGGTATTTCCCCCCTCAGGTGGGTGAACTCAAAGTGAAGCTTTCAGACTTCTGGAGAGAAACACTGTGGTTTCTTCATAGACCAGCCTATTACACCCCACTGCCACCTGCCCGTTATTCATTCTCTCTGTCAAGAGATAAAATAATGAGCTTTTTTACTCTATTGCTGTGCATGTTGATACTCCTAAGGTGGCCTATTGAGAGAACCTACCCTTTCATAAAGTAGATGTCAGAGTTTCAGGGGAAGATCTTAGGCCTTCATATGTTCACCTTCTTTAATGAGGGAGATAAGGGGTAGGAAGAAAAGGCCACCAGCATCCGCCTGGGAATAACTTGTTTCCTTACAAAGAACTAATGGCTTGCACCCAGATACCTATCTTCTTTTGATACTATGACATAGGTGTCTGAGAAATACAACATATGTCATTCTACATGGTGAGAATTATTTCTACATATTTCTGTACAAAAATCAACTCTAGGGATCTATGATAACAACCTAGGAGGAGGAAACATGAAAATCCTTTTCCTCCCAGTGGTTTGAGAGATGACCTAGTCAGTAAAACAAAAGGTACTATTAAATTATCTTAATCCTATAGAATAAGTAGGTTAATAACATTAAACTTGGGGTTGATGGGTATATTACTCTTATAATACAAGGGCATTTGCTAAGCTCCTGCTTGTGCCCAGGGTAGTTTTGCCATTCTATTGCTTCATTAAATTTTTTTTCTCCCTTGAACTTCAACTTAAACATTATTTCCTGACAGACCTCTTTCTTAAACCTCTAAATCAAAAGTAGAAACTTTTCTTCTGCATCCCCCTACTATCTTATTCTTCCTTAGTTCTACTTGGCCCTTGGTATATAGATTCACTGACTACTGATATGTATCTTTCATTATATGACAAACCCTTTGGAAGCAAGTTCAATGTCATATTAATCTTTATTTTATGAGTACTTAACCTAATACCAGACCCACAGAGAGAATATTTTTTTAAAAGCGTTAAATATTGAATTAGTCCTTTCCCCTTTCTAGGGGCACTTGAGAAAAGATATCAGTTCAATCAGTTATAAGAGTAGACCTAGCCTAACCTAAAACTGAATGCACTTTACAATGTTAAAACAATGATGAAATAATTTGTATACTTCGTTACTGTTTTACCTGTTTTCCCATATTTTAGGGTCTGCTTGCCTTTTGTCATATTATCTTCTGAAAGCAATCTTCAATGCAGTCTAGTGATCCCTCTGAAGAACATGAGTCACAGTAAGTGGGGAGACAACATAGGGAGTGAGGACGAGGCCATGTTATTGCTTTAAAGAACATTCTTCCACTTCTATCACACATCTTAAACTACATAATATCTTCCCAGTTTAAGTGTATTTCTCCCTTTAATGTACTTAGACTATAAATGTGGAGCACTTACTTACTTATTAAAGAATTAAAATTAATTGTTACCTCTTTTGTTTTCAAATTTTTGTATTGTTTTCTGGACTGGAACTTTCCACTTTGATGAGATGATAGGAAGAGCAATGTCTGTATCCTGGCTTATTCTGATTAGCATTTGATTTTATACACAGAAATAAGCCAACGAGGTTGGTCAAACATAATATTGACTGCCTAATTCTTTGGGAAAAACAAGTTTTCCTTGGTTTACTTTTTGCAGAGGGGGAGGACAATACAAAGAGTAGGGAAAAGTCCAGTCATAATTCTGCATATCAGTCAGTTATAAAAGATAACACACTCAAATTGAATAATGTTACAAGAGCTTAATAAAGGTACTATTAACAAAAGTTCATCTATAACCACAACATCAGGCTAATAATGACTTGCTCTGGGGTTAGTAACAGTGAGGAATGAAGAGACAAAGATAACTAGAACCTGCACACAGAGACCTGCACATAGGTCTGAGTGGCCTTCAATAAAAGATTGAGTACATTCATAACATATCCATAGGAAATTGGTTTTCTTCCTTATCTCTCTTCCCCTAGCGTCTAGTCAATACTCCAGAGAAGCTAAATAGAGCTAAAATTAAGAGACATAACAGGATAATTCTCACAGATCCACTTCCTGGAACACAAATCAAGTCAGAGAACACTGGAGAGTAGATATGGAAGGACAGTCAAGAGTTTTCCAGTATAGTGTAGTTCCAGTAGAATTTCCAGCCTCCTACTGTCAAGTAACCTTCAAGTTCATTGGAAATAATTATAATTGCCTTAGTCTAAGCTGTCATGCACCCAGTTCCAGGCCCTTTTGCTGAAGTCAATGACTGCACCATCCCTAAAGAAAAGGTGGACAATAAACATTAAGTCCCTGAATGCCTCCTTTGTGTTCCCAATACCTAGCCAGATTAAGGGAACAATGAGAGGAAACCTGGGCTGAGAAGTCCAGAAACATGGTATCTTGAAGTACAATGTTTTCTCTTTTGCACACTAGGAACTATGGAAAGTTAGTGTTATCTGTAGAAAGCTATTTCTTGCATGTACATTGGAATAGTTCCTTCTTGGGATGCTGGTTATACAATCAAGTGAAGCAAGCTAATGCTGATGATGTCACTGCTTCTGTAGCCTAAGATATAAAATCCCTCTCTGAGTGGGGACTGTGAACAGGAGAAGTGTCACATGTCTAGTCATTGTGGGACAGAACACATTAAGGGGAGAGGAAGCACTGCTTGGGAACACACTGTGAGGGATGGAGGTGCTCTCAGCATATTTCTCCTGAACTCCTCTCGAAGCAGTCACTGACCCCTTGTAAGCCTCTCTGTAACCTACCCCCATGCCCTAGTACAACTGGGCTGTGGATAAGACAATGACTCTGCCTCTATACTAGAAGCACTCACTCCACAAGTTCTTGGTTGAAGTTCTCATGTGTATCTTCAGAGGTCTCTTATTGCTACTATACCATTATTATCTACTTATTACACAGATTTCTATAGTTGGAGAAGATGTATTCTTATTGCCTTTTCCTGTCTTCTAGAAAGTTTATGTCATTGCTATCATAACTCCTCACCCATTGTCCCTTCAATATGTGGTTTCTCTGGGGCAAGAGATTACCTTCAAATAGACCCTAGCATTAACCTCTTGTTACTAGATTCAAATTTCTATAAACAAATGATTTATGTTAGGATATATACTTTTGCACGTTTAACCTTCTACCTCACTAGGAGGTCTTTTTTAATAAACTGAATGAGAATTGTTTTCACTCTTTTTTTTCCTCCATTTGGACAATTAGAAAAATTTATCCTAATGTACTCTCTTTGAACTTTTCAAAAGGAAACTGAATCACTTTCACCTCTTTATCAAAGTCTCTGTCTTAATATATTTTTCTTATGAAATATAGGCCAAAACAAGGAACTCATGTAGAGCTTGAGACTTCGTGGGAAATGCATTATCAAACAGCAAAAGTGAGGAAAGGAAGTGCATAAAATACAGAATGTACATTTCCAAGCTTATCCCAAACTCCTCAATAAAGCATAGCCATAACTCGGTCAAATGAGACATTTGGACATGATGTTCAGAGCCAGGTAGTCTTGCAGCAGCTACCTGAGGAAGGAAAGGAAAATCATTATATGCATGCTTCTTGATTTTGTCTTCTCTTTCTCACCAGCCAACAAATGGACACAGCGTTTACTCCCTTAGACTTCTAGGCTTTATCCACCAGACACAGGAATTAGCTTTTCTAGAAGTCATATCTAATGTCCTAAAGGGTGAGAATTTATCTAAATTCCAGATAACAGAAGAAGCCCAAGCCTCTTTAGAGATTTATGTCTGGCCTGGGCAACTAACCTGCTAATGTTCCCATTATGTAGGGGCTAAGGGTAAAGTCAGAGTCAGACTTTGACTTCAATCTTAAGCATAACAAAGACAGGTGTCAGTATTAGACAGGGTAACATAATAAATGTCTTAGGGTAGGAAGATTATCTGTCTATCAACTGTGGAACAAAATGAATTTTGGGAACAAAAATTGAGTCACTCAGATTCACATATTTCAGGTCTGGTTTGGTGATATCATGAAAAACTAATTACCATGTGTCATCAGTTCTTTCTTGAAAAGAGAGAAAGTTCAATCTTTCAAGGTGCTAGAGGAGTATACCAATACCTTAAAGCCATTTGGAGTTACAAATTTATATCATTCTCCACTTCTCCAAGTCATGAAGCCCTTCTAGAGATGTTCGTCTAAATACTACATGCATTTTTGGTCTATTTAGAACTGAAACAGGAGTAACCAACAAAATCAGTATCATTTTCAATAGTAAGCTAGCTCTGAAGACTTACACTTGTTTTAAAGTATATATTCTTGTCCTGCCCAGAGTAAAATAACAAACAAAACACATTTCTGATAAACTCTCCAAAATATTCTCAACAGGATAAACACTGACTGAAGTAGGTCTTTTTAATTTTCCTTACAGAATTATTTTATAATTACAGAAAAACCCCACACATAGGCTGATCACAATTATACTAACATCTTATATTTATGAAACACTTAACTTTTTGAATAATAGCATCATTAAGGAAACACAAAGTAGTTTTGACAGTTGCTATTTCCCAAGAAATAGGAAGATTCTTGATTGCATACATAGTTTTAAAAGAATTCCTTGTGTATAAACTCATCAAAAGGTTTTATTTTTAAATTTCTCATTTTTATCTTTTGTATTGATATAGTAGTTCTATTTTTTTCAGCATATGTAATTTGCTATAACAAATCACTAGAAATAGAAGTACCCCATTCTTTCTCTCTTTGCATTATATTCTTTCTTGAAACAAACCAAATTCAAGCCAAATTGATCTGACTACATCAAAACTATTGTTGCTGCAGTTCCCAGGTCTTCCACAATATTCTATGGAAGGTCTGGCATCTTACCTGGAAATTCAGACAAAAGTGATTGGATTGCTCATTCTGCCCTTATTAAAATATATTCTTCACTTGACTTCTAAGATCCAACAAACTTGGCAACAGTTTTTACTTCAAGAGCCACTGAAATTTTCTGCTCCTCTTACAACCTTCTGAAAAGTGTTTCAGTTTTCTAAGTTCTTCTTTACACTATTTACATTTGTCTACCTAGGTAAAAGCATTTCATTCCACTTGTAAAATATTGTTCATAGTCTAAAGATTCTTTAATGTCATTGGCCAGTCTAGATCTTTATCCTGAATTGCATACTTATAAACCCAATCACATTTAAACCTATTTCATATTCTAAAAGACATCTGACTGTTTATCTATCTAGACAGAATAAAATTCTTTTCCTTCATGTAAATATTTTCTCCCTCAGCTTTCCTGGAAAAGTTGACTATTCTTTCAAGTGGTTCCGCAAAAAACCTCTAAGGTTGATCTTGACTCCTCCTTTCCTTCTAGATTTTTTTTTGTGTGTATGTGTGTGTGTGTATAAGAATTGAACCCAGACATGTTAACCACTGAGCCATTAATTAATCCCTTTTAATTTTTATTTAGAGAAAAGATCTCACTGAGTTGCTTTAGGACCTTGCTAAATTGCTGAGGCTGGCTTTGAACTCCTGAATTCTCCTGTCTCAGCCTTCCCCCACCTCTAGTCCCAGCCAAATGCACCACTGTGTCCAGCATCAAACTTCTTAATCTGTAAGCAAATATTAATATATTAGCCTTAAAAATATATAATCAATCATCATTTTTGATATTACTATTACCATGGCACTGTTCTATCTTCAGTGAACTACTACCTCAAGCTCCTATTTTTAACCCACATGTAAAAAGCAGTCAAATTTCCTTTTTTCATTCCACCTTTTTCCTCATGCATATCATTCCTTATCAGAACAGAACAGAGGAATAAGAATCATGCCACCTGCATCTCTCCTAAGACTTGGAAAATGAGAAAATGCTGAATTTTTTTCATACTGCTCATGTCCTCCTAAAATTCCTAGGTTATCCCTCCTTTTTTATAGTTTTTAATTAACATGGAAGGAATTTAATTGACTAAGTTTTTAATTTTAAAAGCATTACGTGACTATAGGTTCAATTCTAAAACAGCTTCCAAAGAGAAATTTTCTTAAAGGTATCCAACTGTTTTCTTACTGAACATTTTAAGCACATAACTAAACACATTTTGAACCTCGTGTTTTGGTCACACTTTATTCACACTCTGTGAGAGTTCCAGAAAATTTGCATTTTAGTCAAATATGTGTAAATCAATTCAAATCAATGCAGTAGAGAGATTCATTTGAAGAAATTGTGTAGTGAATCCTTTTTAAAGTCATCTATTAAGTGAATCATCACTCCCTAAAACATCTTGTTTTACATTACAAATTTTCACTTATCAGGTTTATTTATCATGGATTTCCCACTCCCTCACCCTACCTGCTATATCTCCAAACTTCTCTAGCTTAAAATATATTTACTTGATTCTTCTCTTGGCAATAAAGAGTTTGATTATTATATCATCTTATATTGATTTTATAATCAACACATTTCCATGGCTAAATCCTTCTAAGGAGTAATCCAACTGGTCATATTCAAACATCTTCAAAATCATCATTACTTGACATAATTAAACTCAAAATTTGCCTCTTTTTTATTTTATTTAGTTTTACACTTTATTATGGAATAATTTAGCATATAGAAACCAAAATAGTTTTTATACAAAACCCATTGTTTTTAAGTTATAGACTAAATAATTCTTTGTATGAGGGTGTGTGTGTTTGTGCTTGCATGCACGTGTGTTTGTCCTGTGCATTTTATGATACTTAGCTTTAGCCTCTACTCCTAGATGCTAAAAGACCATGGCTCCCTATTGGAACAAGATTGTGCCATCTTACCATTAGCAAAATCAACATTATTTAAGAACTTCTATAAATCTCTCTTCCCAAGTATAATATTATTTAACCCATAAATTCTCCATTCCATTTATTATTGGTCTATTTATATTTGTATTAGTTTGTAATTGTAGCACCATAAATGCATCTACAAGTAGGGAACAATAATTCCTTAATATCATTAAATGTCTAGCACCTCTCCAATTGTTCATAAATGCTATATTTCTCTGTGTACATCTTTCTTTAAATGCTCTTTTTGTCTCCTCACTGACTCATTTTCAGTCTCTATACAGATGTAAATGAGATGATAGAGAAACAGAAGAGAGACACAGAGATATCTATACACATATTTATTTCTAGTGGGTTAGGTACACACAGAGAGAAAGAATAAACACATATGTATGTGTGAGTGTGGGTATAGGTGAGTATGTGCAGATAGTTTAAATTAAATTACAGATAAGGTGAAGTATTATAAATAATTAGCTTTAAGACTTTTTAAATCTATTTGAATTTAACCTTAATTATTCTCTTGTTTTTCCTAGTAAGTTATATACTGAACAAATTACCTCATTTTTTTTTTCCACAGAAGTTTTTACAAAGTCTGGATTTGTTCCTTGTTCCTCCATAATATAGGTGATCCTGTTGTCCTCTTTATTTCCTCATAGTTTAATCTAAAATTTGAGGGTCTTTCTGCCTCCACTTGAGGGACTTAACCCTGCATTCCCATGCAAGACAATGCTGAATCTCTTCAGAGGAAATTCTACCACACCTCTTTGCTTCTTGACCTATAACTAAGCTCAAGTTTCAGCAGCATTCTAAAGATGAGGTATGAAGTGAGGTTGTTGAGAAGATATGCACACTCAAGAAGAACTACTTGAGCTTTCTAGTTTATAAAGACAGAAATTCAGGGAACATGTGTAGAAAGATTATTAAATAATAGTTGGAGGAATATAAAGTTGGATCAGATCAAATTAATCTATATGGGCTCATTTAGGAGTGAGTCTGCACTCAAGGATACATCTCAGGGAGTTAGACACTGTTTTAATAGTTTGGATTTTTGACTAAAACAAGGGACAAACAATGATTCCCTATGAGCAAAGTGGAAATGCCTGAGCTCCCTTAGTTTAATGGTTTTTAAAAAATGTTCAAAGTTTCAGAATATTGGATTTTAGAATCATTTGAAAAATATTTACAAACACTAGAAAGGTCCAGAAGACATATTTTTCATTAATACAGTTATCTCTTGATATCCAAGGGAGACTGGTGCCAAGACCCTGTGTAAATACAAAATCTGTGGAAGTTCAAGTCCCTTATATAAAATGGTGCAGTATTTACATATAAACTAATTTCTAGATTACTTATAATACCTAATATAACGTGAATACTATGTAAATAATTTTATTGTATTTTTAAGGAATAATAACAAAGAACCTGTACTTTCTCAGTATAGACATAATTTGTTTTTTTTGAATATTTTTTGATTTGGGGTTGTTTGAAACCTATAGATATGGAAGGTCAACTGTATTTCAGAAATGAACTTGGGAGATAAGCCCCAGCATCCTTGAACTCTTCTTTTATCACTTTTCTCTGTAGGCCAAACATTATTGTGGCTACGACAGGCACTCCATTGGGAATCCTGAATGCAATGGAATTATTATATCCCCAGAAGACAGCAGATCAATGGAAGCACAGAACTGCCAAAAGCAAGGTGGAAGTGGTTACCATAATTGGCGATAAGGTCAAAGAAGAAATCAGAATACTTTTGCTCACAGACTAACTGATCATAGTGTTACTAGAAGTGCCATAGATAAGAAGCCTACTGAATTCTTACTTGACCTATGTAAGCAAAAAAAAATCTATATCAAGTAAGCAAAGTTTAACTCAAATCATAAAAGGAGAGTCACATTTCCTAATCAAATCCCCAGACTTAGACTGGTTTGTAGATCTAGAAGCATTTGAATAAATAGGACAAGTCCCCTCCTTGAGGAAAGACATAGTACACTATCAAAAATTAATACTGTTAATATTTCTCCCAGCCTCTGTCAAAAGGACCTATAGCATTTTATCATGGTAGTTGTACATTGGGAAAAAGAACTAATCAGACCCTTTAGGACTACTGGAGATGCCTTTGAACTGATCCTAGAGACCAAAATAATATTTTGGCCCTCCAGTCAAAATAGAACCTAATGGAGCTCAGATAATCAATGGAATTTTACTTCATGCTTATCTCACAGTGTGCCCTACAGATTTCTGAGTTCATCTTGTGATCGTTTCCTGAGTTTCAGAGTGCATAATTAGAAAAGGTATAGTCAGCAACTGATAGAATCTCTCCATTGGTTTCCTGACCTATGGAATGAAAGTGGTTGTGATGGGAAAATCAAGACATGTCATTGGAATATCTCTACCTGGGAAAACAGTAAATCAATGCAATATTTTAAACCTGGATACATCTCTGACATTAGTGCCACCATCAATGACTTAAACGATATAAGGGTGGTGATTCCCACAACATCTCCCTTCAACTATTCTATTTGGCCTGTGAAAAAGATAGATGGGGCTTGGAGAATTACAGTGGTTCATTGTAAGCTTAACAGATGTTGCTTCCAATTGCACCACCTGGTGTCATTGCTTGAGAAAATTAATATATTGCCTTGTATCCAGTGTTATGGCTTGGGTCTAGAAATGTCCCCCCAAAGCTTATGTTTTGAAAGCATAATCCCTAAGGCAACAGGGTTCAGAAGTGGAGCTTTTAGTATACAAGAGAGTTGTAATCTCCTCAGTGGAATAAATCATTTGACAGATTAATAATTTAGATGGATTACTTAGTAAATGTAGGCAGCTGGAGTGTGTTTGGAGAAAGTAGGTCACTGGGAGCACACCCATGGGGACTATATTCTGTCCCTGGCTCCTTGCTTACTCTACTTCCCACCTTCCATGAGATGAACAACTTTCCTTCAACATACACTTCTGCTATGATGTTCTCTCTCATATTAGGCCCAGAGCAATTGAGTCAGTCACTATGAACTGAACCCTCTTAAACCATGAACCCAAATAAATCTTTACTCCTCTAAATTTTTCTTCTCAGATATTTTCATCACAATGGTTAAAAACTAACTAATACACACCTGGTATGCAACTATTATTCTGTCAATTCTCTTTTTGAACAAGAGAAACAGTTTGTTTTAAGCAGCAAGTCCAGAAATAATACATTGGTCTATCACAGGGAAAAAATTACCTCTCTAGCCTCATGCCATAATTTGGTCCATAGGGCTCATCTTTCCTTTTCACAAGATATCATACACTTATTCATAAAATCATATGACTTTATGCTGATTTAATCTAGTAAGCAAGAAGAAACCACTACAGACATTGGTAAGAAATTTTCATGTCAGAATAGGACATAAATCCAAATAAAATTTAGGTATTTTCTACCTCGCCGACATTTCTATTGGTTCATTAATACAAGGCATGTCGAGGTATCCATTCTAAGATAAAGAATAAGTTGTTACAACTGGTTTCTCCTATAACTTCAAAAGGGACACAGCACTCAGTAGGCTTTTCTAGAGACAACTTATTGTCTCTAGAAAAATGGATCAGTTTGACATTCCATTATTTCCTAAGTAGCCCAGATAGCTGTTAGTTTTTCATTTGACCTGGGTGGGAAAAGGCTCTGAAACAGGTCTGAGTTTCTGTGAAAGTGGTTCTTACACTTGAGCCATATAATCTAGGAGATTCATGAGGGCATGAAGAGTTAATGGAAGATAGTGATGCTGTTTGGAATCCTTTGCAGACTCCTATTGGTGAATTGCAATGCATATCTTTAATTTTAGAGCAAGGACTAATCATCATCTGTAGATAATAACTTTCCCTTTGAGAAACAGCTCTCAACTCACTTCTGAGCTGTAGTAGAAATTGAATGTTTGGCCATGGGCTGCCAAGTTACAGTTCCTCTGGTATAACCATTTTGAACTTGATGACTTCTGAATAACAAAGACATAAATTTGGGTATACATAAAACACTCATTCATAAATAGAGGTGGTATTCATGTTATTAGTCCTGAGAAGTCTTTTTAGGCACAAGTAATTTACATGAGGCAGTCCCAGGGTCCATTGTCTGTACTATTGCTAAACTGCTTTCTCTCTCCTATTCTAAACTGATGTCTTCATGGGGGAAGTTTCTTATAATCAGTTGACAGAGGAAGAGAAGACTCAACCTTGGATTAAAAATATTCTGCATATTACACAGTTACCACCAGAAAATGGTCAGCTGGAGTACCATAGTCAATCTCTGGAATATCCCTGAAAGACAGTGATAAAGAAACAGAAACTCTCCCATTGGGCAGAATTTTAAGTGCAACTACCTGGGCACTCTGCTTAAAAAGAGAGATATGGTCAGATATATGATTATAATCCAATTCATGGACTTTAGACAATGACTTAGCAGGACAGACAGGGATGTGGAAGAAACATGATTAGAAAACTAATGACAAACTTAGAAAAGAAATAAATGGATATCCTTGAATGAGCAAAGACCATAATAATATTGGTGTCCCTTGTGAGTGTTCCCCATAGAGTGATATCAAAAGAAGAGAATTTTAAAAATCAAGTGGATGGGATGACCCATTCAGTGAATACCAGTCAATAATTTTCTCCAGCCACTCCTTCCATTGCCCATTGAGCTCATAAACCATGTGAACATGGTGAAAAGGATGGTGATTATGCACACATGACTTCTATTCTCCAAAGCAGCCTTGGCTACAGTCCCCTTTGAATGCTGAATTGGCTAGCAGCAGAGACTATCACTTATGCAACACCATTCCCCAGGGCAATAAGTGACCTTCAGGCATGTTGAAGATATTAACAACTTGCATTATATAAGTGACAGGCCACATTTTGTGGAATGGGTACATCCTCTGTACAGATTTACCTTTCCTATACTCAATGTTTCTGTAAACTTATAGAATGCCTAATTTACTATAGTTTTCACAGCATTATCTTGATTGAGGAACTCACTTCACAGACAAACAAGTATTGTGATAGGCCTGTGTTCATGGGATTCACTGTTCCTACCATGTTTTCCGTGATGCTAAGCAATTTGCTTGATGCAATGGTGAAATGACCTTTTGAAGACTCAATTACAGAACTAGCTACATAGAAATACCATTGTAAAGCAAAAGCAATGTTCTTCACAAGGATGTATTATGCTATGAATCAGCATCTACTATATGGTGCTATTTCTCTGATAACCAGAACTCATTGGCTCAAGAATCAAATGGTTAAAAATTCAAATACACCACTCACTATTACCTCCATGAACTACTAGCCAAAGTTTTGTTTCCTGTTCTCATGACTATATAATCTGCTGGCCTCAAGGCCATTTTTTCAAAGGGACAAACTCTTCCACCAGAACATAAAGTAATGCTATTAAACTTTAAGACTGCCGCACAGGTACTTTGAGTCTTTCATGTCTTTGATTCAACAGGTAAAGAAGGGAGTTACAATGTTGTCTGGAATGACTGATCTGATAAATCAGAAGGGAATTGGGTACATTGTTTACAAAGGACACAATAAAGAACCTGTCTGCAATATGGGAAATTACTTAAAGTGTCTCTTAATATGGCCCTGAATAAGGGCCATAAAAAAACTACAACTCATTTCAGTAAGGACTACTGATTGATCAGACCTTTTATCAATGAATCCTCACATCACTCTACCTGATAAAGAACCACTGTCAGATGAGGTACTTGCTGAAACAAAAGGAATACAGAATTGGTAATAGAAGAAGGTAGTTACAAATATAACATACCAGCACATCAGGAGTTACAGATATGAGAACTACAATTGTCACTAATATTTTCTCTTTACATTTTCATAAATGTGTTTGTGTGTATATATACATATGTTAAGAAAATACCTTTGGTTTTTTCCCTTTGTTCTTCCTTCATCATGTATATATGTATTGAGTTTATGTATTTAAGTAGTGTTGATTTGCATTGCAGTATTTAAATTACAGCATATCAAGAGAAGAGTAAACATTACTCAAGGACTTTACCTCCTCTTGTAAAGAATGGATTATTGGATTTTGGTTATATGCAGGATATTTATGCCATGTTAGGCAGAATTACGACTTTGTCTTTTTTTAGAGATTAAATATGGTTTAAGGAGATTGATTTGGGTACGAAGTGACAAAGGATAGATTTGTGATGATAAATTTTATTTGTCAACTTGAATAGGCTAAGTGCTGCCCAGATACCTGGTAAAACATTGTTTCTGGAAGGGTCTGTGGTGTTTTTGAAAGAGATCAGCATTTGAATTCCCAGACCAAATAAAGAAGATCATCCTCACCAATGTGTACAGGATCAATGGAGACTTCAATGGAACACAAAGGGTATACAATGTCTGCTGCTCTTGTACATCAATGTTATGGGTTCTCAAAACTTTAGGCTTGGACTGAATTTGACTACTGGCTTTCTTGGTTCTCTAGCCTGCAGAGCACACAGCAGAGAGTGGAACTTCTTAGACTTAATAATCATGTGATTCCAGCTCCTATAATATACATACACACACTCTCTCTCTCTGTGTCTCTGTGTGTCTCTCTATTGGTTCTTTTCTTTTAGAGAACCTGAATGATACAGAATAACGCAGATGAACCCACAAGTTTATTTTTTCCTTCAATACAAGGTACCTGAAGTTGATTTTCTCTATGAGTGCTAGGAGTTGTTGATGTTTAATGTCTAGATCCCATAGTCAACTAGGGCTTAAAAAATTATGCTATTCTAATTATACTATTCATCATTAATCTATTTATTTAGTTTTCTCCATCTATAACGATGCATATGATTTATTTTCATACGTATCTATTGCATAAGTATTTATGTAATTTTAATTGAAAATAATCTAAAAGATACAATATTGAAACTTAATGAGAAAATCATCACTGGAATATATAATTAAAAAGCATGTATTATATTTTAAAAGCATATATAATATGGATTTTCAGCCCTTCCATTAAGTAGTTCTGTGACCTTGAAAGATATTTAATCTCTGAGCCGGTTATCTCATTTTTAAAATAGGAACATAATATTTATTTTTCTTTTTAGATTTACTGCTAGCTAAACTTATCAGTATATTTTACTATTCCATGTATATTTTCTTGTGCCTGAATACGATACTTTTAGCTGGTATTTTGTTATTACTATTTTTCTAATTGACCCCCTTCTTTCAGAAAACTTCATTTCTTATCAGAACCTTATAAGTCATAGCTTTTTTATGGTGGACAGCATATTATCTGTCCATACAATGGTGATAAGTTTTTCTGCACTACAGAAACCACAAATCTTTAAAATGACTGTGGAAAGAATAGAAAAACTGAAATATAAAGAAATGGTAGTTGATCATTCCCTCCTCTCTTGCTACTAACTTCACCTATTATCTTCTTTACCTTCCTTGCCTACTGCTGTGCACTGAACTGAGAATTTCATTGTTTCCTTCATAATAACTTCCAGAAGCTTCTTATTGTCGATGTACTGAATAATTCTTTCATTTAGCACCTACTCCCTTGGCTTAAATTCCATCTCCTGGCGAAATGAAGATTCCTGTTGAACTCTAGCAGCCATCTGGATTATAAACCAGATGACTTGTCACATGAGTCTTTGGGGAGGAAGGGAGTGCTTGTGAATTTTGAGGCTGAGACTATCATGCCAATTTAAATGGGTGAGATGACTTGTCCTGTATTCTTACTTATTCCATCAACAAGAGCACTTTAAATTTTCTTGCAGGACTGAAAAACACTCTCTGGTTGAGTGACACCTTTAGGAAAACCAATATCTCAGTTCAGAGATTTCATTGCCAAGAAAGAAAGAAAGAAAAAGCTTTAAAAAAACAAAACAAAACAAAACAAACCTAATGCCTGTCTTTATGAGGACTCAGCACATGCCTTGTTCTCAGTCCTGCAAAAGCTAAACAGATTTAATTGCCTTTTCATATGTCAAAACCAGCCTGTCCAGAGGGACACCAGAAGAGAAGCTTGTACAGGAACATTTTACGCTGTATCTGTTCCTGGAGCAATGGTGCTTGTGTTTCCAGAGCTGTCAATTAAGCATATTTTTCCCCAGCACATATTCATTAAGACACAGTTGCCAACTTCATTGCCACTGCATTTTTTATTATATACATTAGTTCTGGTTGAAGGACAATTTAGGAATGTTTTTATGGGGAATAAAGAGGACCTCTGGCTGGATGATTTTTCTATCATTTATTATATTATACTAGCAGAGCAAAATGGCTTTGTGCCCCTAATGATACATTCTTATCTGCATTTAACTTAGTCTGATCCTTTGAATTTTTTTTTTTGAGTAATGACCTATCACACAGAACTTCTTCAAAGACACATCAAATATATATTTATAGACAATGCATTGAAGATATATTACTAAATATTAGTGGAGATGGAAATATGCAGCAAATGACAAAAGAGATTTTATAATAAAATATGAGATAGATATACTAAGAATCAACCAAACTGCTATGGTTATGGAACAAAGGGAGGGCCTGAGAAATAAAAATATAACAAAGGAAGTG
The DNA here is from genome assembly GCF_964194105.1 of Spermophilus citellus. NCBI lineage: Eukaryota > Metazoa > Chordata > Mammalia > Rodentia > Sciuridae > Spermophilus > Spermophilus citellus. The sequence continues at coordinate 78,123,863 of NC_138191.1, read as the reverse complement.
GGGGAGCAAGTGATGTCTAAGACCAGAAGAGAGATTTTTGAGATTGTTTTCCAGTACCGTCTCTTTGGACTATGTCCTAGTCCTAAGAAAGTAAGGAGAAAAACACTGTTCTTGGATAGACTGTGACCTAATTTGAGGTCCAAACAGCTTCTAATCCTATGATTGGTGAGTAAGTATTCTCTAACAGTACTGAATATGTACCAGAAATTACATAGGATGTTGAAATTCGAAAAAATTCAGTTTTCTTTGAATCATATGATGTATTCAAAATGTGTTACTTACTTTGTGATAGTGACTAGGAACTCCCATAGAACTATCATTGAAAAGGAAAGGACAGGACATCTTGGTTTTTGATGTTATGTGGAACATTTCTGTACTCCCTAGGATATAGACACACACACACACAAAAAAAATACGGGAAGCTCATTAATGAGTGCTCATGGTATTATTATCTATGAAAGGGAAGGAAAGATACAGGAATGAGGAGAAGGGGAGTTAAGGTGTGATGCAATATTAGCAGAGCCTCCATTTTCCCTATGGAAGGTTTTGAATGTAGGGTGATGATTTTGAATTACAGAGTAGGCTTGAGAGGTGAACTTTGAACTCCAAACTAATCACTTGCCTTGGGTGGCAGTGCTCTGAGGAGGCTGGCTGCTGTAGGATTAATTGCTGGAGAGCTGTCCCAGAAGATATGGAGACTCTGGGTGCTGTATCACTTCTTCTACAACAATGGATATGAGTTTTCCTAAACCACTGCTGTAATAGTTAAATATAATGAAGTTTGTTCTAAGCATACAGCCAGACTTTTGTAAATGGTAGTCAAAATTTTCCTTCTAAAATTTAAGTAGGAGTTTTGAAAACTTGAAATTTACAAAGTTTTGTGTGGATGATATTTTGGCTATCTTTATGTCTTTCAGGGTTAGGGGAAATATTTAAGAAGAGAAATTATATTTACAATAACTTTATAATGCAGACATTATATGGGTTTCATTTTCATAGGCAAGGAAACTAAGAGTCAGGTTAATTTAGAAATATTGGCACAGTTACAATGATCAATTTAAAATAACCGAAGAATTTATATGACAGCTTCTGTTTTTCTATTCTAGAATGAAAGTAAGGCTTCTAATCAGAAGATCTAATCTGATCATGAATCTTTCCCTTATGAGTTTTATGACTCCAGTGCATTTGACACCTGTGGATCCCTGCACCTATATTGACGCAAGCAACTTGCATCTCCAGGTTCTCTGAACCATGTTTGCCAGGGATACTTCCTATTATGCCTGACATGCACAGAGGCTTTTTAATGGCAAAGTAAGAAACAGGAAGTGTGCTTCAGAGATGAAAAAATGACATATTTGGGTATCTGAAAACAGTTTTCTATGCCTAGAGCACATGAAGTGAAATGTGAGTTTCTAGCGAGAAGAAGAAATGAGTAGGAAAGAAAAATATATTTCATAAAATGAAAAGGAACTTGGACTAGGGTCATAAGCAATGTGTTTAATTTTTTTTATGGAATCAATTTTTATAATATTTGGATATATTCATTGATTTCATGTAGATTTATATTTCTTTTTTGCCTTTGCATTTAATGTTAGTGTTTACTTTCATTATCTTTAATTTTATTTATGACCATATAATACTTAGATATGTTTCAAAAAAATCAATGTCCACTTCTGTATCAACCCCCTTTTCCTATAACATCAGCTTAAACAATAACCTAGATTCTGTGCACCTCACAACACATAAATTTAAAAAAAAAAAAAGCCAAGTTGCTCACTCAGAGAAATAATTCTTTTGAAATCCTACTTTAACTAAGATTCGTGATATCTGTAATTTAAAGACATTAAAAGGATAATAAAGGTATATTATGAATATCTTTGTGTACATAAATTTTATAACTGAATTGAAATATACCAATTCCTTCAAAGACACACACCACAAATGACACTACAACAAATCCTACTAGGAGGAATAGTCTGGATGAGTATCCTTGTGTGTGAGCATGTGTATATATCAATTAAAGTTTGTATCAATGACTAATAAATTTCTAAAGCAGAAACTACCAGGTTTATATGGATTCTAATTCTGGTAAATTATAGAAAACATTTATGGAAAAAAATGCATAATCTCAACATTAGGTTTTCCGAAAAATATAAGCCAGAGAATCCTTCCCAATTTAGCCTATGTGACTAATATTATCCAAATACTCAAATGAGACAAAGACATTACAAGAAGAAAATTGCAGACTAGTGTCTTCTTTGAATATAAATACAATTGTCAACAAAATATCAGCAAATAAAATTCAATGATTTATAAAAGGAATTACATACCACAACCAAGTGGGATTTCATTCCAAGTATACAAGGCTGGTTGAACATTCAAAAAATAATGACTGTTCTCCATCATGTTAACAGAAAAAAAGAAAAGTTATACAGTTTTATAAATATATGAAGATAAGCATTTGATAAAGTCAACATTCATCATGATATAAACTCTCAGTAAAATAGAAGTTGGGGGAAATTTCTTCAATTTGATAAAAAAAAGAATATCTACTAAAAACCTTACATCTAACATTGTACTTATTGGTGAGTAAGTAGATATTCTCCCACTATGATTGAAAAGAAGGCAAAGGTATCTGCTATCACTACCCTTATTCAACTGATGCAATTAGATAAAGAAACAAAGCCAATGCAGATTAGAGAAGAAAGAAGGAAAACTATCTTCCTAAATTTAAATTTTATATATTATTATGCATAATATAGGATGCATGACATACTATATACCATATGCAGTGCATATGTACTGATAAACAGATAATTATATAATAACAAAAGAGAGATTGAGGTGACTTTGGGTTTGTTGACTATTTTAGAAACTACACCACAAATCCAATCCATTAAAAAAATTGAGTGGTTTTGATTTGCATTTCTCTAATTGCTAGTGATGATGAACTTTTTTTCATGCATTTATTGATTGATTGTACATCATCTTCTGAGAAGTGTCTTTTCAGGTCCTTGGCCCATTTATTGATTGGGTTATTTGGTTTTTTTGGTGTTTAACTTTTTGAGTTCTTTACATACCCTAGAGATTAGTGCTCTATCTGATGTATAAGGGGTAAAAATTTGCTCCCAAGATGTAGGCTCTCTATTCACCTCACGGATTGTTTCTTTTGCTGAAAAGGAACTTTTTAGTTTGAATCCAACCCATTTATTGATTCTTGATTTTAATTCTTGCACCACAGGAGTCTTAATGGCAGCTATTAGGCATACAAACAACAATAAGTATTGGTGAGGATGTGGGGAAAAAGTACACTCATACACTGCTGGTGGGACTGCAAATTGGTACAACCAATATGAAAAACAGTATGGAGATTTCTTGGAAAATTGGGAATGGAACTATCATTTGACCCAGCTATCCCTCTCCTTGGTCTATACCCAAAGAACTTAAAAACAGCATACTACAGGGACACAGCCACATCAATGTTTATAGCAGCACAATTTACAATAGCTAAACTGTGGAACCAACCTAGATACCATTCAGTAGTTGAATGGATAAAAAAACGTGGTATAAATACATAATGAAATATTACTCAGCAATAAAAGAGAATAAAATCATGGCATTTGCAGGTAAATGGATGGAGTTAGAGAAGATAATGCTAAGTGAAGTTAGCCAATCCCCAAAATCCAAATGCCGAATGTTTTCTTTGCTATAAGGAGGCTGATTCATAGTGGGATAGGGAGAGAGAGCATGAATTCTAGATAGGGCAGAGGAGCTGGAGGGGAAGGGAGGGAGCATGGGGTTATTAATGATGGTAGAATGTTATGGTCATTATTATTATTCAAAGTACAGGTATGAAGACACAAATCAGTATGAATAGACTATGTATGCAACCAGAGACATAAAAAATTGTACTCTATATGTGTAATAAGAATTGTAATGCATTCCACTGCATATATATATGAAACGTTAGACATCATTAAAACTGAAACTCCTTTTCTGTGAAAGGTACTATTAAGAGAGTGAAAATGCAAATTTGTAAAATACACATCTGCTTTTAAAAATCTGATATTTGAAATATATAAAGATCTATTAACGCTCAACTGTAAGAAACTTAATAGCTAAATTAAAATATTGGCAAAAAATCTGAAAGTGCCTCCTCCATAAAGGGGAAATCACAAAAAACATATGCATATAAAAACAAGTTTAATATCATATGGCATTATCTCTGATACCAAATTTAAACAACAATAAGATATCATTATACAACTATTAGAATGGTCAAAACCCCAAACACTGACAAAACCAACTACTATTTAAGATGTGGAACCATGAGAACTCTTATTCACTGCTGGCAGAAATGCAGAATGTGGGCTCACTTTGAAAAATCATTTGACTATGTAACTGAATATCCACTTATCATATGATCCAGAAATCACACTCTTTGATATTTACCCAAATAAATTATAAAATAGATTTCCACTGGAAAGCCTGTACATAAATGTTCATAAAAATTTTATTTATACTTATCAAAATTTAGAAACAATTCATACTTCCTTCAGTAGGTGAATGATAAACAAACTAATGTATTCTTATAATATTATTCAGCAATACAATGAAATAGGCACTCAGCCACTTAAAGACATGGAAAAATCTTTAAAAACTCATTCTAAGAGAAAGAAGTCCAATTAAAAATGCGGATGTGATATATGAATTCAACTAGAAGACATCCTGACAAAGACAAACCTATGGAGCCAGTAAAATTCAGTTATGGTCAGGGGTCCACAGCTAGGATGCAGTTGGGAGTAGGGAGAGTAGTGTAGCTGGAAAACAGATTTTTTGCAAGAGATACTATTTTGTGTGACAGTGTAATTGTGGCTACTTACCATACATTTTCAAAATTAAAAGAATGAACACTAATGAGTGAAACCTAATGTTAACCCTAGGGACTTAGCTAATAATGTACTAATATTGGCTTATTAATTGTAACAAATGTACCACACTCGTGATAGATGTTAATATTAGGGAGGTGGGTGGTAAGGGACTCTATGAGAACTTTCTGTATATTCTGCTCAATTTTTATATAAACCTAAAACCACCTAAGACAATAACATTTATTATTTGAGACAATTATGTTAATCAAAATAAACCAGATTCAGAAGGTCAAGGGTCATAGATTTTCCCTCATACCTTGAAACTAGAGATGAAAAAGGAACAAAAAAAGTTGAGGTAGGAGCAGGCCAGGATCTCATGAAAATCAAAGAGAGATCAGTAGAGTAAAGGGACCAAGGGGTGGAAAAGTGGAGGGTGGGGTGAGATGCTGGGGAGAGATATTGCCCAAATTATATTGTTGTCTTGTGGGCATGTATGAATATGTAACAATAAATTCCATTATTATGTACAGCTATAATATGCTGATAAAAATATAGAAAGAGAAAAAATAATATCTATTAATTCACAAGAAAGAATTTTGGTTATTTTTCAGTATCTTGGATTTATGAGTTTCTGTGATGGGTTTTCTGAGTTATAAAATGCTAGTTACTGGACCGAACAACATGGCAGCAGGCAGAGAGGCAGCACTATCAATACCCCCTCAAGGATGGGGTCATAAAGACGCATAGATAATGCTTAGATTCTACCAACGGAGAATCTCCTAGCAAAATTCCACTGAAGAGAGACCGGCCGGGAGCTACTAGAATTTTTTGAAGTGACAGTTTGCTCCAGATGAGCTAATCCCTGCCACAAGACGCAGAGGTCCAGATCTGCAGAGGTCCAGATCTGCTAGCTGTCTGCAGGCCGCTGTGCGGCTGCCCGCCCGCCTGCTCACAGCCAACGTGACTGGGTCCTGCTAGCCTCTGAGATGCAGCTTGGCAGGAAGAGGTCTTTAGCCAAGCCTTCATGAAATAGCGAGCTGGGAGCTGAGGCCAACCGGGGATGGACCAGTCCCACCCCTCCCTTCCTCCCTTCGGACACTCTGGCAAGGAGCCTGGGGCCCTCCATAGCAGAGAGGTGACATCATTGGAGTCCAGCTGACGGAATTCCTTCCCAGCAGAATCCACTTTAGCAGGCGTGTGACTCCCCCCATCCAGATACAGGCAGCCAGGAAACTTCGGAGATCTCTCCGGGGGCGTGTCTGTGGGGAAGCAAAGGGTATCCCTGACCCCCAACCCCCCATATCACCAGCGGCGACTCCCAAGGTCTTAGCCGCCAGTTTACCACAGCACTGGGGCTTAAATGGGACACCTGGTGGGGCTGCAAGTGTAACTAGATCTTTGGGGAACCGCTTCCAGTGAACAGGAGGACCGGGCTGGCCAGCTGACAGGAGGAAGGGGGGAGGGGCTGGAGAAGTGAAACGGCTCTGGACTGACAAGTCTGAGAGACTACCAGGAGACGCGTTACAGGGATTGCTATTGGCAGGTAGAGAGCAGAGGCTCCACTCGGAGGGCACAGCTCCGCCTACTGGAAGAGAAGAAAATGGATCTCTAAGACTTCAATTTTTTCTTCCTTGTTTTTCTGCTTCTCTGTCTGTTCCTCTCTCCCCTTTTCCTTCCTTCTTTCTTTCCCGTTTCAAGTCTTATTGTTCTTTTCATTCTCCTCTAATCTATCTCTCTCTCTCTCCTTCTTTCTTTTTAAGAGCACCTTCATTCCCCTACCCCCCAACTTTCATCCCAAGCATTACGTCTTCCATTACCTGTAATTGTCTAAATGCAAATAGGTGAATGTCTCAAGGCTGTCTATAGGGCTCCTAAATACCTAGCTACTACCAACACCCTGATCCAATCACCTGTTAGTATTCCCCCTCAGTAGAGCAAACTTCTAAAGTAGCCACGACATACTAACCCTCATACCATCATAGCACCTAACCTAAACATAAAGTCCTAAGAACAAACAAAAAATCACTATATGCATAGAGAACCCGGAAGCCTTTTATGAATTGAATGAATCAGCTTTAAAGTACAATAAAGCCCAACATTTCTAGGCATAATCTCCCACCACAAAGGAGAGACAACAGAGATATATAAAGCCAAAACAAATGTATAGGAGAAAGCAGTTACACAGCAGTCAAACAGAGCTGGAAAGTAATGTGAACAACATGAAAAAACAAGGAAAAAAAGGATTACAAACAATGCAGGACAACTTAAATCTACAGGAGGACCTAGAAGCATCAGAAACATGGACAGGGAAAGAAATCAAGGCATACCTAACTCAGATGGAACGGAATATTAGAGAAGACATGAGACAGCAAATCCAAGCAATGAAAGTATATTTTGAAAATGAATTAAACAAACAAATTCAAATGGCAAAGAATGAGCTTTACCAGGAGATAGAGATTTTAAAAAAAAAACCAAACACTAATCCTAGAAATGCAGGAATCCATAAACCAGATTAAAAACTCTAACGAGAATATTACAAATAGACTAGATCAAGTAGAAGTCAGAACATCAGATAATGAAGACAAAGTTTATCAACTTGAAAAGAATATAGTCAACACAGAAAGGATGCTTAAATCTCAGGAACAATCTATCCAAGAGATATGGGATCTCATAAAAAAAAAAAAAAATTGAGAGTCATTGGGATAGAAGAAGGCACAAAGGTTCAAACCAAAGGAATGGACAACTTATTAAATGAAATAATCCTAGAAAACTTCCCAGAGATGAAAGATGGAATGGATTGCCAAATCCTGGAAGCCTACAGGACCCCAAACATCCAAAACCATAATAGACCAATTCCAAGACATATAATTATGAAGATAGCCAACATAGAGAACAAGGAGAGAATATTAAAAGCTACGAGAGAAAGGAGGCAGATTACATTCAGGGGTAAACCAATTAGGTTAACGACTGATTTTTCATCACAGACTTTGAAAGCGAGAAGATCCTGGAACAACGTATTTCAAACACTGAAAAATAATGGATTCCAACCAAGAATACTGTATCCAGCAAAATTAAGCTTCAGATTTGACAATGAAATTAAAATATTTCACAATAAACAAAAGCTAAAAGAATTCGCAGCCAGAAAACCAGCACTGCAAAGCATTTTGAGCAAAATACTACAAGAAGAGGAATTGAAAAATAGCGCCCAAAACTAACAGTGGGAGGTATCTCAGCAAAGGAGGAGAAAAATAACCAAAGAGGAAAAATTAGCCAAACCAAAATAAATAAATAAATAAACATGACTGGAAGTACAAACCATATTTCAATTGTAACCTTAAATGTTAATGGCTTAAATTCACCAATCAAGAGACATAGGCTAGGAACCTGGATTAAAAAAACAAACCCAGCAATATGCTGTCTTCAGGAGACTCATATGATAGGAAAAGACATACACAGGCTGAAGGTGAAAGATTGGGAAAAATCATACCACTCACATGGCCCTCGGAAGCAAGCAGGAGTGGCCATACTCATATCGAATAAAATCAACTTCAAACCTAAGTTAATCAAAAGGGATAAAGAGGACACTATATACTGTTAAAAGGAACCATCCACCAACAAGACATAACAATTATCAATTTGTATGCACCAAATAATGGTGCTGCAATGTTCATAAAACAAACTCTCCTCAAGTTCAAGAGTCAAATACACCACAACACAATAATTATGGGTGACTTCAACACACCACTCTCGCCATTGGACAGATCCTCTAGACAAAAGCTGAACAAAGAAACTATAAAACTCAATAACGCAATCAATAACCTAGACTTAACCGACATATATAGAATATATCAACCATCATCAAGTGGATACACATTCTTCTCAGCAGCACATGCATCCTACTCAAAGACAGGCCATATATTATGCCATAGGGGGACTCTCAGTAAATATAAAGGTGTGGAGATAATACCATGCACCATATCTGACCATAATGGAATGAAACTGGAAATCCATGATAAAATAAGGAAGGAAAAATCCTGCATCACATGGAAAATGAACAATATGTTACTGAATGATCAATGGGTTACAGAAGACATAAAGGAGGAGATTAAAAAAATTCTTAGAGACAAATGACAATACAGACACAACATACCGGAATCTATGGGACACAATGAAAGCAATTTTAAGAGGGAAATTCATTTCCTGGAGTTCATTCCTCAGAAAAAGAAAAAACCAACAAATAAATGAACTCACACTACATCTTAAAATCCTAGAAAGGGAAGAGCAAAACAACAGCAAATGTAGTAGAAGACAAGAAATAATTAAAACCAGAGCAGAAATCAATGAAATTGAAACAAACAAACAAACAAAAACATTGAAAAAAATGATAGAACTAAAAGTTGGTTCTTTGAAAAAATAAATAAGATCGACAGACCCTTAGCCATACTAAGGAAGAGAAGAAGAGAGAGAACTCAAATTACTAACATACAGGATGAAAAAGGCAATATCACAACAGACACTATAGAAATACAGAAGATAATTAGAAAGTATTTTGAAACCCTATATTCCAATAAAATAGAAGATAGTGAAGACATCGATAAATTTATTAAGTCATATGATCTGCCCAGATTGAGTCAGGAAGACACACACAATTTAAACACACCAACAACAAAGGAAGAAATAGAAGAGGCCATCAAAAGACTACCAACCAAGAAAAGCCCTGGACCGGATGGGTATACAGCGGAGTTTTACAAAACCTTCAAAGAAGAATTAATACCAATACTTTTCAAGCTATTTCAAGAAATAGAAAAAGAAGGAGCTCTTCCAAATTCATTCTATGAGGCCAACATCACCCTGATCCCGAAAACAGACAAAGACACTTTAAAGAAAGAAAACTACAGACCAATATCTCTAATGAACTTAGATGCAAAAATTCTCAATAAAATCCTGGCAAATTGATTACAAAAGCATATCAAGAAAATTGTGCACCATGATCAAGTAGGATTCATCCCTGGGATGCAAGGCTAGGCTGGTTCAATATATGGAAATCAATAAATGTTATTCAACACATCAATAGACATAAAGATAAGAACCATATAATCATCTCGATAGATGCAGAAAAAGCATTCGACAAAGTACAGCATACCTTTATGTTCAAAACACTAGAAAAACTAGGGATAACAGGAACTTACCTCAACATTGTAAAAGCTATATATGCTAAGCCTCAGACTAGCATCATTCTAAATGGAGAAAAACTGAAGGCATTCCCTCTAAAATCTGGAACTAGACAGGGAAGCCCTCTCTCACCACTTCTATTCAATTTAGTTCTTGAAATACTGGCCAGAGCAATTAGACAGACAAAAGAAATTAAAGGCATAAAAATAGGAAAAGAAGAACTTAAATTATCACTATTTGTGGATGATATGATAATACATCTAACAGACCCAAAAGGGTCTACAAAGAAACTGCTAGAGGTAATAAATTAATTCAGCAAAGTGGCAGGATATAAAATTAACATGCATAAATCAAAGGCATTTCTCTACATCAGCAACAAAACTTCTAAAATGGAAATGAGGAAAACCACTCCATTAAAAATATTATCAAAAAAAAATAAAATACGTGGGAATCAATCTAACAAAAGAGGTGAAAGATTTATACAATGAAAACTATAGAACCCTAATGAGAGAGATAGAAGAGGATCTTAGAAGATGGAAAAATGTACCCTGTTCATGGATAGGCAGAACTAACATCATCAAAATGGTGATATTACCCAAAGTTCTCTGCAGGTTTAATGCAATGCCAATCAAAATTCCAAAGGCATTTCTTGTAGAAATTGATAAAGCAATCATGAAATTCATATGGAAAAACAAAAGACCCAGAATAGCAATTCTAAATAGGAAGTGTGAATCTGGAGGTATAGCGATACCAGATTTCAAACTGTTCTACAGAGCAATAGTAACAAAAACAGCATGGTACTGGTACCAAAACAGGCAGGTGGACCAATGGTACAGAATAGAGGACACAGAAACCAATCCACAAAATTACAACTTTCTTATATTTGATAAAGGGGCTAAAAGCATGCAATGGAGGAAGGATAGCATCTTCAACAAATGGTGCTGGGAAAACTGGAAATCCATATGCAACAAATGAAGCTGAACCCCTTTCTCTCACCATGCACAAAATTTAACTCAAAATGGATCAAAAAGCTTGATATCAAATCAGAGACTCTGCGCCTGATAGAAGAAAATGTTGGCTCCAATCTACATATTGTGGGGTCGGGCTCCAAATTCCTTAATAGGACGCCCATAGCCCAAGAGTTAATAACAAGAATAAAAAATGGGACTTACTTAAACTAAAAAGTTTTTTTCTCAGCAAGAGAAACAATAAGAGAAGTAAATAGGGAGCCAACATCCTGGGAACAAATCTTTACTCCTTACACTTCAGATAGAGACCTAATTTCCAGAATATACAAAGAACTCAAAAAATTAGACAATAAGATAACAAATAACCCAATCAACAAATAGGCCAAGGACCTGAACAGACACTTCCCAGAGGAGAACATACAATCAATCAATAAGTACATGAAAAAATGCTCACCATCTCTAGCAGTCAGAGAAATGCAAATCAAAACCACCCTAAGATACCATCTCACTTCAGTAAGATTGGCAGCCATTATGAAGTCAAACAACAATAAGTGCTGGCGAGGATGTGGGGGAAAGGGTACACTTGTACATTGCTGGTGGGACTGCAAATTGGTGCGGCCAATATGGAAAGCAGTATGGAGATTCCTGGGAAAGCTGGGAATGGAACCACCATTTGACCCAGCTATCGCCCTTCTCCGACTATTCCCTGAGGACCTTAAAAGAGCATACTATAGGGATACTGCCACATAAATGATCATAGCAGCACAATTCACAATAGCTAGACTGTGGAACCAACCTAGATGCCCTTCAATAGATGAATGGATAAAAAAAGTGGCATTTATACACAATGGAGTATTATGCATCACTAAAAAATGACAAAATCATGGAATTTGCAGGGAAATGGATGGCATTAGATCAGATTATGCTAAGTGAAGCTAGCCAATCCTTAAAAAATAAATGCCAAATGTCTTCTTTGATTTAAGGAGAGCAACTAAGAACTTTGCAGGGAGGAAGAGCATGAGGAAAAGATTAACATAAAACAGAGGCGAGTGGTGGGAGGGAAAGGGAGAGAGAAGGGAAATTGCATGGAAACGGAAGGAAACCCTCAATGTTATATGAAATCACATATAAGAGGTTGTGAGGGGAAAGGGGGGAAAACAAGGGAGAGAACTGAACAATAACAGATTAGGTAGAGAGGGAAGATGGGAGGGGAGGGGAGGGGAGGGGGATAGTAGGGGATAGGAAAGGCAGCAGAATACAACAGTCACTAATATGGCATTATGTAAAAATGTGAATGTTTAACTGATGTGAGTCTGCAATTTGTATTTGGGGTAAAACTGGGCGTTCATAACTCACTTGAATCAAATGTATAAAAGATGATGTGTCATGAGCTTTGTAATGTTTTGAACAACCAATAAAAAAAGAAAAAAGAAAAAAAATGCTAGTTACCTTTAGTAGAACTGAATAAATGTACTATGTTAGCACTATTTTGCACAGGTTGATAAAGTTTTTTTCTTGTTATTTAATTCTGAGGTCAGTGTTGGAGACAAGCCTTCATTTTGTACATGCAAGAGTTTATATTGTCTAATTGTTCTGTCTAGAGTTTCAAGGATGATGTTGAATAGAAGTGGTGAAAGAAGACATCCTTGACTTGTTCCAGTTTTAGTGGGAATGCTTTCAATTTTTCTTCACTTAGCATATATAGCTTTTACAATGTTGAGGTTATGTTTCTACTATCCCTAGTTTTTCTTTTGAACATTAAGGTGTGCTGTATTTTGTCAAATGCTTTTTCTGCATCTATTGAGATAAACATATGATTCTTGTTTTTAAGTATATTAATATGATGAATAACATTCATTGATTTCCATATGTTGAACCAACCCTGCATTCCTGGGATGAAGCCTAATTGATAGTGGTGCACTGTCTTTTTAATATGTTTTTGTATGTGATTTGCCATATTTTATTGAGAATTTTTGCATCTATGTTCATCAGGCATAATGGTCTAAAGTTTTCTTTCCTTGATGTATCTTTGTCTACTTTTGGTATCAGGGTGATATTAGCGTTATAGAATGAGTTCGGAAGATTTCCCTCCTTTTCTATTTCATGGAATACTTTGAGGAGTATTGGTATTAATTCTCCTTTGAAAGTCTTATAGAACTCAGCTGAAAATATATCTGGTCCTGAGCTTTTCTTGGATGGTAGGCTTTTGATGGTGTTTTCTATTTCATTACTTGGAATTGATCAGTTTAAATCATATATGACCTCCTCATTCAGTTTGGGCAGGTCATATTGTTACCGCTGTTGGCCAGTGATGAGTCCTTGCTTCCCTAATGTTGAAGAACAACACCAGAAAAGCACACACCAAGGCAAGGTCAGAGTAGAGATTAGAAGTTTATTAAAGGACAGCAGAAAAGACTTCTCCCGGAGGAAGAAGGGGACCCAAGAGGTGGAATCCAGTTGGCGGGCAAATGTGTTCCCCTTTTTATAGGTTTGGTGATGGAATGTAGGCTGGAGGGCCCGAGGGGTGGGACACAGGTGGGCCAAAAGGGCAGGAAGGACTTTTGGGATGGGCTTATCACTTCTATGGGATGGGCTATCCCCAAATCTGTTGGGGGCTGTTCATTAATTCTTCTTTGAGGTGGACTTTGGCCTAGGGCCTTTTGGGGACTTCATTAACACTCCATGAGATGTCCTGTGTTTTCCCTGAGTCATTCTCAGCATGGCCTCCATTTTAGATTTCACTTGATGTTAGACCAGATTTTCCTAACTACACTGACTACCTAATTTTAAATCTGGCTTCAATATTCCTTTAGAAATTTTTCAATGTCTTCAATATTTTCTATTTTATTAGAGCACAAAGTTTCAAAATAGTTTCTAATTATCTTCTGTATTTCAGACGTGTCCATTGTGATATTTCCTTCTTCACCTTCTATTTTAGTAATTTGAATTTTCTCTCTTTTTCTCTTCATTAGTGTGGCCAGGAGTTTATCTATTTTATTTATTTTTTCAAAAAAACAACTTTTTGTTTTGTCAATTTTTTCAATTTTTTCTTTTGTTTCAATTTCATTAATTTCAGCTCTGATTTTAATTATTTCCTGTCTTCTACTGCTTTTGGTGTTGATTTGTTCTTCTTTGTCGAGGGCTTTAAGATGTAGTGTTATGTCATTTATGTGTTGACTTTTTATTCTTTTAATAAATGCACACAATACAATAAACTTTCCTCTTAGTACTGCCTTCAATACTAAGTGTCCCAGAGATTTTGATATGTTGTATCAATATTCTCATTTACCTCTAAGAGTTTTTTATTTCATCCTTGATTTCTTCTACTGTCCATTCATCATTCGATTGTGTATTATTTAGTACCCATTTGTTACAGTATCTTCTATTTTTTATTTTATTGTTGATTTATAATTTCATTCCATTGTGGTCTGATAGAAAGCAACATATCATCTCTGTTTTTTTTTTTTTTTTGTATTTACTAAGAATTGCTTTATGGCATAAGATTTGGTCTATTTTAGAGAAGGAGCCATGTGCGGCTGAGAAGAAAGTATATTTGCTCATTGATGGATGAAATATTCTATATATCTGTTAAGTCTAAATTATTGATTGCATTATTTAGTTCTATTATTTCCTTATTTAGTTTTTGTTTGGAAGATCTGTCCAGTAGTGAGAGAAGTATGTTAATGTCACTCAGTATTGTTGTATTGTGGTCTATTTGACTCTTGAAAGTGAGAAGGATTTGTTTGATGTACATAGATGCTCCATTGTTTGGGGCATAAATATTTATAATTGTTATGTCCTGCTTATATATATATATATATATATATATATATATATATATACTTACCTTAATAAGTATTAAATGTCCTTTTTTGTCTGTTCTGATTAACTTTGGTTTGAAGTCTACTTTATCTGAAATGAGAATGGAAACTCCTGCTTGTTTTTGCAATCCATATGAGTGATAAGTTTTTTCTCATCCTTTCACCTTCAGCCTGTGAATGTTTTCCTCTGAGGTGAGTTTCTTGAAGGCAGAATATTGTTGGCTCTTGCTTTTTAATCCAATCTGCCAGTCTGTCTTTTGATTGTTGAGTTTAGGCTGTTAACATTCAAGGTTATTATTGAGATATGGTTTGAATTCCCTGTCATTTTGATTTATTTCTAGTTTTTATTTGTCTTAGTTTCTCATTGGTTGAATGCCCTTTTAGTGTAGATCCTCACTTTGTTGGTTTTCACTTTTTTTTTTCATCCTCATGGAATATTTTGTTGACCATGCTGTGTAGTGTAGGCTTTCTAGTTGTGAATTCTTTTAATTTTTGTTTATCATGGTATGTTTTAATTTCATCTTCAAATCTAAAACTTAATTTTGGCATCTGTTTTTTTCAGAGCTTGAAATATATTATTCCAGGACCTCCTAGCTTTGAGGGTCTGGGCTGAGACCTACACTGGGGTGAGAAATCAGTTGAGATCCAAATAGGTTTCCTTCTATATGTAATCAGATATTTTTTTTCTCTCACAGCCTTTAAGATTTTATCTTTATTCTCTGTGTTAGTCATTCTCATTATAATGTGTCTTAGTGAGGGTCTGCTTTAATTTTGTACATTTGGGATTCTGTATGCATCTTGTGTTTGATTTTCCATTCCATTCTTTAGGTTTGGGAAATTTCCTGCTATTATATCATTCAAAAGTTTGTGCATTCCTTTGGTTTGTATCTCTGCTCCTTTATCTATTTCAATAAATCTTAAATTTGGTCTTTTCATGTTATCCAATAATTCTTGGATGTTATGCTCATGGTTTCTTACCATCTTATCCACATGTTCAACTCTACTTTCAAGATTCTATATTTTGTTTGCATTGTCTGAGGTTCTGCCGCAGTCTGGCTGGGCACAATTCAGGAGTCACTTGTCAAAAGAAATGAACTTTATTTTTAGAACACACACGCCAAACAAAACAGCTCCTCAGGAAAAACCATCAGAGCCCAACTGCCACCACCGGCTTCCCACAAGCCTCTCCACCTCCCCCCTCCTCCTGCTCTTGAGGCCGATTGGCTGGGTCATGTGGGCAGAGCCAAAAAAGTCCCCCATTGAGCAGCTCCGTGGTCTGAAAGGGCAGGGAAACAGCCCAATGAGCATCATCACAGAGGAGCCAATCAGTTGGCAGCTAGAAGTTGCTGGGGCCGCTATGAGCCAATCATCAGCTGGCAGCTGGAAGTTTGCTGGCACCTGGAAGTTTGCTGGGGCCCCTTCGGCTGTGGCTCTCAACAAGGTTCTGTCTCCCAAGTGGTCTAGTCCATTGGTGATGATTTCTACCAAATTTATAATTTGGTTTACTGATTCCATCATTTTGAGGATTTCTGCTTATATTTTTGTTTTTGTTTGTTTGTTTGTTTACAATCTCTAACTCTTTTTTGAAATGGTTTTTTACTTCCTCTATTTTTTTTCTTTGATTTCACTCCTTATCCTATCCTTTACTTCACATATAAATTTAACTATATACAATCTGAGCTCCTTCTTGGACATTTCTTCTACTATGTTATCAGTGGTTTCTCTTGTTGAAGCATCTTGGTTTGTTTGGGATTCTTTATTTCCTTGTTTTTTCATGTTGTTGGTGTGTTTTCCCATCTGAAAGTATGGGTCTAAATCAGAAAAAAAAATTATTCTTTAGACCTATTGTGTCCCTGAAGTTTTCCAGTGCTTCATCTTTACTGATAAGACCAATATCAACAGCACCCAGTGTACACAATATATTGTTTAAAATAGCTCCCACTAAGGCATCAACTGCTTTCTGGCATTAAACTTTTTTGATGAATTCAATAACTATCTATAGTACAAACAGAATATTTGTTAAAATGATTTAGGATCTCAAATGATGGATGAAAGAACAGAGGTAGTGTAGTAGGCAATATTTTCAAGGGAGAAAGGGAGAAACTAGAAATAAAAATTCACAGGAAGAGTAGAAGAGGAGCTGACAGAGATTGGCTGTTGGTTGGAGAAACGTTGGAAATAAAATAGACAAGGGAGAGGAAGAATAAGAACAAAGGGAAAAAATAAAAGACATAAGAATACAACAAAAATGTGAAACACCATTTATATATGGTTGTCCTCCACACATTGATGCATAAATAAACAACCTGTTCCAAATATGGTAGAGAGATTAGTGAATAAAAAAAAAATAAATGTAGAATAAAGGGATACAAAAAGGTAAAGAAGAATTCAAACTATCATAATTTACTGATGATAGGATTCTATATCTAGAAGATCCAAAAAATTCCAACAGAAAACTTCTAGAGCTAATAAACGAATTCAGAAAAGTAGCAGCATATAATATCCACACCCACAAATTAAATGAATTTCTATATATCAGTGATGAATTCACCGAAAGAGAAATTAGGAAAACTACTCCATTCACAATAGTCTAAAAATAAAAAAAAAAAAAATTAAAAACTGGGAATCAATCTAACAAAAGAGATGAAAACCTCAGAAGATGGAAAGATCTCCCATGCTCCTGGAGAGGCAGAATTAATATTGTCAAAATGGCCATAATACCAAAAGCATTATACAGATTTAATGCAATTCCTATTAAAATTCCAATGACCTTTTTCATGGGATAATAATAAAAACAATCATGAAATTTTCTTGGAAAATAAGAGACAAAGAATAGCTAAAGCAATCCTTAGCAAGAAAAGTAAAGCAGGAGCCATCACAATACTAGACCTTAAACCATACTATAGAGCTATAGTAACAAAAATGGCATGGTAAGGTACCAAAATAGACTTGTAGACCAATGGTACAAAATAGAGGACACAGAGGCAAACCCCCATAAATATGGTTACCTCATACTAGACAAGGGTGCCAAAAGCATTTACTGGAGAAAAGATAGCCTATTCAACAAATGGTGCTGGCAAAACTGGAAATCTATATGTAGCAAAATAAAATTAGACCTCTGTCTCTCACCCTGCACAAACATCAACTCAAAGTGGATCAAAGATTTAGGCACTAGAACAGAGACCCTGCACCTAATAGAAGAAGAAATAGGCCCAAACCTTAACCATGTTGGCCTAGGATCCTGGGAGAGAGCCTACAGATTGGGAGAAAATTTATACTAAGCTGCACCTCCAATAAAGCACTAATCTCTAGGGTACCTAAATAACTCAAAAAACTTAACACCAAAAAAACAAATAACCCAATCAATAAATGGGCAAAGGAACTGAACAGACACTTCACAGAAGAAGAAATATGATTAATCAACAAATATATGAAAAAGTGTTGAACATCTTATGGCATTTTCCAGTAAATGGTTGGAGTGGAGAATATCATGCTAAGCAAAATAAGCTAATCCCACAAAACCAAAGGCTGAATGTTTTCTCTAATATGCAGATGCTAATTCACAATAAGGCAGGGGGCACTAGGGAAGAATAGTGTCACCTGAGATTAGGTAGAGGGATGTGATGGGAGGGGAGGAAAGGGGGTGTGGGGAGGGGAGGGGATATGGGGATAGGAAAGATAGTAGAATGAAACAGACATTATTACTGTATGTATATATGTGACTGCATGACCAATATGATTCTGCAACATGTACACTCAGAATAATGAGAAATTATATCCCATCTATGTATGATATATCAAAATGCATAAATGCATTCTACTGTCACGTATAACAAATTAAAACAAATTTAAAAAGGAGTTTATACTGGTGAATTAGATACTCTGACTTTTTAAAAATTAGTCTATAAAATTGAGGATTACTTTTAATTCCAGGACCTGGTAATATGGCCTGTGGATGGTCTGTCCATGTATATCCCCTGTTGTTCTGAAAAGACAATCTCATGAGATGACTACTGCAGTTGCATAAATGAGAACAAATGTAGAGTACAAATGTGACTGGCTATTCCTTACTCATTCACCATTATAAGGTTCTTTTACAAGAGTGCTATCATTAGTTGGGATAGGCAGAGAGAGAATAATTTCTCAATCACTCAGAAAATATTACAGGACTCTTCCTTCGGGGCCTTAATCTCTTTCTCCTAGTCAGCTTTCACTAAAGTGCCTTTTATACTATTTTGCTAAGTGTTTTGTTCCTGGTGATTCACTTGTAATACAAATATAAGCATTGCTTATTGTTTTTTTTTCTTTTTCTTAAAGACATCTGAAAAGTAAAGGAAAATAAATTATAATGTATAGAAAAATAGATAAATTCCCAGAGTCATAACCTCCTTGAAAGTGGTGTGTTCCTTTTGAAAGAATTAAGTAAAAATTTTCTTTAGCTACAGGCCTCAAAGAAAAATGTGAAGATAAATAACTCTTCTTCTGCTTGAGAGTAGGGCACCTAATAAAAAAGGAATATAACTATATCCATGTAGTGGGATGTCAATTTGTTGAAATAATGACAATTATAATGTTCTAATTTATAGAATAGATATCATATGACAGATAAGTGTTTTACATGCTTTATGGTATTTAAAATTTTGCCACATAAGCTTGAAATAATGACTATGATTTTATATATCAGATATTTAAGGCTTCATATATTTATGCAACATGCTTATAGTCAAAATGTATAAAACAAAGATTTGAACTTAAAGTCAAATATGGACATATTTTTAATCTAAAAGATATATATATATATATATATATATATATATATATATATATATAAAAAATACTTAACACAGATAACTTCATATAAACAATGTTGTTTTAAATTCTGATCTTTACTTGCAATATACCTCAGATGCTAGCTTGTGATGGGATAGAAATTTCTCCTATTCTGTCTTGGGAGCTGAGGCTGGAGGATCATGAGTTTAAAGCTAGCCTCAGCAAAAGCAAGACCCTGTCTCTAAATTAAAAAAAAAAAATAGGGCTGAGAGTATGGCTCAATGGTTCAGTGCCTCGGAGTTCAATCCCTGGTACCCTACCCCGTTCCCCCTCCCCCCGCCAAAAAAAAAAGAAAAGAAAGAAAGAAAGAAAGAACAAGACATCTTTTCTATTCCTAGAAAAAAAAATTGTGTCAAAATTTTCTGATCCATTGCCTTATATACTTGTATGCCCGTCCATGGGCAATTTAAAAGATGACTATTCTAAGATGTTCTCCCCTCTCAGATTTTATGCATTGCTTTCCCATTTTCTAGTATGTTTACTTAAACCAACAACAACAAAAACAAATCATTTCTTTCTTTTAAATAAAACAAAGTTTATTTGATCTATTAGAACAGGTTGTGATCAAAAGTGAGGATAGCTTGTGGAATTTGTAGCCAGGGCTTCTGATTTGTGTCCTTGGTATTCTTTAATCACTGAGAATTATACTCTTATCCTAAGTCTATATTATTCATTCTCTGGAGTCCCAGGTAAAACAAAACAAAACAAACAAACAAACAAAAAACAAGGAATTTAGTACTTTGAATATATTGTTTTAGAAAAAATTGTTTAGTTCTTTTAAAACATTATTTCTTTCAAAATGAAAACTTCATTTCACCTTTTTCAGTCTGAGCATATGACACAACCAGTCCTCTAAGAAAGGACAAGCAAGGAAAGGGAGGTGATGTCAGCTGTATGCTGGACTTCAGGTTACGAAGGATTCACCTGAGACTGGTTTCTGACTGACTAAAAATACAACAAAGACTTCCCGCTCAGATAATGGATTAAGCACACATGGTTATCATCTGTTTCAAGACTCCAGTGAAATGATAGCAAAAGGAAAAAAAATGTAATAATAACACAAAGAAAAGAAGAGTGGTACCGATTCAAACAATTGTTAGAAAATAGAACAAAAAGAATTTCTGAGTTAAGAAACAGAGGAAAAACACTGTAGCCAAAGATATATAGGAAAGGAGCCGCTGCCAAGAAAGAAATCTATTTGCCCTCTAGCACCCTAAAGAGACTCAGAAACAAGCATTTCAAGTATTTCAGAGGAAAGGAAGGAGAACAGGGCTCTGAGGATTGATCCAAGTAGAAGGAAGAGTTTTCCCTTCCAAATCCTGTCAACTTCTGACTACCTAATACAGCCAGAGGCATTTATCCCTCAGCAAATGAAAAGGAAATTTCTTCTGTAAACAAAACTTTGTCTGGAGATTGTGAAAAGCAAGTCTTAGCACACCAGAGCAAAGCCCGGCAGATGCTGGTTCCTCAAGGCCACAGGATAAGGTGGACAGGGTCCTGCCTACCCATGAGGTCAAGCCTTCAATTTCATAACTATTTACAGACATGTGTAAAAATAGAAGTCTTTGAATGATTCATTCTGAAGTAGGGAAGTTGATCCAGGTATGTTAATAAATCCTGAAACATAAATTTCTTCATTCAAAAGTAATAGTTAAATCCTAATAATATGCCTTACAGTATTCTAGGCACTGGAGGAAAAGCAGTGAACAGAAACAGTCAACAAACTCTGCTCTAATGAAGCCTGGTGGGAGACAAATACGGAAATTTTGGAAAGTGACAGAATGTTACAATCAGAGAAAAATAAAGAAGAAATGCAGGGGAAGTGAAAAAGGAGAGACATGACAATTTTTAAAGGTGTTGCCACAGGAGTCCTCACTGAAAAACAATATCTGTGAAAAGACCTGAAGATGTGACAGCTGTCTTAGTGGATACTTTAAAAATAAAAAGTGGGAATTTTTTAAATTTCCTATCTGTACCTGTAGGTATATCTCAAATGCCTTCATGTGATGGGATAGAAATTTTTTATATTCCAATATTAGAGGAAAAGCCTTGAGGTCAAGATAATGCGTGAACATTCAAAATAAGTGTTCAAGTGTAGAGGTATATATGTTTGGATTGCAATGAAGATATTAAGAAATGAGGTTTAAGGAATTAATGTGAGGCTGGATTGTATAAGGACACATAAGTCTTTAAAAATAACTTTGGCATTTTTATATCCAATAAGGTACACAAATCTTAAGTTTGCTGTTCAATGAATATTGACAAGCAAAAGGTCCATTGTAACCATAGGCTGGACCAAGATTAAGAACTTGCCCATTGCTCCATAAAGATTTTTGTGCTTCCTTTTCCACTCAATTCCCTCAACCAATCAAGAATTCAATTTCCCTCATCATGGAGTAGTCATATATATTCTTGAACATTATGTAGATGTTTATTATCCAACATGTGTGTCCTGCTGTCTGGTTTCTTTAACTAACAAAATGTGAGGTATATATATGATTACATCAGTAGCCCATTTCCTTTTTGTTATGTATAATTATAATTTTATGGACAATTAAGATCTAAGAGTTTTCAATATAAATTATAACTTCATTAAAATGTAAATATTTATGTGACATGTGACAAATGCTATTAAATAACTTTCAATGAAAGAACCAAGGGAAGATTAAAAAAAGAGGTGAATGTACAAATGTTACTTGGAAATCCATGAACAGAGGAAGAAAGAAAAGAAACTCAGAGATAATTACATGTTCAAATATACCCACAATGAAAAAAGAAATTCCACATAGCTCAGTATTCATGACAAATCTGATAGATTATTAGGAGAGAAACAGGAGAAAGAAGCAGAGTCAATATGAAGCTACATCTTATATACTGACATGAACATTTGGTTTTACACTGTAGGCTTCAGAAAAGCACTGAAGAGCTCCCATCAGGTTATGAGGTAACAAAGGTAAACATACTCTAGAGGGTTTTGGTCCTTTATGGAGCAAAATTAAAGACACTATTTAACTCAGTGTTACTTAATCAATTCTCCAGCTCAAGTAGAGTTCATCCCAGGGATGCAAGTTTGGTTTAACACACAGAAATCAATAAATGTAATTCATTACATAAATCAAACTAAAGGCAAGAATCATATGATCATCTCAACAGATGCAGAAAAAGCATTTGACAAAATACAGCATCTCTTCATATTTAAAAGTAGGGATAATAGGAAAATACTTTGACATTGTAAAAGCTATCTAGGCTAAGTCCAAGGCCAACATCATTCTAAATGGAGAAAAATTGAAAGCATTCCCTCTAAAAACTTCAACAAGACAGGGATGCCCTGTTTCACAACTTCTATTCAACATTGTTCTTGAGGCTCTTGCCAGAGCAATTAGACAGGAAAAAGAAATTAAAGGGATATAAGTAGGAAAAAAAAACTCAAACCATCACTATTTACTGATGACATGATTCTATATTTAGAAGATCAAAAAAATTCCACCAGAAAACTTCTAGAACTCATAAATGAATTCAGCAAAAGCAGGATATAAAATCAACACCCAGAAATCAAACATATTCCTATACATCACTTATGAATTTACTGAAAATTAAATTAGGAAAACTACCCCATTCACAATATCCTCAAAAAATAAATCAACAAAATACTTGGAAATCAATCTAAGAAAAAAGGTGATGAAAAATACAGAATACTAAAGAAAGAAATTGAAGAAGATATTAGAAAATGGAAAGAACTCCAATGCTCCTGGATAGACAGAATTAACATTGTTAAATGACCATACTATCAAAAGTGTTATACAGATTTAATGCAATTGCTATTAAAATACCAATGATATTCTTCATAGAACTAGGAAAATAAATAATGAAATTTATTTGGAAAAATGAAGACCCTGTAGCTAATAAAAGAAAAAGTAGGGCCAAATCTCCATCATAAAGGATTAGGCCCCTACTTCCTTAATAAGATTCCTATAGTACAAGAATTAAAATCAAGAATTAATAAATAGGATGGATTTAAACTAAAAAGCTTCTTCTCAGCAGAAGAAACAATCAGTGAGGTGAATAGAGAGCCTACAGTTTGGGAGCAAATTTTTACCACTTGGACATCAGATAGAGCACTAATCTATAGGGTAGATAAAGAACTCAAAAAGCTAAACTCAAGAAACACAAATAACCCAATCAATAAATGAGCCAAGGAACTGAACAGACATTTCTCAGAAGGTGATATACAATTAATCAATAAATATATGAAAAAATGTTTAACATCAAAACTACTCTAAGATTTCATCTCACTCCAGTCAGAATGGCAACTGTTGAGAATACAAACAACAATAAGTGTTGGTGAGGATGTGGGGGAAAGGCACACTCATACATTGCTTGTAGGTCTGCAAAATGGTGCAGACCCACCAGCAATGTATGGAGATATGGAAAGCAGTATGGAGATTTTGTGGAAAACTTGGAATGGAACCACCATTTTACCCAGCTATCCCACTCCTTGGTCTATACCCAAAGGACTTAAAAACAGCATACTACAGGGACACAGCCATACCAATGTTTATTGCAGCTCAATTCACAATAGCTAAACTGTGGAACCAACCTAGATGCCCTTCAGCAGATGAATGGATAAAGAAAATGTGGTATAAATACACAATGGAATATTACTCAGTAATGAAAGAAAATGAAATCATGGCATTTGTAGGTAAATGGATGAAGCTGAAGAATATAATGCTAACTGAAGTAAACCAAGACCAAAAAACCAAATGCCAAATGTTTTCTCTGATATAAGGAGGCTGATTCATTCTGGGGTTGGGGGGGGAATGGGAAGATTAGACAAACTGTAAATAGGACGAAGAAGAGGGAGAGGGAGGAAGTGGGCAAGGGGGGAAAAAGATGGTGAAATGAGATGGACATCACTTACCCTGAGTATATGCATGAAGAAGACAAGAATGGTGTGAATATACTTTGTATACAAGCAGAGTAATGAAAAAAATGTGTTCTATATATGTAATATGTATTATAATGCATTCTGCTGTAATATATAACAAATTAAAATATTTTTTTTTTTAAATTAAGTAGATGGCAAGATTGAAATTATGAATCTCCAGTCTTCCATTAAGTATTCAATTATAACTTTTGGAACTAAAATATCAAGCTGTTAACAATAAATAGAAAGTTACGCTTAATAGTAAATAGGATGTTTCTTAAGAGAGGTTGTTCAGCTAAAAGAAAAGTCAATAGAAAATGTCTATACTAAATTCTGGAGAGCAAATTAGATGAAATATTCAGAAGATAATATTCAGAAAATTATATATCAGTTGTTTCTTATCTGGTGGAGAGGGTCTAATTGTAAATGGAGCTGCAGAAAAGAAAAGGCAACAGATAACATGAAAACAGTTTTTTAAACATTCTTAGCCTATGAATTTTTTAATGTATTTAGGGGTATTAAATTACATACTCATGAAGCACTGCAAATGCCAAACCCATTAACTAAATAGAAAGAAATTTGAGAGAATCATAGTAAAACTTCTGGAAACCAACAAAGGAAATAAAATCTTAAAAGAATGAGCAAATAAGACATATTTACCTGCAGATGAAACAATAATGTTGAAAATTGATATTTAAAAAAATAATGGAAGCCAAAGACAATTGAATGGCATTGTTAAAATGCCAAAAGGAAAGCATGGTACTATAATTTCTATCTAGAATTTGGTATACCACAAATATTTATTCTTCAAATTAAAACAATCTTAAACAAAAATCCAAGTAATCTGTTATCAGCAAATGTGCACTAAAATTAATATTAAAGGGATATTTCTAGAAAAGCAAAAATAACCCTAGATAAAAATGTCAGTGCGTGAGAAAAAATGAAAAGTCCATTACTGTTATTGTTTAATATGATTCAATTATATACATATCCATAGTTTGATTACCAGCACTCTAATTTGCAAATCATTACTTGCATATCTTTCTCTTAGGTGTACATGTAGAAGTAGAATTACTTAGTCATAGCATGACTGCATATTTAACTACATAGCAAGTTATTCCACTGTTTTACCATTTTATATTACAGTCAACACTGTATGAAAGTTCCAGTTGTTCTACACCCTTCTCAGGAGACCTATTGTTGATATCAATTTTGATCACTCACTTACTTAATGACTAGTAATGCCAAATATTACAAATACTGAGCTTTCAGATATCTTATTTGCCAGGTGCATTATTGTCATGCTTTCCTCCCTAGTTTAATTGGGATGTTTGATTTTAATTATTGATTTGTGAAGATTATTTATGTATTTTTATACTAGATTTTTATATATGTATTCCATATATTTCTTCACAATGCGACATTGTTTTAATTTTCTTAATAAGCTCGTAGATTTGTTTTTATGTTTCTTAGAGGTTTATTATAAACATGTTTTGAATTTTTGTCAGTTTTTCTATATCTACTAAAATACAAAGATGTCGATTTTCTAATTTTTTGAAATTTTATTTCTAGTTTAATTACATTTTGTTTATGAAATCTTCAAATTGGAATCAATATTATTGCCTTTCAAAAAGTAAATGGAGGGCTGGGGATTTGTCTCAGTTGGTAGAGTGCTTGCCACATATGCACAAGACCATGGGTTCAATTCCCAGCACCACACAAAAAGTGAATGGATAAATTAATTGTGGTTTATAAAAACAATTGAACACCACTCAAGAGTAATAAAGAGAATGAAACTATTGCTACATTCAAGAACGTGGATGATGGCTCAAAAACATATTCACAAAGGAAATCCAATGTAAAGGAGTTCTACTATATGATTACAGTTGTATGAAATAAAAAAGCCAGCAAAACTAATCTATGTTGATAGAGGGCAGAGCCTTGGAAGCCTTGAGCCAGAGGTGGGAGAATGATTAGCTGTAAAATACATGAAAAATCCTTTACGTTTTGGAAATATGCTTTATCTTGACTTCGATGTTACTTTCAAGGGTGTGTGCATTTAATTAGACTAAACAAATGGTACCCTTAAATGATACATTTTATTGTATGTAAAATTAGCATTAATAAAAAATTAGCTTAACAGGGTTTTATAAAATAGTTTCCAACATTAATCATATCCTAGACCATTTGGGCATAAGTATAACCTTTTGTTTGTCCATTTATCTAAATATGTCAATAGCTCTGTTCCTACAATACATTATCAACTTAATATATAGGTATATACTAGGAAATACTCAAGTACTCTGGAATATAAGTGAAAGGCATCAGATGTCTTTACAAAGGATGTGCTTGAGATTAAAAGAACTACTGAAAATATATTTTTGACAGAAATCTCTAGGCTTCCAAGAAAATGGATGCTCTCTACTTTTTATGATATATTAACCTACACAAATAAAAGAATTTTTGGTTCTTGTGCAAGTATTCTGCAAGTAATAGTTAGTAGAATAACATTAAGAGTCTAGTTTGCTTCAGATATAAATATAACTACAAGGAAATGTTCACTGGTAGATATAGATAAAAATTCTCATGAAGTTGAATGTCATCCAGTCTAATGTTTTCAGAAAGGAGAATAGTGACTATATATTATATTCTGTTTCCATCACCAGCCCTTCAGATATGTGGAAGGGTAGAAAATGTGAATCTTAGAGAATATTCTGAAAGATCTGCTTTTATTGTTGCAAAGGAACTTCAAAATAGAATTGTAGCTTTGGAAAAGCTTTGCATATATTTTAACATAAGTTTGATAATTTCATTTATTATTCACAATTAGCCACATTCGAAGATGTTGTGACATTTATGACTGACTTAAGGCAAAGAAGAAAACTGGCAGGTTCATGAATTGTTATAGTTTACATATGAGGTGTCCCCCAAAACTCATATATGAGACAATGCAAGAAAGTTTAGAGGTGAAATGATTGGGTTATAAGAGATTTCACTTAACTCAGTGCATTAATGACTTGATAGGAATTAACTATTTTTTTTCTTTTTTAAGAAAATTTTTAAAAATTTGTTCCTTTTGGATACACATGACAGTAGAATATATTTTGACATATTATAAATCATGGAGTATAACTTCCCATTCTTATAGTTGCATATAAAGTGGATTTACACTGGCTGTGTATTCATATATGAACATAGGAAAGATATGACTGCTTCATTCTTTTATTTTTCTTATTTTCATCACCCCTTCCTTGCCTTCATTACTCTTTCTCTAATCCAATGAACTTCTATCTGCCCCTTCTATTGCATGTTAGCATCTGCATATCAGAAAGAATGTTTGGCCTTTGTTTTTTTTTTTTTTTGGGGGGGGGGGAGGAATTGGCTTATTTCACTTCACATGATTGTCTCTAATTCCTTCAATTTACAGGCAAATGCCATAATTTTGTTATTCTTTAAGGATGAGTAATATTACATTATTTATATGTACACATTTTCCTTATCATTTACCAATTGAAGGGCACCTAGCTTATCTATTGTGAGTTGAGATGCCCTAAACATTAATGTGACCACATCATTATAGTATGCCGACTTTAAGATATTTGGGTATATGCCAAGGAGTGGGATAACTGGGTCAAATGGTGGTTCCATTCCAAGTTTTCTGAGGAATCTCCATACTGCTTTTGCAGTATGGACTGGTTGCCCAGTTTGCATTCCCACCAGCAATTTATGAGTGTAATTTTTTCCCCACATCCTTGCTAACATTTATTGTTACTTATATTCTAGATAATTGCCATCCTGACAGGAATGAAATAAAATCTCATTGTGATCTTAATGTCCATTTCTCTAATTGCTAGAGATATTGAACTTTTTTTCATATATTTATCAACTGATTGCATTTCTTCTCCTGTGAAGTGTCCATTCACTTCTTTTGACCATTTATTCATTGGGATATTTGTTTTTTTGGTATTAAGTTTTGTGAGTTCTTTGTATATCTTGAAGTTTAATGCTTTATCTCGAAGTGCATATAGTAAAGATTTTCTCCTATTCTGTAGGCTCCCACTTCACATTCTTGTTTCTTTTGCTCTGAAGAAGATTTTTAGTTTGATGTCATCCCATTTATTAATTCTTGATTTTACTTCTCATGCTTTAGGTTATTGTTGAGGAATTTGTTTCCTACGATGACATGATGTGAAGTTAAACCTGCTATTTCTTCTAGTATGCACAGGGTCTCTGGTCTAATGCCTAGGTCCTTGATTCATTTTGATTTGAATTTTGTACAACATGAGAACTAGGAGTTTAATTTCATTTTGCTACATGTTGATTTCCAGTTTTCCCAGCACCATTTGTTGAAGAGGCTATCTTTTTTTTTTTCCAATAAGTTTACAGAATCTTTGTCTAGTATGAGATAACTGTATTTTTGTGGGTCTGTCTCCATATCTTCTATTCTATACCATTGGTCTTCATTTTTTTTTTTTGGTGCCAATACCATGCTAGTTTTGTTACTATAGCTCTGTAGTGAAATTTTAAGTCTGGTATTGTGATGCCTCCTGCTTCACTTTTCTCACTAAGGTTTGCTTTGGCTATTCTGGGTCACTTATTTTTCCAGATGCATTTCATGATGACTTTTTCTATTTCTATGAAGAACATCATTGGAATTTTAATAAGAATTGTATTAAATTTATATAGTGATTTTGGTAGTATGGCCATTTTGACAATATTAATTCTGTCTGTCCAATAAGATAAAATATATTTACATCTTCTGAGTTCTTCAATTTCCTTCTTTAGTTTTCTATAGTTTTTATAGTAGAGATCTTTTCCCTCTTGTTAGATTGATTTCAAAATTACTTTTTGAGGCTATTTGAATGGGATAGTTTACCTGATTTCTTTTTCTTGTTGTTTGTGTGTCTACCCATCTAACAGTATAAAACGAGGCGGTAGAGTTTCTACCCTATAGACTTATAGTGTATCTGAAGGTTTCCAGTTCCTTACCATTTAGGAGGAGACAAATAATAACAATAACAAATGTAAACAGTATATAGCATTAAAAAAATGTTCCTGCTATGGTATCTATAATGTTAATTGTCCCAATAAACAGAAATTATATAAGCAGTTATTGCCTAAAATAAAAATAGTAAGCTTGCAAAATGGTTTGCAATTTTAAATGGTGGACAAGGAGAGAATAGAAGTGATGAGGATGTGATGATTATGAGGGAGGAAGAGAGAAGAAAGAAGTCAAAAATTAAAGAAGAGTGAAAGAGAATAATAGATATTGGCTATTAGAAGAAGAGAAGAGAGAACGAGAATCAAGGGAAATAGATAAGTGAGAAATATATATATATATATATATATATATATATAAACATTATAAAAACTAAAAAATAAAAGAATACAAAACAAAGCTAAATATACTAATCAAGCAAAAATGCTAGAAATGAGCAAAAAAAAAAACAAATATGAATATGTATAAATGTCCTCAAACCATGAAGGTCACAATTAAACAGAAAAAAATGAAAAAAAAAAGATCTTGATAAAAAGTTGAAGAATTGTTTCCATTGGACTTTAAAAGATTCTCAACTTGCCTTCTCAGCTATTTTAGGTAGGATCTTCTGGAGCATGATTCTTGCTTCACCCTCAGGGTGGGGTTGCTGGTGTGAGAGAGGTAGTAGTTCCCATAGGCAGAATTCCTGGAGGTGGGATTTATGCTGAGGTAGGCTCTAGGCTCTTCACTGATTGCCATTTGATCTGAAGATTTTAAATCAGTACACCTCTAAGGCCCAGCAATTGCTGGT
The DNA here is from genome assembly GCF_964194105.1 of Spermophilus citellus. Classification (NCBI taxonomy): domain Eukaryota; kingdom Metazoa; phylum Chordata; class Mammalia; order Rodentia; family Sciuridae; genus Spermophilus; species Spermophilus citellus. The sequence goes on along the minus strand of NC_138191.1, from coordinate 78,093,488 downwards.
CCAAGTGAGAATACAGCACCTCAGAAATTTCCCCTGCAATCCATTCATGTGGTAGAGGAGCCAATTCTTAGTCCACTCTGTCTCCTGCAGTCCTCATGTTTCTTGGTCTTGGTTCAGTCTCCAAATTCAATATCTCCCACCCCAGTCCTTTCAAATTAACAGTTTCTCTTACCTAGTCCTGCAAGCAGCCAGATTGTAGCAGGTAGAGAAGAGGCGGTGGGTTTCCATGACCAGTAGTCCCCTGTGTAACCTCTCTCCACATTTGATTTTCTCCTGGTCACTTAGGCACACTCTATGTCCTTTAGTGTGGTTTTGCTAGGCCTGTATTTCTGGCCAAATTCAGGTTTGCCAGGAATCATCTCCTTCATCTGCCAGCTCCTATGCAGCTGCAAATGGTTCCTTCCTCTGTTCTTCACACCTTCACATGAAGCCAGAAGAGATCAAAACCACCCCATCCCACCCCCCTGCACAAGGATATTGTGCAGCATGCCTTTTAGTTTAGTAGGGCATGTCTTTGTTCTCTAACCTCTCTGAACCCAGACAAGCCTTACACCTTCTAAAATGTGTTTTTTGGGGTTTTTTGTTTGTTTGTTTGTTATGTTTTGTTTTGTTTTGTTCTTCATTTTCTTATTCTTCCACTGTGCTCTTGGAGGGACCACATTGGCTGGTGCCTCAGGTTATGGCAGGGGCTGAGGTGCTTGGGGTTTCTTCCTTATTTTTTTTATATATATCCAATCCTCTGTATCCCAGATCTGCACTGAATGTCCAGTATAAAACTCCATTAAAGTACACCTCTTTTTTTTTGGGGGGGGGGGTCACTCACTTTGCTGAGAAACTCTGTGTATGCTTTCTTGGTTTCATGTCATAGAGTAACCAAGGAAGTAAATGTTCTCTATTCTGCCAGCTTGAAACCACCCCCAGGAATTATCTTAATAGTAAATGTAGGTAGGTAGGATGTAACTGGAGGAGGTGGGTCCTTAGGGTGTGTCTTTTGGTTTTATATTTTGTTCTAGTGAGAAAGACTTATTCTCTCTGCTTTTTAGTATGATTCTTAAACCACTTCCCTCTGCCACATTCCTCCACCATGATATTCTGTTTCACCTGAGCCCCAGGAATGGAGCCAGCTGTCTATGGAGTGAAATCTCTGAAACTGTAGCCCCCCAAAAACTTTTCCTCCTCTAAAATTGTTCTTGTCAGTTCTTTTAGTTCCAGCAATTAAAAAACGTAACTTAATCAATGCTTGAAGAATAAATGTGAGTCTAAGTGTTGAAAATCATTTTGGGTGAAGAATACAGGCCATGTTTCTGTGGTCTGCAGCAAGGAAAAAATAAAACTTCCATGGAAGCTTGTTTGGGCTTTAGAATGTATAGTAGGACTGAGAAGTATGATTGCCCAAGAATATTTCCCAGTGCAAGTAAGCATAGAAACATTCTATGTCTTGAATCATCAGTACTAAACCAGTGTTGTTTAAACTTTTAAAACTGCAACTCACAGTACAGACTGCATTTTAGATAACAACCTGGTATGTTATGCACATCACACACACACAAACACACACACACATACACACCCCTCTTCAATATTTCACAAATCTTCAGTCATTCTTAATTACCTCTTCTATATTACTCTAGCACATGCCATTTTTTATGTTAGTTTCCTTCCTTCTCAGTAAATAGAATTCACAGTCTACAAGAATTTATTGATCTGACTCTATTGTGATTAAAAAAGCAGAGGGCTTAATAAACAATAACCTCCAATGATTTCTGTGATTAAGGCAAACCTGATTTGATGTGAAATTATTAATGATTATTGTGAAGTAAAATTAATTAATCAATCCTTTGTTCCTGATATTTTCAAGTATTATAATTAAGTAAAATTTGATATTGTAAATTTTAATAAAATGCAATGTATAATCTTAGGAAACATTAGGAAATGAAGAATTATAAAATCCTTTTTTTCTGTTATTACATGAACTCTTTTAAAATTTGTAATTATTTCAAAATTTATGAAGAATTATAGCACAATTTAGTGCAAAGTTAAATGACATTCTAATCTGTCAAAAAATATAATGTCTTGACTGATGCAGATCTACATATTTCAAATATTTAAACTAAATCTTCAAAGTTTACTTTGCTTTGTAATACAGAACGATGGTTTTAGAATGGAGTATGCTCTGCCTATTATAAAAGAGTAGCTAGAAATAACTTCCTCAAAAGAGCTGCTAAACATTAAAAATTAAAGTATAATGGGTTGATCATCTTTCATCTGCTTTCAAAAGAAAGCATGAGCAAATACTTTTTAGAGAAATGTACTCAGTTCATTAAATTCCAACTATGGCCCTGCAATTAGATTTACAGCCTTAAAAAAAAAACAAATTTTATTATGTAATTTATAGTCTAGTGGTGAAGTTAGGTCTTAAAAAGATGAAAACCTAAGTAATTTCATGAAATATATGGTAACTTAAATGAAGATGAGTATGTTGGATAAAAATAAAACAGAAAAGTGAGGGAGTTCTCAGGGGTTTATAGAGAAGTTTTTGAAGACCTTACTAAGAAGGTAATTCTTGAATAAATGAATGAATCTGCCTTGTGGAGGAAGGACAGTCCAGGCACAGACGTCTTCTAAGGGTTTCAAGCATAAGTTGGAAATTGAAATCACCATATGTATATTTACAAGCTATTTGAGAAATGGGAAACCAATTTCAAAGGAACTGACTTTTGGACTTTTTATTCCCTTTAAGAGTGGAAGTGGAACATGCTCAGAACTAAGAAAAGAGATCAGAAGATCAAAATTTTTTTTGTTAATATGATAACTGGACCTCTGGATAGATAGGCTAATCATATGACTGGGAAGAAGGTATTTATATAAAAAAATGTTCTTAAGAGTAAAAACCCCAGTTTTCCTTTGCTTATAATAAGTGAACTTAAAATCATCTATTTTTGAGGTATACCTCCTTGGACAATGCTATTTAGGTTGTTACATAAGACTAAACACTTGCTACTGTTTGAGGTAAGAACATGAGTTTCTTTCTTGGGGTCATAATTACTCTGAGCCAAAGAGTGAGCATTCATGGACAAACAAAAGACCTAGGAGTAGGCCTCAGGCTCCAGGATCATTCCATGCTTCTATTAGCATCTTGATTTATTGTATACTTAAAATTATTATTACAGTGTGATATTAAGTAAGATCACTCACTAATCATTGTGAATGAGACTTCAGAAGACAATCCTTTGTATTAGTTCAAGAAGGTATTCAATTTGCAATGTATGCTTAAATTTCAGGTTTACTCAATGCTAAGTTATGTATTACTGAAGTCTTGATTTTACTTAATAGTAAATCACCATAATGGCTATCTATTTGTTATGTCTGATCACATTTCTTTCCTTTTCTTGCTGCTTCACTAGAGAAACCTTCCTTGATTTTCACAAGGTTCTATTGTGATAGATAAATTTTGTTCAGCTATTCCCCACTGCTCTCTTTTTCATGGACAGGTGCAAAATTCAAGATTAACCAATTGAGTCTTTTTTAGTAAGATTAAACATGTAATCTAGGAAAGGAAGGGAAAATATTAACATCAGGGGCAATATCCTGAATGTATTGGTCATGTATTCCTTTTTTTTTTTTTTGATTGCCCTGGTTCAAGTAGTGAATAAAATGAAAATAATCTGTGCTTTTGTTTGAAAGTGGATGTGAAAATTTTAGATCACAAATAGAAGGCAAGAAATGTTTAAAGTCAAATTTAAAAATTCTATTATCTAAAATATATTATTAATCTGCAAACATCTACATAGAATGTCAACTTATTGCTTCCAGGAGTATACCATAGTATACCATAGTATCTTGATGTAAAAATTTCAAAATAGTTGGGCACGGTGGTCCATGCTTGTAATCCCAGTGATTTGTTAGCCTAAACAAATCAGGAAGATCAAAAGTTTTAAGCAGCCTCAGAAATTTATTTAGAACCTCTCTCAAAATAAAACATAAAATGGAACTGGTAATATAACTCAGTGGTAGAGCACCCCTGAGTTCAATTCCCAATACTGATACTGTCGGTTATAGGTGACGAGTCCTGCTTCCCCATATGTCAAAGTCTGAACATTAGAGAAGCATGCCAAGGCAAACATATAAAGCATATAGAGTGGGGAAGAAGGGGGCCACAGCTGGTATCCTGATATCCCAAGAAGTGAGGTGTTCTGCCCTTTTTATATGTGCAAGGCTTCCTTTGTGGTATCTTTCTCCTTCCTGCTTACTTGACTAGTTCCAGGAATGCTATTGGGATGGCAAAAAGGTGGAAACCAGGTGGGCTGAAGGGGGGAGGACAGGATGGTACAACCTAGAACACATTAACAAACTTATAACTCCCTGTCCTAAGGAGGGGCAATTCCTAGGACAGGTTACCTTGGCAACAGGTTGGAGCAAGGGCAGGTTTTGGATAAGGATGGAGCAATGACTCTGAAGAAATTAACATTTCAATCCCTCAGGGGACAATCTCCAACTTCCGGGACTCACTCAAAATTGGCCTCCTTGATTCTACCTGACTCAATTTACCTGTCTATACTGACTGCCTGTCTAATCTGGCTTCAATACCACATAGCACAAAAAATGTCAAACTTCAGTAAAATTTCTAGGAGAGTTTACTAAAATTCAAAATCATGAGTCCTATAGGATTTAGTACATCTGCCTTTTTAACAAACAATCAGGTGTTTCCTAAGGAATTGGAACAATGAGAGCAAATTGAACTAGAGAGATCACATTTTTAAAATTATAATCCAGCATATTTTGACTTTCATAAAGCTTATAAATACAACTCTCAATGTCTCTAGGAATGGAGGATGTGTTTTTGTGTGGGTGTGGGTGTGGCTGGGGGGTAGGCTTGCTTAAGAGATTCCATGTAAAATAGCAGAATGGAATGGAAAATTAAATGGAGTAGAGAATGAATTATCTCCTGAAAGAGAAATTAAAATGAATGCCAAAATATTGGACATGATGAAGTCTTGACAATAGGAAAAGGAATTGAAAGTATGTAAAACAAGAAATGGTAGTTTAAGGAGAGATACTTATTTCTCAGATTAAAGAAAAATAGATGTATAGGGAAAAGAACTGACAATGAAGGAACAAGGAGACTACAGAGAAATGAAACATAAAAAGACCCATCAGCATTTGACTTCAACAACTACCCCAGCACTATTATTATCCATGAAATGAAGTGCACTTTCGTGGGGTCTTCAAGCTGAGGGTTCATTACAGGAAATTAATTGAAAAAGAAAAGTAGGCCACATACATACAGAACTAATGAAAAAAAAAGAAAGAAAAGAAAACACATGTAAAAGCTTTCCGATTAACAGTTGCTTTTCAAAAATCATAAGGTTGAATAAAACTGCAAAACAATATCCCAAAATGATTCAAGTGTCCTCAAATAAGCATTTATGTTTGAAGAAGCACTTTGAATCTGAATATCAAAAATCACAGAACAAAAGTGAACCAGAAAAGCTAGAAGAAATTAAACAAGAAATAAATCCAACAAAGAAGTAGAAGAAAAACATAAAACTATATTTGAAATTGAAAAATAAATTATAAAGCATAAAAGAGACAATGGATTTTAAAATTAAAGCCAAAGAAGAAAAGAAACAGGGCAAGAGAGTTTAGATAAAGAAGAAATTTTAAAAAGCATTAAAAATAAAAATCACAAATAAGGAAGATAGGCAAAAGAGGCAAATATATGTACAACTAGCATCACTAAAGAAACAAGAAACAATGCAATGTTAAAATATATATATAATACTAAAACTACTTTTTAAGAAAATTTCCAAAAAAAATGTTAAGACCTGAACTTAAACATCAAAAGTTTTCACTGGTTGTTAGTAGAAACTGACTCAAATGAGCTCTAAAACATATCCTAGGAAATGATTAGAATTTGATGATGAAAAAATTTCACCAGAGAGAGATGAGATTTATAAAGGCAAGATAATAATACTAAAATTAGATTTCTTAAAAGCAATGTACAAGGCAACAATGCAGAAGAATTTTAAAAAGTTACGTAAACCAGTGTCAAACATATGCTAGTCCCCATGAATTAAGGTGATAGGAAAACAGTATTCTACGGTGCCAGAACTCAGTGAATACTATAGATCTGTGTCCTTACTAAAGAGTCTACTGCGTATTATAGATCTTTTACCTCTTTCATTGATTCCCAAGTATCTTAATTTTTTTTTTGAGGCTATTGAGAACGAGGTAGTTTTCCTCATTTCCCTTTCTGAGGATTTGTCACTGATATACAGAAATGCCTTTGATTTATGGGTGTTGATTTTATATCCTGCTACTTTGCTGAATTCATTTACTAGTTCTAGAAGTTTTCTTGTGGAACTTTAAGGGTCTTCCAAGTATAGAAACCTATCATCAGCAAATAGTGTCAATTTGAGTTCTTCTTTTCCTATGTGTATCCCTTTAATTTCTTTCGTCTAATTGCTCTGGCCAGTGTTTCAAGAACTATGTTAAACAGACAGGATGAAAGAGGGCATCCCTGTCTTATTCCAGTTTTTAGAGGAAATGCCTTCAATTATTCTCCACTTAGAATGGTATTGGCCAAGGGCTTAGCCTAGATAGCCAAATAACCCAATCAATAAATGGGCCAAGGACCTGAAAAGAGACTTCTTAGAAGATGATGTATAATCAGTCAACAAATGCATGAAAAATTTTTTATCATCACTAGCAATTGGAGAAATGCAAATCAAAACCACTCTAAGATTTTATCTCACCCAGTCAGAATGGCAGCAATCATGCATACAAACAACAATAAATATTGGTGAGGATGCATGCAGGAAAAGTGTTACACTCATACACTGCTGGTGGGACTGCAAATTGGTACAGCCAATATGGAAAATAGTATGGAGATTTCTTGGAAAATTGGGAAGGGAACCACCATTTAACCTAGCTATCCCTCTCTTTGGTATATATTCAAAGGACTTAAAAACAGCATACTACAGAGACACAGCCACATCAATGTTTATAGCAGCACAATTCACAATAGCTACACTGTGAAACCAACCTAGATGCCTTTCAATAGATGAATGGATTAAAAAAAGTGTCCATGTACACAATGGAATATTACTCAGCAATAAAAGAGAATAAAATCATGGCATTTACAGGTAAATGGAGTTAGAGAAGATAATGCTAAGTGAAGTTAGCCAACCCCAAAAAACCAAATGCCGAATATTTTCTTTAGAGGCTGATTCATAGTGGGATAGGGAGCAGGAGCATGGGAGGAATAGATGAACTCTAGATAGGGCAGAGGGGTTGAAGGGGAAAGGAGGGGGCATGGGGTAATTAATGATGGTGGAATGTGATGATCATTATTATTCAAAGTACATGTATGAAGACAAAAATTGGTATTAATATACTATGTATACAACCAGATATATGAAAAATTGTGCTCTATATGTGTAAAAAGAATTGTAATGCATTCCGCTGTCATATATAAATAAAAAAGAGTCTACTACAGCAGAGATTAGATTTCTTCATGAAATGCTTGATTAAATATTTTAGATTTTGAGGTTTATTTGCTTTCTATCAAAACCATACAACTCTGCCTTTGAAATACAAAAGCATTCATAGAGAAAATTTAAAAATGCATAAAGAAATCATTAATATATTTCAAGAAAATTTTATTTATGAAAACAGGAAGCAGACAAAACTTGGCCTGTGATGCTTAGTTTGTTTCCATGTATTAGAGGATCAACATCAGGTTTATCCAATGAAATGGTGCTTGGGAAACCTTTTTTTCAAAAGTACTAATGGTGAGTAATTAGTAAATTAGAGAATGCAGAATTAAAGCAATCTTAGGTCATGGAATGAAATATAACTCGTAAGACCAATGTACTCTGACAAGGAGAAGGGATTCAAAAATTTTAAAAGGAAGAAGTATGGAAAGGGGAAAGTAAAATAAAATTAAAAATTCTTGTTTAGAAAATAGGTGGGAACCAAAAAAAGCCATTTACTAGTGATATATTACATAGTTGAGGCCACATAAAGAATGAGAGGATTAATGTTCTAGCAATAATTTTTGTACTGCTAGAATAAAAATACTAACCTTACTAAACAATAAAAGCTAACTTAGAAAAAAAAGTAGACACACAAACACAGGAATGAACACATCAACATAACACACATGGCATATACACAGGAAGATTATACAATAGTCTTTGGACTAAATGTGATTTAAATTTGCTGAACAGCATTTTATGTACTATATAACACCTATTTAAAGTGCACTTATTCCAAAAGGTTAAAAATAAATGGAAGAATTTTTCACAAAGGCAAAATAAGTACTTTGCTTTCAATAAAAGTATTTTATTTTTATTTTTTTTAAATAAAAGGAGGAACAAAGATTCACCAAGCAAATGGAAACAATAAGAAAGCAGAGGTTAAAATTCTGATACCTAACAGGATAAAATCCAACATAAAGCATTAAATAATCGGAAGAAGGCTATTTTAGGAAAATAAAAACTGTGGCTCATAATGCAAATATAATATTGAGGAAAATCTGTGCACTAAATAATACAACAATAAGATACAATTAGGAAAACAAGAAAATTTGGAGAAATAATTAGGAACAAAATAATAGTCACAGAGTTTAACACACCACTATCACTATGATGAGATATTTAATAGACAAGGAATAAATAGATAGACAAATATACTATCTTAGCTATCATAAAACTTTTTAAATTTAAAAAGAAGCATTTATAAATAGATGATCAACTATAAAATAAAAATTACAACCTTTGTTATTAGAATGAATAGAATTGAAAATCAAAAATACGCTTTGTATGTAAAAAAAATACTTACTCTTTTTAGTTAGATTAATAGATCAATTCCCCATTTTTTTTTATTTTTAGGTTGCCATGAATGAGATAATTTACCTTTTTCTTTATTAGTAGAATCACTGCTGAAGTACAGGAAAGTTATTAATTTATGAATATTTATCTGGTGGCATGCTACTTTGCTGAACTTATTTATCAACTCTATAAATCTTCTGGTGGAGTGTTTGGGTCTTCTGGATATGACTTCTTTTCCTATTTATATTCCTTTAATTTCTTTATCTTTCCTGTTTTTTTCTGGCTAGAGTTCCAAGAACTATATTGAATAGGAGTCCTAGAAGTGGATATCTTGATCTTATTCCAGATTTTAAAGGAAATACTTTCAGTTTTTTTATTTGTTTATTTATTTAGTATGATGTTGACTTTGGGTTTGTCATATATAACCTTTACTATATTAAGGTAAGTTTCTCCTACCCCTAATTTCTCCAGAGTTTTCAATATGAATGGGTGCTTCATTTTCTCAAAGCCTTTTTCTGCATCTAGTGAGAGGATAATATGTTTATTGTCCTTAATTCTATTTGTTTAGTGAATTTTTTGTTGTTGTTTATTTGTTTTAAGTACCAGGGAATGACCCAGGGACACTTAACTACTGAGCCACCTCCCTGTCCCTTTTTACTTTTCATTTTGAGACAGGGTCTCACTAAGTTACTTAGGGCCTCACTAAATTGCTGAAGTTGACTTTGAACCCATGAACCTCGTATCTCAGCCTTTCAAACAGCTGAGATTACAGGTGTGCACCACTGCACCCAGTTTTATTAAGTTTTTTTTACATCTATGTTCATCAAGGACATTGGTTGTAGTTTTCTTTCTTTTGTATATCTTTTTTTTTTTTAAAGAGAGAGTGAGAGAGGGGGACAGAGAGAGAGAGAGAATTTTAACATTTATTTATTCTTAGTTCTCGGCGGACACAACATCTTCGTTTGTATGTGGTGCTGAGGATCGAACCCCGGGCTGCACGCACGCTAGGCGAGCTTGCTACCGCTTGAGCCACATCGCCAGCCCCTTTCTTTTGTATATCTTTGTCTGGTTTTGGTATCAGAGTTGTACTGACTTCATATAATACATTTAGGGGTTTTATTTTCCTTTCAATTTGATGTAATAATTTGAGGAAAACTGATGGTAATTCTTCCTTGAAGGTCTAATCATATCTCAGCTGAGAATTCATCCAGTCTTGGGCATTTATTTGTTGGAAGGTTTTTGATTGCTCTTTCGATTGCTTAGAACACTGAAGAAATAAATTGAAGAAAACCTTAGAAGATGTAAATCCTCCCATGTTCTTGGAGAAGCAAAATTAATATATCAATATGGCCATATTGCAAAAAGTGTTATACAAATTCTATGCCATCCCTGTCAAAATAGCAATAGCGTTTTTGATGAAACTAGATAAACATCCTAAAATTCATTTGGAAGAAACAAAGACCAAGAATAGCCAAAGAAATTTTGAGCAAGACAAATGATACTGAAGACACTACAATACCTGACCTCAAATTATACTGCAGAGCTATGGTCATAAAAAACAGCAAGGTATTGTGTCAAAATTGGCATAAAAATAAATGGGATAGAATAGAAGTCCCAGAGACAAACCTGTGTACTTATAGTAATCCGATACTAGCCAGAGGTGCCAAAATTATATGTTGGGGGAAAAGATAAGCTTTTTAACAAATGATGCTGGGTAAACTGGATATTCATATGTAGAAGAATGGAACTAGATCCCTCTCAACCCACACAAAAGTCAAATCAAAATGGATCAAATACTTAGGTGTTAAAACAGAAACTTTGCAAATACTAGAAAAAAATATAGGCTCAACAGTCCAACATATTGCTGCAACTACCAGTTTTCTTAACAAGACCCCTAAGACTCAAAATAATAATAATAATAATAATAATAATAAGAAGAAGAAGAAGAAGAAGAAGAAGAAGAAGAAGAAGAAATAAGTGGAATGACATCAATTTGAAAACTGCACAACAAAGGAAATAATTAAGAGCATGAAGTGAGGCCATACAGAATGGTAGAAACTCTGTGCCAGCTACTCTTCTGACAGGGGACCAATATCCAGAATATATCAAGAATTGAAAAACCTTAATACCAAGTAAATAAACAAATCAATAAATGGGCGAAGAACTAGAATGACATTTCTCAAAAGAAGAAAAACAAATGGCTGAAAATATATTTTAAAAAATATTCAACATCATCTGCTTTCCAGGAAATGAAACTCAAAACTACATTGAGATTTGATCTTATTCCAGTGAGAATGGAAATTATAAAGGCAACAAATAATAATCAGTGAGGATGTAAAGTGGGAGTGCAAATTATTTCAACCACTCAAGAATATAGTATGGAGATTCCACAAAAAACTAGGAATGGAACCACAGTAAGGTCCAGTTAATCCACTCTTCAATATTTATCCAAAAGAACTAATATCAGCATACTATATTTATATATGCACATCAAAATTTATAACAGCCCAACTCACAATAACCAAGTTATGGAATAAGCCCAGGTGCCAAGCAATAGATACATGGATTAAGGAAATGTGGTATATGTACACAATGGAGTTTTATTCAGCCATAAAAAAGAATAATAATATGGCATTTCCCAGTGAATGGATGGATCTAGAGAGTATCAGAGTTAAGTGAAATAAACCAGATTAAGAAAATCAAAGGTCAATATTATGAGGATAGAGGGAAGATTGGTGGAGTAGAAAAAGATTGAGGAGAGGAAAGAGAGTTAGGAAAAGGAGGAAATGGGACGAATTTGACAAAATTGTTCTATGTGCATGTATAAATATACTGCAGTGAATTACACCTTTATGTACATCCAGAAAGTAGCAATTAAAAATAAATTAATTAATAGAAGGAAGATGAGTAGAATCAAGGAAGGGCAATAGCAGAAAGGGGTAGGGGGAGGAAAAAAGGAAACACCAGAGACTGAAATGGAGCAAATTAAAATCTATTCATTAATAATTATGTTAAAATGAACCTAAATATTATGTATAACTATAATATACAAATGAAGCATTAAAAGTACTCAATTTTCTTCCACAAAACAAAAGAAGTACTTCTACCTGTATATTTAAAAGACATTCCACTAAACAACGCTGGCGAAAAGTGATATGTAAAATATTATAGAATATTTGAAAATAATAATGAGTGAATCATTATGTATCAGAATAACACAAATCTGTTAAAAACGATTAGGGAAAAGTTCATGGTCCTTAACATCTACATTAACAAAACAACAATAAATAAAATCTCAAATTTTCCAGTCAAGAAACTTGAACAAAAAGACTTATGTAAAGCCAAAGCAAATACACAAAATGATACAATAAGGATAAAACATAAAATAAAGGGAAAAAAAGACAAAGATCAAATTGATTGATTAATTTACTGAATCTTAAAAAGATCAACAAGATAGGCAAACAAGAAACAAGAAAAGACAATAGTCAGTATGGTCATTATGTAAGACAAAAAAAAAAAGCAATAAGGCAATAATATATTTTTTTCTTAAAAAGTAGCCCAATTTTATCAGCTTATTATTATTCCTGAGGTTTAAAGTATATTAGTCAGTTTCTCATCATTAAAATACCTCACAAGAACAACTTTGAGAAGGAAACATTTATTTTACCTCATAGAGTTCAGTCCAGGTTGGCTGACTAAAGCAGAAGGGTGTGGTGGAGGAAAGCTTCTTGTCTCACGGTATCAGGGAAACAGATAAATCCCTTTTAGGAAACACCTTCAGTGACCTACTTCTACAAACTAAGTCCTATCTCCCAGTATTCCATTCAGTTATCAATAGATTAATTCACTGGTGCCACAGCCTTCATGATACAATCCTAGCATAAAATTTCCACCTCTGAACCTTGCTATATTAGGAACCATAGTTTTTAACATATGTGCTTTTGTGGTACATTTCAGATTCAAACCATTACAGAAAGATTTCAGGTTACATGGCCCATACTCCCTAAGAAACCTATTTGACATTCACAAAGTATGGCTACAGTTATCAGATAACACCATTTAAATTGTCTAAGCTTGCCATGAAGCCAGTATTTCTTAAAATCATCATTCTTTCAGATCCATTAGAAACAACAGGAGACTTCTCTATTGTTTTGAAAATAAGATTATTTAATAAGTTGTCTCTTTGAACTTTAAGTTACCTTTTACATTATTTTTTCACTTTGTGCCCCTCATGCTACATTTGTATCTTATACTCTAATTCTTTTTTTTTTTTTTCAATTCCTTAGATTAGGCCTCCTCCTGTTTTCTTCCATTGGTTCGGTCTTCATTCTTCCTCTCTGGACTGATTTTTCAGCTTTTGATACTCAGTAATAGCTCTGTGCTCTTTAAGTCCTATTTAATTGCTAAGAATGAGAATTTTCCCTGGCTAGTCCCTCTTGACCAATCACTGGATTGTATCCATTCACCACTTGTGGCACTGACAATGCTGGAGAAATGAAGTATATGCATTATTACATGAACATCACTTGTGATTAAACAGATTTCAATAAAAATCCAACTGTGCCCTGCACTAGTTGAGCATCTTCAAACTGTCTAAACCCAACTAATTTATTTGTAAAATGGGCATGAGAACATCATGTCCTAATAATTGTGTAAGGATCAAAGGAGATCTGGAACACATTTTCCATGTGGTGACTTATTGTTGAGGTTGGCATTGTTGTCATAATAGAGAAGCTACATTGGTGCAAAACACACCCAGATAAAATAAAAGAGTCCAGGCAGGGTCACATGACATCCTAGAGTTGTCCAAGAGAGATTAGAAAGGAGTAGTAACTTCGAAAGGCCTATGGTCTTCTCTGGATCTGTATTCAGTATGCAGAGATCAAAATGAACAGCACTAGTGAGGTAATATGTTTTATTATATCTTGCAAATTTATTATTCTAGATATGTTGATGATTACACTGTTTCCAAGTTTTTTTTTTACTTTTGTAAATTTTTTTTAAATTTTTGTTTTGAACTTCAATAGTACTTATACCTTGATTCCATTTTACTTTATCTTTTCTTATAGTTTAATGATGAAGAATATAACCAAACATATTTTAAAAAGGTAAGTTTGTATAATTATAATTGTTATTTTTCTCCTCCATAGTTATAAAAAATATAGCTTGGAATGTAAACATGTAGGAGAATCTTTTTCCAAAAATATGATTATTTACTAATTATAATTATAATAAATATATTTTAATATGTTTTAAAAAAACATTTTTAAGCCCTAAAGTATTACTATCTAGTTATTTAGTGATATATTTACATAATAAAATCTTAACTATTTAAAATAAAGAATACATTACATAATTTACCTACTTACCTTAATATTAATACTTTTTAAAGCAATAAATTTGTGCAACTCACTGAATCAGTAGTATGATTCAGGATCACACTACTTTTGAGATCCTATTTTCCTATTTAAATATTAACAAATTTATTAATGATCACAATGTGATATTGTCTCCTATCCATCCTGTCAAAATTTATGACAATTTTTGAAATTTCCATCTGTACTCTAAGATTTTAAGACATTGGTAGTAATCAGCAATAGACAAAAAAAAATGTTGGGAAAATTTTTAAAAACACTAGTCTAGTATATGAAGAACAACATATTTTTTAGGCAGCATCTTTTCTTATAAATGTCAAATGATAAAAAAAGGTTATAAAATAAATAGTCATAGATAAGTCTGCATGTTATAACTCCATTAAATCGAAACAAGCTAAAAAATAGTCTAAGAGAAAACAAAGAGAAAAATATATAATAGAAATGTTATAGCAAAGTAAATTCAAAAAGTCAAAGGAAATAAAAATAGATGCTCAAATAAACTAGTAGTCATGGAAATTAAATTTGAATTAAACAATGTGAGATTATTTCACTCCAAGTAGGTTCACACACAAAAAAATATTGGAAAATGTTTTAAAATTTATTTCTGGCAGATATATGAAAAAAATTATTTTTCCATAAATCAGGAGAAGAAATGAATTGTTTAGCTTTTTAGGGAAGCAGTCTTTCAGTTTCCATTAAGTTATAACTAGATAGACCCATTCAATTAGCAATTCTATTTTGGGGACTATATCCCATAGAAATAAGAAGTCATGTAAGAATATGCATAGTAATGCATACATGGAAATATTGTGGGAGTAAAAACTGGAAATTAAGTACACAATCATCAACTTCTGAAGAAAATACAACACAGTCACATTGTGTCATCCTTGAAGAAAAGAAGGATAATAAAATACCATGTCCCTGAAATGTTTCCAGAAGTTAGGCAAATTAAGAGAACAATGAGAGCAAGTATGGGCCAGGATGTCTAGATAAACATCATCTCTAAGGACACTTGCTTTCTCTCCTGTATGCTGGGAATTAGGGAAAGCTAGCCACATTTGTATAGATCTGCTTTCTTGCATGCACATTAGTGCCTTGGGCTACTGGTCATACAATAGGACAAAGCAAGCTAAGCTGTCACTGCTTCTGAAACCTAGTGACCTATAACTCATCCTTCTTGGTAACTGGTACAGAATAGACAGAGCACTTCAGAGAGGGTACATCTTGTCCAGCCAGCTGCTATTGGACAAAGACTCACTAGAAACAGAGATACTACTTTCTCTGGCAAACCATCAGAGGCATCCCTAAAAACAGAGATGCTACTTGTCTAGCTTTACTGTAAGCATTTCTCAATAAACATGTGTCTCCAATCCCATTTCCAGGTGTTGTCTTTGTTCTCTCAGTAACCTATCTCAATGCCCTAGCATAAATAGGCTATGGACAGAACACAAACTATAAACAGGAAGCTATTTAAAATTTGATTAGAGGTATAGAAGATAACTGCCTTATTTCCATTCGATAATTTTGAGGAAAAACTAAATTTAATAAGGTAGACAATAGCATTATTATTTCATAAACAAACCTAATTTAAAAAAATATATGTATTTCAGCAAATAGGATCACTATGATGAATTCTGTGTGTATAAAGAGTAGGCAGACTGCATGTGAAAAGAGAGAAAAGGGGAGAAGAAAGGGGATGAAAAAGCCCAATACTTATCCAATTCCAGAGATCTCCATTCATATCCCAAATTAATATAAATAGCACCCCTGGAGTGGAGAGTGGAACAGCTTATATAGTATTGCATGGAGGCTATGCACTGACTGAATTTCTTGTAAAAAATCCACCCTTGGTTCAACAAGAAAAAAAAATCTAGAACATCCAACAGTCTGCCATGGTGTTATGCCTTAAATGATCCTGTCCCCCTAAAATTCACATGCTCAAATCCTGCTCCCCAAAGTGATGATGTATAGAGATGGGGCCTTTAGGAGGTAATTGGATTATGAGAATGGCACCCTCCAGACTTGTTTAATGCCTTTATAAGAGACAACAGAGAAATAACTTCCTTTCTCAGCCTTATGAGGACATACAAACATGTCCTCTCTGTAAGCAAAAAGAGAACCCTCACCAAAATCTGACCATGCTGTCATAAAAATCTTAGCTATCTACCTCTAGAACTGTAAGAAAAAAATTGTTTTTATTTTTAAACAATCCAATCTATGGTATTTTGTTATGGCAACCCGAGCAGACTAATACCCATGGGCTTTAGAATGTAGAATGTGATATCAAGCATATCCTATTGTTGTAAACTCCTGGTTAAAAATATAATAATCATTGGTCATAATTATTTATGGTAAAATAAGTTTACAATTTTAACATCATAATTTGCCTGTGTCATAATGTTATTATTAATGAAGTTATAATGATTTAGTATTAATGCAGGGGGTAAACAATGGTTTTGCAGTGGAATCTAGAAAAGATATCAAAGAAAGGATACATTATTAATAGGCATTGGGAGATGAATATATGTTCTTTGAGAAGGAGAAAAGTAAATGATCAGAAGTATAAACATATATGCACAGATTGGCAGTTTAGTTTGTTCACTTTGAGCAAGAGCCATAGTTTTTTTGGTTTTTGGAGGGAGGACAGGCTTTGTTTTTTTTTGTTTTTTTTTTTTTTCTGAGTCATAGTTTCAATTGAACTAGATGGTAGAGATATGGATGAAAGTGGCCTGGATGACTTTGGAATGTTCACTGTAAAATATCTTTTTTTTTTTTCTAAATTTGTTTTCCCAGAAGCAGATCCTGACACACAGATATAATTGAAGCTGTTTACTTGTGGAGAGAGAGAGGCATCAGAAGATAAGTGTGGGGGTTATCTAGGGAAGGAAAGTGGTCAGTGGGTTTTCATTTTTAAGCTAGCTACTATAGAGAGCCATAGGGTGACTGGAGCTTGATTTCGTGGGGAAACTGGGAAATGGCATAAATCACTTGCTTTTGAAATATCCCACTTGATGTGTGAGGTTGTGAGTGAAATTTGCAGTTTGGTTTTTATCAGTTCACAAGAGGTATTATTTGAGGACAGTTTCTGGATAGTGCTAATTCTCCAGATGTACTAAATTTCTTGTATTCAGGAGAGTTAGCTTTCACTGTACCAAGGGGAATTTTATTAATTGTAGCAAAACCAATATTAACAGACAAAGGATGCTACCATAGCTGATGTCTGATAGATACGGCAGAAGACTAACAGCATCTGATAACATCTAGGATATTATATAAGAGTTGGAACTTTATTCTAGATGTTATGAGGAATGATCTAGTCTTTTTCTTTTAAATAGAGGAAACTCTGACAGGAGTATTGAGGTTGAACTTAGGAGGAGAATGGCGAATGATGATGGATGTCCAGGTGAAAGATGAACTATTGCTTGAACTATGACAATAAGAAAAGGGAGAGGGGCAGGTGGGTTTGTAGTGACATCCTTTTAGTGAATACAGTACAGTCTAAGAAAGTCATTGCATATGAACCAGGGACAGGGAATGCTCTAAAAGATTAGTAAGTGATATAATTTAATTGACTCGTTACATGGTGATAGTATTTATCCAGATAGGGAAATTGGAACAAAAGCCTTGTTGGCACTGAATATTTTAAGTGTGGGTTCAGGTACATCTATTGACTTGTAAGTTCCCAAGGATTATTCGGGTAGAGATTTCCAATAGATAACTAAGATGGAACTAGGGTTTTGAAAATAAGTAGGACCTCAAAGAAAAAGGACATGTATAAATTCCTAGTATTGTTTGAGTGAACATACCTACCTCTCCATAGTAATGTACTTTGATTCAAAAATCTTGATTCTAATTTCCATCAAATTAAAACTAATGTAGCACAAAGAAAACGGTCATGACATAACAAAATTTGGATTTGATATTTGAATGGAGGAAATTCAAAAGGAAGATACTAGGATTTGATAATAAAGGCCCATGCTAGCAGGTTTTCTATGAGAGGGTGAGGTTATAGATGTAACTTTGTTTGAACAGTTTCTATAGTGTTATAGGGAAAAAAGCCAAAGTGTTCTCCACTTTAAGACAACACTTCTGACATTAATTATGTTTGGGATTTCCCCCACACACCAACTAAGTAATTATCCAGCAGATCCCAGCTGGTGTCCTCTAATTCAATTCAATACTGATACAATCTACCTGGGTTCAGCATCAGATCTCACAGGCTTGAGGACTCTGTCCCACAAGACTGCCTCCCACTTCAGATGACAGCTGAAGTCATAGCTTGTCAACTCTACTTCCGACCCTCTTGTGATAAATCAGGGACTTCCATAACACCCTCCTTGGGTTTGATTAATTTGCCAGAGCAACTCCGAGAGCTTAGGGAAACACTTTACTCACATTGACTCATTTATTATAAAGTAAATTGCAAAGGGTACAGATGAACAGCCAGATGGAAGAGATGCATAGGGCCAGGTATAGAAGAAGGGCATGAAGCTTCCTAGAAGCATACCACCCTGAAGGGATTTCTACATGTTCAGCTATGTGAACACTCTCTAAACCAGGTCATTTTGTATTTGTATAGAAGCTTCTTTCATAGGCATGGTTGATTGAATCATGTTTTATTGCAGATCAACTCAATCTTTAATCCCAGTGTTCTCTAAAAGGGTTGAGGATGGGGCTGAAACCCCATTCTCTAATCATGTCCTGGTCTTTTCAGTGAGCAGCCTGTGTCATCTTAACACTCTATGGGGGTCCCATTCACTAATCATATCATTAGCATACAAAAACCCTCTTACCACTCAAGAGATTCCAAGGGTCTTAGGAGTAGTATATCTGAAAACTCTGAGTAGGAGACTAAATATATATTTTACAATATCACAGAGGTCATATGGCTAAATAAACAAATATATAAAACATCACCTTGGCAAATTTATATAAGCAGGGAAAACTAATTCATAGGGTTAGATTTGATGTCCTGACTTTGCCAAAATAGTTTAAATCTTCAAATGTAAATTTCAAAAGCTAATAAAATGTCACATAGCTTTTAAATTGCAGTTTGAAAATTTAGCAAATTTAGGTGATAGTAAGCTATCTTCTACCTTATGGTACACTATGCGTGTATTTTTGAGTGATATAGATTAGGTTTGTATGTTTTACTTTTCAAAAGGGAAATTATCCCTAAGAAATGTAGAGACAGTTTGCAAGGATTTGACATAGATGGAGAGCCCCGTACACTACAAATGAAAGAGTTCAGAGCTTTTAAATTGCACTATGTAAACCGTGGAGCCTGGTTAAATAACAGATCCATCCTTCTTCCTCTTTTCAAATAAATTGGATTTTTAAAAAATGCTGACTTAGTAAAACTGTTTTTAGAAGGATGTTTTCTGAAGAAACATGAAATTTAATTATTATCATATGAAACTTCCAGAGAAAATATGACTATTAATGTTTTACATGAGTGAACAGGGTGATAATTTTGAGAGATAGTAATAAATATTCAGAAATCAAAAGAGTATGTAGCAATGCTACAATAGATGACTTCCCTTTGGGACTATTTATCCATGTCTATTTGATATGTAATAAGATAGGCACAGAAGCAGCGCAAATCCACTTAAACCATAGGTTGTCTTAAACCACAAAAAAAGGATTTACTTAAGAAATATATGTATTAAAAATGTACGTTCAAATCCCCCTTTTTATATTAACTAGCATTCATCTCCTCTAAGATATATCTGCTCAACAGACTTCAACCATGTTTTTACATGCCAACAATAAAGGACTTCAATTAAAAACATCTTAAATTTGACTTTGCAAACTGTTCAAAGCTTTTCCAGAGGAAATAATGTGTGTCTTTTACAACAGTCCATTCTTCATTCTCTCCTAAATTAGCTGCATAATGTGTGAGCAAATTTCCATGCCTAGTTAGAGCTCATTATTCAGTGAAGTCTCTGGGAATTAGGATTTTTTAATCAATTTTTTCCTTTGCCCTTTAAGCATCTTTCCAATTTAAACAGTCCCTAAGAACACTGATATCATTGTACCCATTAATTCCTACTTGTTTTTGATGAAATGGCAAGAAGCACGAATTTTTCACATTGACCATTTATGTGTGTATCCATTTTAAATATATTTATTATTGTAAAAAGATTTGCATCATGGCAATTGTTTGCAAATATAATATGTGAAGATTATGACTCAGAGAAGATTAAATATAATATAAATAGCAAACACGATGGAAAAGAAAAATACGGTCCAAAATAAAACCTTAAATGGCTAGTCTGTTATTTAAATATTTTAAAATTCTTTCTCTCCCATGATCATTTTCTAGATTTGATTTAAAGATGTTTTAAGCATTGTTTGCTGCTGCTGCTTTTATGCTGTTTGCAACCTCAATCTGTGTCCATGTCAAATAATAATGGGATACTGTCAAATTCATAAATAGAAGCCTTTTCTCTTGCTCATTTTTATGTCCAAGATTTCCAGATACAACCTTGACAATTAAGGAACCCATATGGAGCATATCTGCTTGATGTAAATCCGAGTGCCCACATATGATTTTATGTTTCCTATTTGTTTGCAAGATGACTTATGGCAGGTCAACAGTCAGAATTATAATAATTGTGTTTCCAGAAAAGTAACATTTTTTTTAACCAGATCCAACAAGAATAATGAGATCTTTTCCATCAGGAAAACAATATTTAGAGAAAAATATTTTAAAAAGCTAAGGAATCCAGTATAGCAAAACAATATAGAACTGGTCCTAAAACAAAAAGAACAAATTGTTTTATATATGTGTGTGTATTTATATATATATATATATATATATATATATATATATGTATAAGTATATTTTAATATATAATGAATAATTTTTATTAAGCACTACATGAAAAATATTGTTTTCTAGGATTATGATTGGCTTAGAATATAATTGGGCCTTTGACATTTACTGATTTGTACTGTTTTAGTCCTTGCATTGAAAAAGTGGTAGTTTTACCTAACATGCTAGATTAATGAAGGATTTAAAGTATAACTGTATTTGAAAAAAAAATAGTGTAGTTTATACATTTCTTTTTCTAAAGCCTTTGATTATTTAAATTAATTAAACAATCCTTGTTATATTGATAAAATTCAAAAAGGCAATGAACTGATTAAACTGCTCAGCTTCTAAGGGTGCCCTATCATCTGAACATGTGGTTTTTACTATTTGTCACGGTAGCAGTTTAGGTTTTCAAATCCAATTCCTAAGATATTTATTGGCTTCTTTAAAAAGAATAATCTGATCATTGGGGTACAATGCAACCATAAGACAATGGGTGCTTTAATATTACTGTCAAAATGCCAGAATCTAACTTTAAGATTATTGTGGGGAGTCCCTAATTCCTTCAATTTTAAATTCAGAAACTAATGGTGGAAAATCAAGGCAATGGTATTGTGAGAGATCGAAGTATGTTCTGGTCTCCATTAATCTGCATCCTGATGAATGCCATCATTCCTTCTGCTAATTCAAGAAAGAAGCTGCCCAAGACCAGGATTTTTTTCCCCAAGTGGGGGTTTGTTCAGCTACATTTCTCCTCTGAATTTTGAAAAGCATTGTTCCTCAGATTGCCTTTTCTTTTCTATCACTACGTTATTATCAAGCAATGGTTGCCTTAGCAACTATTTAATAGGCTGCAACTCTCAAAACTTGCTTTTTCTGGAGCGAGTCTTCAGACAGACTTTATAATGGAGCCAATAGCTCTTCCTAATAAATATGCAAAACAGCATTTCTGATTAGAAAACTAATTGTGTAGCTAAAACACTTAAAATATTTTTGCTGTACATTTAAGAGTTTGCTAAATATATTTATCAAAAAACTAAATTTTTGTTTTACAAAATAACTAGGGATAATAGCACCGACCTTTTCCTAAATGTTGTATAGTCATATACATTTTCAACCTAAGATGTATGCATAGGCAGCATTATTTTTTACAGTTATGAAAAAAGAGAAACCTGAAATTTACAGTGGTTAGCTGAGTAGCACACAATTTAACAGTTAACAACCAACTCTCTAAAAAATAAAACCATATATAGCTGTGTATATTATATATATATATATATATATATATATTATAAATATAACTGAAATAAGATATATGTATCACAAAATTAAAAAAATAATTATAATTGCTTTTAATTACTGAATTTTTTAAGTTTATAAACTTAATTTTTAATGATGGCTATCAGTGTTCATAATTGGCTTGCAAAAATTCTGAAATTTAAAAAAAAAATCACCACTTGTGATCTATCTCCAGCTTATCAGTGGGGTAATTACTTATTCCACCACACTGTTATTAAAGGCTATAATATTTTGATGTAACAGAGCTACTTAAGAGGGAGATTTAAAAAAAATGACTACAAAGCTACTTTAGAAGTTCAAAGAAAGAGTTTCTAATTACATTGCCTGTTTAACTCAGCCCTCCTTTGGCATATTCCTCTCTGCTTGTGATCCCCCCCCCCCATGACTTACTGCTCAAGACCTAGCACCTATTGTGACTGTAATTCTTGCTGTAAATACAACCTTCACTTACTCCATCTCAACTCACGACCTAGTACCCACTTCCACACTTGGCCTCAAAGTCTTCCCCCTCAGTTTTGGCACTGTGGACGACCTCTTTCTCGACTGGCTCTCTGCTCAGATTTACCTGTTCCTCCAGCTTCATTTGTACTTTCTACCACTGTTCCTTCCTTCAGTTGCCACCCCTCACAGAGTGCCCTTTGGGAGAACAAAAAGAAAGATCACAGAACACCTGGATCTCACAGGCAGGCACTAACGCACTGCAAGCCCCCTGAAGAACGGCCTCCTCCCCAGCACTCACCACTGGCAAAGCTGCAATGGAAGTAAAATCTGGTTTTATACCTTCTTATTATCTTTTCATTACCTTCCCTTGAGGTATTCTTAGGTGCATTCTTTCCTCTTTCCCATTTGATTTCCTTACCCTGGACTACCCTCCCCAACTACTAGGTCCTCAAGACCCAGGTTGAATGAACACATTCCCTGAAAAGTCCTCCTTTCCTTCCACCTCAGTTAATATCAATAGATTATGTCTTTGTCCTCTCACAACATTTTTCTCAGTCCTGCATTAATCAACGATATTAATCCCTTTCCAGATATATTTATGGAATGATATGTCTGTGCTAGACACTATGTGCTAGCAATACAGAGATAAATATAACTGGAAAAAAAGTGCTTGCCCTGGATGATACATTTTGGGAACACAAAAGACTATTGACAAAGTGCTACATTGGAGGAAACTGTATTAAAAAGAAAGCAAATGAATTTATTTGTTTTGTTTTGTTTTGTTTTGTTTTTGCTGATCTTTAAATATCATAATACATGTGTCTACCTAGTTTGATTCTACTTAGGATAAACTTACCATCACATAAAATATGACTAAAATTTAATTTTATCACCAGAAGCTCTATTTTTAGCCACTTCATTTCTTTCATTAATGTATCAGTAGCATTACTGCCAAGTGCTAAAAGCAGAGATGAAGTAAGAGATCCTATCTAGATTGAAAATTTCCCAAAAGGAATTATATTTGGATTGAACAAACACTTATGGAGCATTTACTGTGTGACAGGTACTAGACTAGAGATTTTCGAAATGACATTTAATCCTTGCTACAACCTCCTATTTTATGGGTGAGAGAACAAAGTTATCCTAAAAATTAATCCCATACCTCCTAAGAATTTGACCATGAAAACTGGAAAAAAAAACACAAACACCAGTGTCCTTTTTATATTAGACAGGACAGAACACAATGCCACTAATTCATTGCTATCTTAGTCAAATACTGAGGGTCATGCATATTTGCTAATAATAATAAACTGTTTATACAGAATTATTTCAGAGTTGATTCTACAGGAACAGCATGTGTTTGTTGTTGTTAGTGTGGCTTTCTGAGAGCAAGAATAAGTATTTTCCTTTTATTGTTGTTCTTGTTTATTTGTTTGATTTGTTTTTATAGAAGCATTGTGGCACAGGTTGATGCAGGTGAAGTCCAAATAATTGCCTTGAAACTTTCATGGCATCTCATTTTACCCTTAAATGCTCATGAAATTCAAAGCAGTAGAATCTAGCAAGAGGCAATACTAAGGTTTTAGCCCTTTCTAGTTTTGTAATTGTTTGCTTTTCTTTGCCCTATGAATTCTTTATGACTCAGAATATCAAAAATGTACCAACAGTTGCAGTAGATAAAAGACACTCCACCATGTGCAATCCATGGGGACGACACCACTGGAGACCGAAAGAGCAGTCTGACCTTCCCAGTGCATTCACTCCACATAGGAAGTAAGGATTTTATAGTAGAGGTTTCAGTTTCATCATAAAGCACCTTGTCTCTGAAATATTTGACCCTCTCTAGGTAAAACTTTTAATGCAATTATCACATATCCATCTGAAATGTTTATCTTTTCAGTTGTATCTGGGTGTGACTTTTGTTACTTGCAAAATGTGAACCTTATAATTGAAGTTGTCATATATTCTTGGACTTTGCCCCAGTCATTCATAAGGGTATTGAATACCCATAATCTCAACAGGTGTTTGTTATCTGTTATGCTTGCACAGAGCATTAAGTGAAGTAAGTTTATATTTTGAAGATATATTGTGTATAAAAAAATTCATTATTTATAGGATATCTTCATATAATCTTATGATATGCTGTGAATATTTTAAGGAATGTAACTAAACTTAAAACCAATAAACCCATAAAACAAATCTCTATCACAAAGTGTCAACAAAGAAAGACCTCTAGAATTGCACCTACCCAGAATAGTCTCATAGAAATTTTAAAATGTCTAATTATATATGAAATCCTTTTGAAGAATCTTGAATGGTAACTTATATTGGATTTGTAACAGAAAATGAATACATAAATGTGTGATGCACAGAAAATAAGTTATTTTCATGTTATTTTAAGTCATCAGAAAAAGACAGGGCAGATTTTTAAAGAATCCTCATATCTTATTTTCTCTCATTCCATGGCGTTCTTTTAAAGAAATTGAAAAAGACTAGAATTCATTACAAGTCCTTAATTGCTAGTTTCTCTACAAAATAGATGTTTATGTGCAGGCTTCAGAATAGCTACCATTCATTTGAGAGAGATCTTGTACAGCCGAAGTTTAAATAAACAGCAATGTTTTACTAAGTTTGCAAAAGCATAATTAGTCCTAGAGGCACAATATTTTTAAGCGTCAAATACTTGTTCTCCAGCTGTACTATTTGGTTTTGTAGTTTCAAAGCAGCTTATCGCCATCTCCTTGAAGTCCAAGGCTTTTCATGACTGACAAGCACTTCAATGTGTGCTCAAAGAAACAGAACAATATATTGCCAGGACTTCATTGATAGAGGCATCTGCTACTTTTTTTTTTTTTTTTTTTTTTTTAAGTTCAGTAGTGCATACAAACTCCACTTCAAAATGAACTCCATGGGGGTCTGGTAACATTAATTTGTGTTTGTTCTGTCATGCAATTATATTAGAGAAATGAAGTAACTGATCAGGAGATTTCACAGGTGTGCAGAAATAGTAGTTAACAAATTCCCTATAAAACTGTATTAGGGTCTGTAGGGGATAATACTATTCATTTCTTGTTTCTCCTAACAATACACACATAGAAGTCACTTTAAAGTATTTGGTGGTTTAAGTAGCAAATATTTCCTACATACAATAAATAACAAAGCCAGGATTTATCTTCACTTTAAGAACTTTGTAATGCAGACTTCTTATTATAACTAGTTGGAGTGATATGTTGATAGAGTTCATGGACCTGAAGTCACTTGCCATGGCACTCACAATTGACCTCATGGGAACCAACAGACTATTCTCTGCACCTGAGGAAGTGTGCATCCCTATAATTATATTCGCTTGAAAGGTTGAAGCCATGGAGACTATGATTATTCATGTAAGGAATTCAAATGTGCGCCATATCACTCAATCCAAATCCATTTAAGGAATAATCAAAAACAGGATGGCTAAATGATTGATGGATGATTGATAGATAGATAACAGCTCTTTGTCAATGGCAGCAGAAGCATTTGGGCAGTTGTTGGCACTGCTTCATCTTGGAATGCTCCTCCCTTCTATTACCACCACACAAATCATGTTAAACATAAACCAAATGCTATTTCCTACACGAGACTTGCCCTGTTTTATCCAAGTGGAAACAACTTACTTCCTCTTTGACACTGAACTTTTAAAAACAAGAATTATAACTTTTCTATTTTTAAATCCCTTTTCCAAGAGAAAGACCATGGGTAGTACAAATGACTTTATCCCATTCTACAATAAGGAAAGAAATAGAGGAAGATATTCCAAAACCTCATAGTCAAGAATCACAATTATCTTTTCATGTCTATATTAGAATACTTCTCAAAATATATTATAGGTTCCTAACTCTAAAGAATAGAATGATCTCCTCTAATTCATGACAATTCTTAATATGAAAATAAGAGAATAATAAATATGTCTACAATAACAAAGAAGACAAAATCAAAAAGAAATCTTATGATGGGGTGTGACTGGTTAGGCTAAGCCAAAGCTCAAACTAGGAATACTAAAGCCTAAAATGCATGCCATGGAACCTCAGGCCACCAAGATGTTGAATGAATGTACATGCGTACAGGAGTGAGAAGTTATTGAAAACTTAATCTAGAGAGGATCAACATACCCATGTCTATATTTTATAAAGACAAATGATACCTGGGTAAATATTTAAAATAAATGTTAAAGATGCAGGTGTAGTAAATGTAGTATATCAAAAGTTTTTTTGTACTCATTTTAAACAGGTGAAAACATCAAGTAAAAAATGATCAAAAGATATAGCCAATTTGTCAAAAAAGATTACATATATCTTGCCAATGTCTTGGCTGGGCACAGAATCACGAGCCACCACACAGCTTTGTAGATTCAAACAGCAATTCTTTATTCCCGAACTCACACCGGCCTCCACACACGCTCTGGGGCAATCCCAGTTCTCCTCCGCCCATATCACCTACTCCACGGCCTCCACACACGCTCTGGGGCAATCCCAGTTCTCCTCCGCCCATATCACCTACTCCATGAGGCTTTTTTCCAATCTCCCATTTGAATCTCAGGAGAACTCAATGGGAACAAGCAGCAGGAACACCCTAATCCCGGCAGCAATAATCTTCAACCTCCAACTTCCCTAAAACCCCTATTGTCTTAAACCGGGAACACCCTAAACCCAAGGACCGGGATACTTCCTCAAACTTGATCAGCTCTAAACCTGGATCCGCCTTGGTCCTTGAGCAAGGTCACCTTACATGCAATGTCAACAGCGAAATCCATTTAACATGGGGTACGCTAGCAAGGAAATTTCGATGCGTCATTCCTACTTGGCAATGGCCCTCAGCATATCTAGTATATAAGAATTAAATTTTGAACATCAGCAAAACATGTTTTAGCCCCAAACTTCATAATTAAAATTTTCTAATATCTATAATACTCTACAGCTACTGAAAATAATTTATTTAACTATGTATTGATAAAGAAAAATGCCAACGATGTGTGTGTGTGTGTGTGTGTGTGTGTGTGTGTGTGTGTGTAGAGGCTCAACACTAAAAGCAGGAGCAGAGCGATGTGTTTCTAAGAAGTTAATAGACATCTAAGCTGAGCATTCAGTCTACACGGTTTATCTGACCAGATCAGTTACTCTAGAGCTTACTTGTATCATCATGTGCATTTTGATTTATTGTCCTTTGTATACTCCTCTAGCTTCCTTTTTGAGGTGGGATTCCATTTTTACATTTCAACTTTCCAGTAACAACTAATAGAGCCTGGGGACTAAGCAATTTTCAGTAAAATAATTAAGATAGAGAATCCTACTTTAAAAATCAGCAGTCATCTCACCTATGAGTTCAGGGAACACAATATCATTTGTATTTTTCCTCATGTTTTTGTCAGTGGTTTGTGTTGGTTTAGTTCTAAATATATTGATCCTTCTCTCCTGACTAGAGTTGCTGCTCTTCACTGATAGAAAGTATGTCAGACTTTGCTTACCCCCACTGCTTTTGGCACAGTGCTGAATACTGGATTGAGCCCAGAGCATTTAACATTTTGATTGATAATAAGTTTTCATTTTTTTAAAAAAACGAGAAGTAGTTTTTCCTATTAAGCAACAATATCACACAATAATTTCTTCTAGTCTTTCATTCTGTGTGAGACACACACATATTCCCACTGCATTATAATGACCTGTGACAGGTGTGATTCCTTAATTTCTTGAAATAGGCTTTATGCCTCAAATCACTCTATATCAGTAGTAAGAGTAATAAGTTGCCCTTCATCAGGAGCACACTTCGTTTTAATTCTCAATTGGTTCAGTAGTCTCCAAGAGAAAATGAAATTTTCATGTCCACTCAAACGACACAGCATTGTTGAGGGAGAAAACAATCTTAAGGATAACATGAAGTATAATTGGGTTAAGAATTTTTGAGTAAAAGAAACTATTTACATTCTAAACCATTGGTATAATTTTACAATAATAATTAATAATGACTTTGATGTGCTAGGAAATGAGCTAGGGATATCTCTATGTATTATTTAATAAAATCTTCATAAATATTCCAAGACAGAACTGCCTCATTTTACAAATAGGTAAATTATATATAAAGAAGTTTAAATGAGACAATCAAGAAACAGTAAGCAGTCAGATTAAGGTCCAAACCCAGTTCTGTCTAGCATGAAAATGCATGTTGTTTAATACCAAATTACATTAAGTTTTCCAATAGCTATTTTCCAAAGTGGCTTCTTTAACAACATACGTATTCTTAAGCGCTAAGTGTATGCTAGACACTTTTCTAGATGTTGTGACAAGAACGATAAACAAGTCAAAATTTCTTTGTTTTATATTCTCACTTGTAACCAGTTCTTCATAGTCTACTCTTTTATTACCTTTCCTATTGCTAGGATAATATCTCCAAATAAATGAAACAGTGCTGTTTATACAGAAATGACTGAATAGATGTAGAGCACTCTGAGTTCACCAGAAAAAAAGGCATTCTATGAGTCTAAAGTATTGTAATTACTGTGAATTGCTGCAAAAAAAACACCACCACGGCTCATTTTGTCATGTGCTTTGACTTTACTTTTTGTGTGTAACCTTCTATTCTTCGATTTTGCTCTTTTGATTTGTTCGTTTTTTTTTAAAGAGGAATTAAATACACAGATTACCAGTTCACATAGGCTTAAATTTGCATAAGATTATGCATAAAGGCTGGTGAGACCTGGAAGGAACACATGAGCCATACTACAAAAGGCCTCAGACACAAAGAGACAGAGCTTTGCAATGTTGAGCTTCACAGCTGCAATGTCGGACATATTTTCTTCTTGGCAGAGGGCACACTTTGTCTAAGAGACCCTGCATTGAGAAGCAAGGAATCCCCACGTGGATTAACTGCAATTTACTATGTTATGATTTAATCTTCAATATTTTGCTCTAGGGGAAAGTTTATGAAAACACCAAATGGTAGCAATGCACATTATTTTATAAAAAAGCATTTAAAGATAAAAGCAAAGGCAAACCACTTTTGCTTAAATACTGTTTATATTTACTCTTTATTAGCTCTTATCTAGAAAGATAAAAGCATTTTAATTATTCTGTTATATATAAGAAATATCCAAGTCTTGACATATCTCCCTATTTCTTCCCCATTTCCTTAATGTCTATGCATGTACTCTAAGCTTTTTTAAGATGTTTTAATTTATATTTTACATGAATACATTATGCTGACATGATAAATTTTCAGTGTAGTTACATTATAAAGTTCTGATTAAAAGGAACCATTACAGTTTATACATGGTCATTGAATTCAGAATCGAAAAGTTATAATTAAGTTAAAACTTTAATGTTTTTAGAATGAGTTTATAAATAAAAGAGAATAATAGAGGGCATGACTGTCAGGTCAAGTAGTTTCCCCCAAAGAGGAATTTTAACCAAAAGCACAAAAAAAATTTGACACTTATCTTTAAATAGAACCATAGGAATAGGAAGGAAACCCTAAACCGGCATACAAGTCAGAAATCCTGATTAGGCCGGATTGGGAGAAAAAACTGAAAAAGCCCAAATGCAATGAGGGTAACAGTAAATAGCAAGGGAAAATAAAAAGGGAATTTTATAGGAATATTTTTGTTTGCTTGTTTTTATTTGTCTGAGTTTCTGGGAATTGAACTCAGGGACACTCTACTACTGAACTACATCCACAGTACTTTTTCTTCTTTCTTTTTCTTTTCTTTTCTTTTTTTTTTTTTTTTCATTTAGAGATAGGGTCTGCTAAAGTTGCCTAGGCTGGCTTTATTCTTGGGATCTTCCTGTCTCAGCCTCCTGAGTGTCTGGGATTACTGTAGTGCACCACAAGTGCCGGCTAGGAATAGGTTCTTAAAATAAAAAGATAATTAAATCAGTTAGATTTTGTTTCTTTTTGATTTGGTTTAACCAAGGATATGTTGACATATTGATGCTGTCATTAATGTGGGATTAGTACTCAAGATAGTATATGTTTATTGAGTGCCTTCATACTAAGGAGTATAGAAAGACTTGTACTTTGAAAACTGTTTTTAGTTGTGTTGGCCAAGTGTTTTCTCCAGATTTAAGTGAACATAATTCCTTTGCCATTTATAACTAACATGGGTAAATAAACATTGTCCCATCATAAATCACTTGATGAAATAGCATGCCCACACATAACTGGCATATAAAAAATGTGCTCAGTAAATACTTTTTAAATGAATGAATAAAGAAAAATTTAAAAGAAAAGGAAATAAAGGAGTAAAGGAAAGTGTGAACATTGATTATTTGAAATTACTACCAATGAAAATTATGTCATAATTTCTCTGGGATAGGATTCAGTGAGTTAATACATGTGAGAATATTGTTCAGAAACTTGTAGGGGCTCTAATAATTACCCATAATTATGATTTATTCATAAAGAAACTACATGTTATAGCAAAGTGGATCAGGAAACAAATTTTTGGAGTCCTTCGGTTGAGGTTAGAAAATAAAGATATTTTTCTCAAAAGGGTAGATATGAAAAGTTCATATGGATTCTGAAAGGTCTCAGAGTCTGAGTTGTGAGAATCCACCAGCTACAACTGTATGCTTAGGGATAAATAGTGTTTATCACAAATCTTCATGATTGTAAATGATGAGTTGAGTTTCAATAAGAACTTTACTCAGTGTTTTAGTCAGCTTTTGCATTTCTGTGACCAAAAGACCTGACAAAAACAATTAGAGGAGGAAAAATTTATTTGGGGGATCATGGTTAAGAGGTCTCAGTCCATAGATGGCTGATTCCATTCCTCAGGGCCCAAGGTAAGGCAGAAAAGAACATCAAGATGGAAGAGTATGGTGAGGAAAACATCTCAGGACATGGCCACCAGGATGCAGAGAGAGCTTCACTTTCCTGGGACAAAATATATACCCCAAAGGCACACTCCTCAATGGCCCACCTCCCCCAGCCATACCCCACCTGCCTACAGTTACCACCCAGTTAAGCCCTATCAGGGGATAAAGCACTGAAAAGATTAAGGCTCTCATAACACAATCATCTCACCTCCAATCTTCTTGCATTATCTCACACATGAGCTTTTGGGGAAAATCTACTATTTAAACCATAGTACTCAGCATCTGGGAAAATAATGAACCAAGTTCATAAAGAATAACACTCACAAGAGCATGGTGCTAACCTCAAAGGACCTAGAATCAGCACAGATTTCTCTGCAAAATTAGTAGGGACAGCATGACACACAGCTCTGTGCAATGCTACCTACATTGGCCTCTGGTCACCACTCCTAACTTGCTGCTACCTAGATTCACCCATACTGATGAGAGGATCCCTGGCCATCAACTACCTCAGGGCAGTAGATGAGGCTTAAGTTCAGCTTGATTTATGTCTATGCACATGTGGTAAGATACTTGCACAGCATCTGGGGGTGCTGAATTATAGAATAAAAAGAGTAGCCATACACAGAAATGTAGTCTTTCAATGTGGGTTTGTTCTACATATTGAGAAGCAGGTCTGGCATTTACTGACATATTCTTATGATTCTTAGGTTTTATTGTCACACTGATGTCCTGAGTTTTTGTTTACCTATCTAATTGCCTTTGTTTGCTATGGTCACTTCTGGTCAATGTAATTGCTCAGAGGAGATTGTTTCTATCTGCCACCTTGTTATAGGCTGAAGAAAGCAATGGCATGATAGGACATCTCTTATAGTTCTAGCCAGGAGGGTGCTATTTGTCATCAGAGGAAGTAATAAACACAGCTTTAAAGAGCGTATTCATCATCTTTCAGTGGTCCTGTGCTCTTTACTTCTTCCCAGCCCTTCAATTCAGGGGCAATATTATAAGCTGATTTTTGCAGTACTTTCTACTCTTTTCCACAATGCTTGAAAGTATTTCTCTTAAAGAGATACACATATCCCTGACTCCTAGGGTTTCTATTCATCCACCAAACAATATTCCATCTCTGATACAATGTGGAGCACAGAAAAAAGAAGAGAGAAAGAGACTTAGTTACTCTTGACATAATCTTTTATGTACCCTCTAAAAAATGCTTCTTTCCCTATTTTATTCAATGATAAGAATTTTATACTTTGTGTGAACTATACAGGATGTTTGTCCATTTGTAGAATATTTCTTAGTGTAAATATTTTTGCTCTAATCACAGAAGGTGACAAAGTAACTTATTGCTGCTACTTTTGCCCTCTGAATTCCAAAGACAGGTATGTATACTGACAAAAAGAGGTGCCAATTTTATTCTTAGAATATCTGGAAATGTTTGATAGATATGACAACTCATATAAACAAGCTAATGATAAGCATTTTTTATATTTTAATGGATCTACGAACAAAAATATATTTCTTCCAAACCACTATAACCCAAAATATTTATCCATGATTCCATGGCAAAAATTAAAAAGCCTAGATCCACTTTGATGACTGTCTTTTATTTTTGTTATTATATTAAATCTAATTTATAATTAGATGTTACTTATATATTTTCATAAATAAAAGAAATAAAAATACAAAGCATAACAGTACATATCAAACAGAGATCTCTACTGAAACTTCAGAAGAGATACGTTACTTAGGAACAACACTTTTTAAAAGCACCTTTTAATATTTGTTCATAAAAAATAAGTCAAAGTTTGGGGATAAATATTAGTAGCATGTGAAACTGGATAAAGTATTAGTATCCAATGTACACAAAGGACTAAGGAAAAGCAAAAGTATACAATAAAAGTAAATAAAAGACTTCAATGATATCAAGTATAAAAGCAAATATTAATAAACAAAAAAATTTAAAAGAGGTTCTACCCTCTGAGAAACAGAAAAACAAAAATTAAGACTATAGTGAGATGCCTTTTGTATCTACTAGGCTGATAAACAATTTTTGAAAAAAAATCAAATATTAGTAAGACTGGAGGAAGAACACTTCTGGTAAGAATATAGTTTGTTTAGATGACTTTTGAAAACAGTGCACAATTTGTAACTGTGACATAGTTACAATGAGTGACTACACTTCTAGACATAATCTAGAGAAATTTTTGAATTTTGAATTAGTAGGCAATCACTAGAATGTTTTCAACAGCATTATTCAAAACAGCAAAATCTCAGAATCAACACACATAGCCATCAAAAGGAAACTGGATAGTTAAATTGGGATAGTAGAATATAATAAAATAGTCCATAGAAATGAAAAATTAATGAACTATAGTTTTATGCATCAACATGAATAAATTTTGGCAGGTGATCATGTTGAGTTAATCGAAAGCAAGTCACAGAGGGCTATAATTGTGATATTATTTTGATGAAGTTCAAAGCAATAATGAAAAATATCATTTCCAAGTTGCTGAAATGAACATATCTATAATCAATACAAAAAAATATATCTCTTAGCTATATCTACATATGAGATTAAAATCTGTAAGTAAGGATACAATAAACTAAAAATTCAGAATAATTCAGTGATGGAGATAGATGCATTAAACAAAGTCTACATAGAGAGCTTAAATAATATGTTTGATCTTTTAAGTAGGAAGTTACAGACATGACTGTTTATTTTATTTTATAACTCATATAATGTTATATGTTTATTTATGCATAAATGATCATACTAATTTTTTAGTTATATGGATATATCAAATTCCTATAGCTATGAATATATATCAAATATTGTCTACTACATTATTTATTGTTTTTGGAAAGGATGTATGGCAGCTTACATAAAAAAAACAGTAGATTGCTTATGTATGTTCTGATCATCAGAAAAATGTTCACATTCAAAATGTACACAACAAATAGTCAAAATATTAAATATTAAGAATGAATAAATTCTCAATCTTAAGGCAATTGCTTGAATTCGGGAAAACTTCCATGATTATACACTATGAACTGTTAGGCCAAAGATTTTGCCAAGCCCACAGACCTTTCTAGAGAGGTTCCTTTAGTGCATATCACAATCCTGACTTTTGTCACATGATCTTTGGACTACAGGTGTTGAGGTGGGAAGAAAGGTCAAATGATGTGTTCTACAAAGGCCTATGAGATGGTTTTTAATGGTACAATAACCAAAAACAATCATATATTCTCTGTGATGGAGCAAGTGGGTAAATCTCAAGAAAAATTGTCAATAGAAATTATTCTACTATGAGTCCTGTGTGGAATATTTCAGATCACCCAAATGCTAGAATTGCTTAGAATCTAGAGCAGCATGTCCATGGGTAAATCTACTTCTAGTTGCAGAAATTTCCAGCTATAGTTTTGCTGTTATTTCTGTGGTGCTTGACTACCCAATCTAACTAATTTTCACATTTATATCTAAAGAAATACTTATTATTTGAAATAAAAATATTCTAAGATAAGATTCTTTGTAGTTATATCAATATATACAATAATGCTTCACAATGAACACACAATCCAGTTTCTTTCTCCATTATGTGCATATATATTACTATTAACTTTTTGTAAATTTTTTAGGCTCAATTATTCATTTAAATTATATGAAGTTGCCATATTTGTCATTCTATTATTGGATATATTGTTGAGATTATAAAAGGTCATATCTTAGAATATTTCAATTTCAAATAGCATTTCTTTTGAATGTAAACATAAAAATTAAGTAGCTTTGGTATCCAAGCCTCACAGAAACAAAGAAATAACTATCTAGATGGAACTTTCTGAGACTAGAAATATATTTAGCTAACCTTATCCCTGGCCTAATCCTTAAGCCTAACTCAAACGTGCTTCGCGCTACAACTAAATTGAAAATTAAAATTTCTATATAAACATTCTTGCTATAACATTTTATTTCAGAAATTTCATATCTTTTCTAAGGAATAGCTAAAATAAATAATGAACAGGGGCTGGGGTTGTAGCTCAGTGATAGAGCACTTACCTCGCATGTGTGAGGCACTGGGTTTGATCCTCAGCACCACATAAAAATAAATAAGATAAATAAAATAAAGATATTGTGTCCATCTACAACCAAAAAAAATTTAAAAATGAGCAGAGAAAATATTCAAAACTGATTATAGAGAATTTAGTGTAAATTCCCCCAAAGTTAATATCCACAAAAATTAATGAAATTGTTTTTCAAAAAGCATATGAGCCTATATACTCAGTTGATTTGAAAATAATTTATATTATGAATAAGTATTGTTTGGCTTTTTTGCCACTGTGACTAAAAGCCCCAGCAAAAACAATTAGAGTAGGAAAAGTTTATTTGGGAGCTCACAGTTTTAGAGCTCTTAGTTTTTAGGCAGTTGACTCCATTCTTTGTGGCTTGAGGTAAGTCAGGACATCAAGGTGGAGGAGTGTGGTAGAGGAAAGCAGCTCAAGACATTGCATTAACATATTGCTTAGGTTAAGTCTCTCATTACCCAGTCATTTCACCTCTAAACTCTCTTGCATTTACACTTGAGCTTTTAGAGGACACCTGATATCTAAACCATAGCATCCTATTTCTGGACCCCCAAATCTCATTTCTATCTTACAATGCAAAATACGTTTAGTCTATTTTAAAGAGTACCTAAAGTTTCAATAGTTTCAAGATTATCAAAAGTCCAATTTCAAAGTCCCCTCTCAGACTTAAGGCAAACTCTCAGTGTAACCCCTGTAAAAATCAAAAGAAAGCACACAGTAAACACTTCTGTTTGAAGAAATAAAAATAGAAGGAAGGGATGGGACCAAAGCAATAGAAATAGAAGGAAAGGATGGGACCAAAGCAACACCAAAATTCAACTGGGCAAAAAAAAATATGTAGTTCCATGTCCAGCATCTGGAGCACATGGCATCATGATATTCTGTTCAAAGGATTTGTGTAAATCTGCCCCTGTGACTTTGCTGATTATAGCACATATAACCTCTCTGTTGGCTTGGCTCTTCTCAATTCCTGTAGCTTTTCTTGACAGACATCCCACATTGCTGGCATTTCTTAATCTCTGGGACCTCTACTACAGTTTTGGCTTCCATCTCACATCTCTACATCACACTTTCAGAGGCT
This sequence comes from Spermophilus citellus, assembly GCF_964194105.1. Classification (NCBI taxonomy): domain Eukaryota; kingdom Metazoa; phylum Chordata; class Mammalia; order Rodentia; family Sciuridae; genus Spermophilus; species Spermophilus citellus. The sequence continues at coordinate 78,056,718 of NC_138191.1, read as the reverse complement.
GCCTGCAGGAACTCTGACACTGCTGTAAGTTTCTGGTCTCCCAGGACTTCCTTTGAAATTTTAGTGGAAGATTCCATGACCCCCTAACTCTAGCATTCTGCATTCCTGAAGAACAAGTGCCATGTGGTTGACACTAAGGCCTGCTGCCATCTCAAGCACTAGCCAGTCCTCCAGGGTTAAGTTCTTGGGTGGCTGAGCATGATGAAAAATTTCCTAAATACTCTGGTGTAAGCAAGCTGCCCCCTGGTCTCTGTTCAAGGAAAGTTTTCTTTTATACTCTTCAGCCTGGGATGGATATGGTCTTACCAATTCCAGATATGCCCTCAAGTCATATCTCCTATTGTTTTCTGGGCAAAGTCTTTAGCATTTCCTTAGTGGCTATAATGTTTTTAAGAAGGACCACACATTGCTTAGCCTCAGTTTTACTAACATTTTCTGGCCAAACTGCAAAGTTTTCAAATCTTTCTGCTGCCAATTATCAAAATAAACTTGCTTAAAATCTGCCAGTAATATCCATGCCACTGCCTGAATACTATGTTGCTTAGCAATTTTCTTCTGCCAGATTAAGAAGCCCATCACTTTCAAATTGGCCTCATAGAAAGTCTCAGGACACAGGTAAAATGAAGACAACTTCTTAGCCAGAGTGTAATATGAATGGCCTCTGGTACAATATCCAATAGAGTCCTCATTCTCTTCTGAAACTTTATGAGCCCTGTCTTTTATCAGCCACAGCATTCTGGTCTTCTGAGCTCTTCCCTGAATTGCTCATTAAGATATATTTACAAAATTCTAAAGCTTTTTCAGTTTGCATCATTAAACTTTCCAAAATTCATCTCACAATTTCCAAAATGCCCAAAAAGCTTCTGAACTACATGATCAATTTAGTCACAGCAATGACCCCACTCTTGGTACCAATTTCTGTTTTAATACGTTTTTTTGCTGCTGTGACCAAGACCTGACAAGAACAATTAGAGGAAGAATAGTTTATTTTTATGCTTCTGGTTTCACAGCTGACTCCATTTGGGGACCCAGGTAAGGCAGAACACCAAGGCAGAAGAGTGCGGTGGAGGAAAGTAGCTCAAGACATAGCTGCAGAAAACAGAGAGACTAAGCTCAGCTCACAAAATATAATCCCCAAAGGCAGGCCCCCAGTGACCCACATCCTCCAGTCAGAGCCAAGCTGCTTACAGTCAAGTCTCAGTTAATCTCTAACAAGTATTAACACATTGCTTAGGTAGAAGCCCTCATAATTCAATCATTTCACCTCTAAACCCTTTTGCATTGTCTTACACATTGAGCTTTTGGAGGACATCTAAGATCTACACCATAACAAATACATTGAAAAGATTTAGATAAGAGGAACTTTGACTTTACAGAACTTGAAAGCTTATCTTATGATTACATGATTTCTTTTTTCTTTAGTGTGTGTGTGTGTGTGTGTGTGTGTGTGTGAGAGAGAGAGAGAGAGAGAGAGAGAGAGAGAGAGAGAGAGAGATCCCAGAATAAGAAGTTGTATGTTTTTTTCAACTTTATTTGGGCATAATTGACAAAAAAATAATGTTTATTTAAGGAATGCAAGGTATATATGTGGGAGGAGTAGAGCAAAATGATTAATCAAGGTAATCTACACATCTATTAATTCATATAGTTATCATTTTTGTGTGATTGGTAAGAACAGTCACTATATACTATATTAGCAAATTTTAAGTATACAATATTATTTACTTTGATCACCACATTGTACATTCAATCCCTAGAACTTAGTCATTGTGTAATTGAAAATTTGTATGCTTTGACAAATATCTCCCCATTTTTCCCACACCCCAGACCCTGGAAGCCATCATTATAACCTTTTTCTGTGAGTCTAGCATTTTTGAATTCTCATATAAGTAAAATCACATCTGTATCTGACTTATTTCACTTGGCATATTTTTTTTTCAGGTTCAACCATGCTGACACAAAAGGCAGGTTTCCTTCCATGACCAAATAATATTCTATTATATATATATATATATATATATATATATATATTCATTCTATCATTATACACACACACACACACACACACACACACATATATATATATATATATATATATATATATAATTTTTAATCATTTGTTTGTAAGTACTTCGGTTGGTTGTATATATAGACTATTATGAAAACATGAAATTTTGGAGCTTAAAACCTGTATGTCATCGTCAATGGCAAAATATTTCTTCTAACATTGTCTTTTGTTTTACACACTGTTTTTGATTTACAAGGGTAAATGTTTGCCCAATATCTGATTAAATGTGTACAAACTTAAAAAAATGAGAAAAATAAGCATATAGTATAATGCATTTGAAGAAAATTAAATGAATTGCTATTATTATAGAAATATTTACAATTCAAATAGAAGCAGAAGACTCTAGATACAAATATCATTAGAGGAAATAATTAAGATATCTGCAAATATTCATAAGTGAACTTACAAATTGATTTACCTTTCCATCACACGTGTTTTAGTCCTTAACCTCATTTGTTTAATATTTCATTTATCAATAAATATATGTAGCATATATAAATATATGAATATACACATAAATACATGGAGTTTACATATATGCACACATGTATACAAAGGAATAGATACATAAATATATGTAATTTTTTATACACACATAGACACAAACACACACATACATCAGCTTCTCTCTCAGCTTATTGGACAGTGTGGTGCATGATGTGCAAGGTAATAAAACAAGATGACACAGTCTGATCACTTTAAGAATCCAAGTGGGAAAACATAAAGTATCATGAGGTCTACTGGCAAGTAGCCTTGTATTTATGAATTGAAGTTATCAATTCCCACTGGAAGTAAGTAAAGGCATCTGTTACCACATTCTGTTCAAGTGAACGCATGTGTTCTACAAAGAATGCCAAAATCAAGTGTAGTCTATGACCTCGTGCTTTGGAAGCTAATTTTTCTCTAGATTTCTTTTGTAATTTGTGTTAAAGTGTATGTGTTACACGTGGTGTCAACTATTACTCAAACATAGCCTAATCCAACTTACTGACAAGTTGAGTGAAATCAGCTTGCTAGGACTATTTACTTTTACTATACCATTTGTTTAATGGATAAATATATTAGGTTTTTCATCAGAGGTTTTTTTTTTTTTGTTGTTCTTTTGTTTTTTAATATGAGAAAAATGACCCACTTTGTTGTACTGTTTTGAGTATGTGTAGCTACTGCTCCCCATTCATGTCAACAACAACAGGATGGTTGATTATTTCAGGAAGATACATGATATAGGGTGTGGGGGAAAGAGGTTGAAGTTCTTAAGATTTTTCAGAATGTAGAGAGTAGAAAGGGGAGAAAATGAATGTTGACAAAGGACTAACCAGAGAAAAGCTTTTTCCCAACTACAATAACATGTTCTCCCTGGACAGCAGGTGGAGAGGGAGATCTGTGAATACTAGATGTACTTCAGGGGTTTGCAATACCTGAGGTATACTTCAGGGGACAAAACCCTGCATACAGGGCTGGCAGTTTTTCCAAAAGATTTCTGTCTTCATTGTTGCAGAAAAATAGCAAAGACTCTAGGTAAGAAAGGGTTATGTGATCAGAAACAATGGATATCTCAGCAGGAATCTGTGAGACACAGAACTGATGACCAAAGGCCTCCTTTTCCCCAATGTGCAAGATCCCAGAATTTTTACAAAATTTAGAACATACCTTATATACAAACAGAGATATGAAAAATTGTGGTATATATGTGTATTAAAATTGTAATGCAAAAAAAGTACATGTATAATGGCATAAATTGGCGTGAACATACTTCATATACAGAGATACGAAAATTTGTGCTCTATATGTGTAATAAGAATTGTAATGTATTCCACTGTTGTTGTGTACTTTAAAAATAGTAATAAAAAAAGAAAAGAAATGTAAATTTTAGTCTTAGAATTTGATGCCAGGTCAATAGAATGGAGACTGAGGAGCAGTATAATATTAATTGTGAGAACTAAAGACATGTTTCCTGCACACTTAATATTATGGCATAAGTTAAAATTTGTCCTAAATACTTGTGCCTAAAACTTGTCCTTAAAACCTGTGCCTAAATACTGGTTAGCACTTAGAAAGTACACAGTAAAGATTCACTATTATTACTATTCTTGGTTAAAATTAAAATGAAAAATAAAAGGAGCTATGGTACTCTGACAGGAACTCAGATTCATATATATTAGAGAACATAGATAATTCATATTCAAATGAATAAGTAAAAATTTCTTTATTATTTGAATTTCAACACTCTATTCTACAAAGAACCTATCCATAGAAACTAAGAAATGAAACTGTAGTGTACTGGTAACCCCATCTCTCTTCCACATGTTACCCAGTCCTCAGAAATTCTGAAGCCATAATATACCTAATGGGCTTGGTATGTACCTCTGATTTAAATAGAATTCCAAAAATCAAAAGTATCTGACACTGACCCTGGGGTGGGGAGCAGTAATAGAAAAGTTGATGAGATCCAAATAAAACCTGAAGATTAATTTTTAGTAATATAAAAACTTTGGGTTCTGAGTTTTGATAAAGTACAGTAATATAAACTAAAATGGGGCAAAAATATGCAATCCTACATGAAATATTAGCAACTATTTTGTTAATTAAATATTAAAACAGAATTAAAAGTTTGTAATTTAAAATGAGAAATTATTTGATACAAACACATCTTGTACTTGAAGTGGTTCAAGAGAAAAAAACCTAGGTTGAGCCTGACACAGATCCAGCTAATTTTAAAAAACATGCTGGATAGTAAACTCAGTTGAAAATAAATTGGGAAAATGTATACAGTGAGCAAATGTTTATTGAGTACCAATTTGTGCAGTGAAATAAGAAAACATTAATGAATCAGGTATAGTTAAATTTCTAGCAAGAGATACAAATACATAAATACAGAATTATGGTTCAACAGTAATGTTTTCTACAAGAGGGTCTTAGAATGTTACTAGGATTTATAAGACAGAAAATATCTACTCAAATATTGGATCAAAAAAAGTTTTGAAGATGCAGTGTCATTTGAATTGGCCTTGAATGATCACTTGTCTCTGGAAATGTGTTGGCTAGGGAAAGAATATGTTACATAAAGTCAATAGCATATAAAAGTTGAGAGGAAATAAATGTTATAGTGGAAAATAAAGACAGAAAGGCAAATGTTCTGAATTTTGCAGAGTACCTTGAAGACTAGGTCATTGTGCTGTATTCACTTTTGCAGGGTTTTGACTTAGGAAGTAGTGTCATGACACTATCTTCAAAGCACTGCATTCTTCTAGAACAGTGTGTTATTTTAATACAGAATCAGAAAAGGTTAGATAATGTTTCCCTTAGTAGGATGAATGATAACACCCCCAAGAGACAAATCCTTGGGAAGAGAGCAAGCCAACAGCTGGGAAAGTTCAGTGTGAAAGCAAATAGTTCATCAAGAGGAAATGTTGACATATGCCAAGCGGTGACATGGGAAATTAGTTATTTCCAAGGACAGAAATTAACAAATTTCCCTGTAGAACCACAGAGTGTGAGGTTATAGAAGTCAGGACAGGAAAATGGTGTAGAAAAACATATGGTCAGCACAAGGGATGCAGACACCAGAGGTCAAGCTGTCATACTCATGCTGAGGACAGGAATCCAGCCACCTTGCAAAGAAAGAGGAAGAACCAGCACTTGGCCTGCCTAGAGAGGATGAAGTGGAAAGTCAGTTATAATAACCAAATCACTATCCAAGTCTGTGCCCAGCTTCATTCATCTCCTGCCAATATCAAAGGAGTCTCTAAGTCACCCCAACTTTGTAAGAGATCCATGAGGCAGGAGACTCTTTATGCTGTAGAAAAGGCACATGGAAGGCTGAGAAATGCTTCACCATGGAAAGAGGTTCAATAGGAATTTATACCTGGTGGAGTATAAAAAGAGACAGAGCTTTGGTCTAAGAAATGTTAGATGACACCAAAAATAAAACTACTGAAACTAAACCACATAGGGAGAACCTTATGCATGAAGAAGTATTCTTGATGGAAGAAAATTATTTGTCCTGTCTTTTCCTCTTCTGTCATCCTAGACCTGGACAAGTTAAACATCCCCTTAGGTTAAGTAAATATTTCTCTTCTGAGAAGAGAGGTTCAAATGGAAAGGACATCATAATTAGTCTGATTCTGAATTTTATCAAATATACCCTTTGGGACAGCCAGAGTTGCCACCTTGGACAGTTACCAAAACAGAGATTGGATATTGGGGCTAGCATATATCCTTTTTAAAAACAAGTCATACACCTGACCCTGAGTCCTTAGAACAAGAAAGAATACTTGTTTTTTGAAGAATATATTTCCATTCTTTTAAACTGTTTCCAAAGCTAATTTGAGAAAGGAATACTGTATAACTTATATAGAAAGTCAAATATAATTTATTTAGAATAACTGACCATAGCAGTAATATTTCCATACCTTGTTATCTGAGACTTAATCATTCCTATGTGAAAGACTTTAACAGTGAAGCCTGTACTCATAAAGTTAATGGAACTCAGATCTGTTGAACCCAAAAAGTGAAGGAAAACAAATTAAGAAATGTTAAATGGTAGATATATAGCAAATCACTTTTATATATAAATCAATTTTTTAAACAGTACCAAAATTATTTATACTTTACATCATGTATGTGAACATTAGCATTTTTAAATTTGCATTCCCTATTAGAGAGATCAAGATGAATAAATAACCTTATAGGCAAACGATATTTATGTTTGAACAGAGCAATCTTTTAGAACTAAAGCCAGATAAAGAACTAAATAAAGCCAAATAAATAAAAAGATGAACTTTGATGATAAAAGAAACCATATTTTAAAAATATATTTGTAAGGATATAAAATACACACTAGTTTTTTTAAGCAGAAAGTGATTTAATAATAAATTTAAAAATCATCTATTATCTTCCTATACATTGAATATCCTCTCACTGACATTATAATACAACTAATTCTCCAGCCTCTTTGAGCATTCTACATCCATTTCTAGGGCAGGTGCTTGACATCTTCAAAGCATTTATTCTGTCACCATTAAATATGGAATTAAAAGAGGTTTGAGATACTTATCTTCAATAATTTTCAAACTTATCATTTACAGTTGAAATACAGCTTAGAATTCATAGACAAGTTAGTAAATTAGAAGGAATGAAAAGACAAAGTTGGGATGACTAGCATTTTTGCCTTAATTTTTTCAGAAATCCACAAAATAAAATATATTATTTTGACAAAGGCATCATATGAACCCTTCTGGTGTAATCTGAGAATATAGAAATAAGAATGAATATGATTTTTTACTTAGAAAATAAAAAGCTGATATTTTTCTGATGGTGTATGATAAGAAAAAGTTGGTTATTTATGGCAATTGTGCATTTATTATTCTTTTTAGCTCCATTCTTGTGGGAGCCTCTTGAAGATCATGGAAATTTCTGAGAGTCCATTAGTACTATTCTGGTATGAAAAGTTCTCTCTCAGAAGTAACCAATGAAAAAGCTCTTTGTTTAGAAAAATAAATTGATCCTTTCATTATAAGATGATTCTAAATCAACTCAAAATGAAAAAAAAAGAAAAAGAAAACTTACATGTACGAAGTTAAAAAATGGAATAAAGTTCTTGTTTGTTTTATATACAGAGATATGTGCTTTCTAAGTATTTCCATTTCAAATGTATTTCACATTAGGTAAAAATGATCCCCTAAAGCAAAATCAATATGGGGGAAAATATATGAAGTAGAAAACTCATACAAATATGGTTAGACTCTATTTGATTGAGTTCATAAAGTATCCATTTTGCTTTCTTATTTCAAATTTAATTTGACATTATCCACATGTGACTAGTGGCTATCATATTGGACAGTGTAGTTACATAAAGAATTATTCCTATAGTTTTCTTTAATTGAATCCAGTTGTCATTGCTGAATCCCATCATCATCAACCACAGCAATCTTCTATATATCAATGTTATGCATCCAATTTGACCATCATCTTTTCCTATCACTATTCTGCCTTTGAATTGATTACTTGATTGATTTTTTTCACAGTATCTATTCTACATTTTTTGATCACTATGACCAGGCCATACATGGGGTACCCAGGTTCTATGAGTGTGTTTTTGGATAAGATTAACATTTAAATTGGTAAACTGAGTGTGATGGGATAATACAACACAAGGTTCATTGCAAAATTCTTGCAGGGAAGGTCCAGTAGCAATGTGCTGGAGAGGTGTGTCTCTGCTCTACACAGTGCCTCAGTGTCTTGCCAGTGAGCAGTAGCTCCTGTTCTTCATGATGCCTTCTCCAGGGTGTCTATCTAGATGAACACTTATCTCTTCATTGTGCTCTGAGCTGCCAGGAGAGAGATTATTTAAGTTAGGCTACAGAAGGAGCAACATGATTAACTTGCTTACTTTTTTTTTTTGTTCTTTGAATGATCAGCATCCCAAGGAGCAGCTGTCCTAGTGCACATTCAAGAAAGAAACTTTCTACAGATAACACAAACTTGTCCTAACTCCCAGAATACATGAGAGAAATCCAATGTCTGTCAAGATGATATGTGTCTGGACATTCCAGCCCAGACTAGCTCTGATTGTTCCCTTCACTTGGCTAGGTTTTTGAGAACAGAAAGGGGCATTTAGGGACATAGTGTTTTTCTTTCCCCTTTGTCCTTAAGGATGATGCACTGGTAAAGCCAATTGCTCTCCCTAACGTGGGTGAGTCTCAATTCAGTCAAAGCCTGAATAGAAAGAATTCTTACTGTCCAAAGCCTTCCTGTCCCCAAACTGGGACATCAGGTTTTTTTTTGTTTTGTTTTGTTTTTAATACTGCTTTCAGACTCAAAATGAAAAACTGGCTTTCCTGGATCTCCTGCTTGCTGACTCATCCTGCAGATTTTGGGACTTTCCAGTCTCCAATAATCATATGAGCCAATTTTTTACAAGTCTCTTTCTCTCTCCCTTCCTTCCTGAGTTTCTCCATTCATCTCTCTCCTTCCTCCCTCTGTGTTTCTCCCTCCTACTGGCCCCCTACCTGCCCCCCCCCCAACACACACACACACTATTGGTTCTGTTTCTTGGAGAATCCTAGCTTTGCAACTACGGTAATTGCATTTTGGAGTCCCTTGCTTCTCTCCTCATCATGCTCTGAACCTTGTATCTATCTCTCTGTATTGTTAGCACCTCTTCTTTGAAACTGAATGTTGATGGTAAAAATTCACCATAACAATAATTGGACTCACTTTGGACCCACAGAACATACCTTAGTGATGTCAGGAAAATCTTTTGTAGTGCTTTTTTCAGGTACTGTAGCATTCTTCTAGATGAGTATTTATAACCTTCTTTTCTCTCATCACATCACAATGTCTTTTCTTTCATCCAACTCTCAGCAATACTTTTGATTTCAATTCCACTGAGAAATTTCACTGAAGAGCTTATATACACCACTTATGTGCCACCAGCCTCCTACCATCATTCTCACCCCTCATATGCTGCCTTTGCACCTTAGATCAGATATAAGACCAGACTCCTAAAAAAAGCAAAGCCCTCCTTCCTGCACCATATCCCATCACCTGCTATCTTGCTTGACTTCTCTCTCACATTAGGGAGAAGATAAAGGGAAGCCCTTGAATAGATAAGGGCAGTGGCTGTTGAGGCTACTGAGGCTCCTCTTCACCTTAAAGAAAGCATTCCTTCGAAGCAGAAAGGAAACATTATTTGAGGGTTAGAATTTCTAATACGGCATACCACCATCATTCCTCATAGAACTTAGACTATGAGGGATCACTTAGCCAGAGAGAAATTTCTGTCTACTTGAATGTATCACGCCTTCAAATTTAATCAAGAATATCCATACCCAAGATTGGCATGGGCGTTTTGAAGCTTTTTCTGTGAAACGTATTGCAGGGTCTTAAAAAATAAGCATATCATTTATAAGGAGCTAAAAATTAATGATTTTTTTGTCACCTTGTTAGTCTTTTGAATTTCTATATAAACCTAGGAAGAAGGAGAGACCACTCCAAGTTCAAGTTTGAAATTCTCACCATACTGATAAGTGTAATTTCACAGTCAGATTTAATTTGATTTGGGGGAAAAAAAATAAACCAATGTGACATTTCTGAACTCAGATATGATGACTGAAAATTCATACCTGGCATATATATGGGACAATTTCCAGGATTATTAAAATTTTCATGCATCAGATAATGACAACTCAGACAGATTAAAAACCCTATAATTGGAGCTAACTAATTTTTTAAAAAAATAGCCATGACCTGAGAGAGATCTAATACATAAAAATGAGTGTGAACCCTCAAAAGTCCCTGGTAACTTGGTGAATACCAGTAGACCATAATGAGTCTGGGTTTGCAAGAATATGTCAAAATGTTTTAAAACCCTTGAGAAGACATGGGATGACAAGGAAAAAGAATTTTCAAAAAGGAAAAGAGTTTGAATGCTTCTTTGTTAGTCTTTTTGGAAGATTAATTTCTGTGCAGTTCCCTATAAAGTAAGAAACTTAAAAGTGATCTCTTACCCTCCATGTTCAGACTACAGACCTAAATGATTCAGACCTTCTAATGGCACACAATCCTTAGTCTTGATTCATTGTAGCTAAAAATGTGTTAATTTTTTGTAAGTTAGGAATACACAACAAATTTTTAAAAACTATTTTTTAGTTTTAGGTGGACGCAATATCTTTATTTTATTTTTATGTGGTGCTGAGAATCGAACTCAGTGCCTCACGCATGCCAGGTAAGTGTGCTTCCACTTGAGCCACATCCCCAGTCCTAACCAACAAATGTTGAATACGCTTAGTAAAAGTTGTTTCACTAAAAAAAATAAAAATAAAAAAACTAATTACCTCCAAATAAGGATGTGTTTTAGAAATAAAATGGCTTCCCAAGTAGAAGAGTAAATCAAAGTATCAAGTGGCAGATACAATGATGTTGGTGCAGCAGTGGTGGTTTTTTGGGCTATGACATGATGAAAGTTGATGGAGTATCTGATTTCCCATATTTGGGAGACATTCATACAGACTTAACCAGCATTTCTTCGTCTGTGATTGAACAGCTGAATATACTGAAATAGATTCAAAGGATTTCTAGAAACTAGGAATACTTGAGGTCAAATATTTGACTCGATGTGTGTTGCCCTGGAGAACTTCTCAGAACCTGTGCTATTAGTGCATTAGGAATATGATGCAGATGAGGCAAGTTGAGAGGCATGCTGTACTCCAAGTCTACTCAGACACCAGGAAATGCTACATGTTTCTTCTGACTTTATGCCACCAAAGCAGTTTTTTTGTTTTTGTTTTTGTTTTAAGAAAGAGAGGAGAAAGAGAAGAGGAAATGATTAATGGCCACCACAATGAGAGCAGTCATCCACAAATAGATTAATTTCAGTGGTATCAGTCCAAGCTTTGCCACCTGATGTCTTATATTAGTTCAGTTCAAAATCTTTACTACTTGTCAGGCTTTTGAGGGGCCACCTAAGAGCATCTTTCCATATATCTTCTAAAAACTTTGTTCCAGTTGTTCCCATTGACCAGCAACATTAGCATTGCTGGGAGATTGCTAGAAATGAATAATCTCTAAGCATACTCAAAATGTATTGAAGAGGAGTCTGAGTTTTAATAAAATACCTAGATAATTCATATGTGCATTAAGGTTTGAGAAGCAATGCCCTAAAACCTGGCTTCCAGAGTAGGAAAGTCCATATCATTTTCTAAATATTAAAGTCCCTAATTATTTATGTATGTTATTACCTGGTATTCAGGTGAATTGGAATAAAAGAATAGACTGCCTAGTAACACTGTCCTAATGCAATGAGAAAATTTCAGCATTGGCCTGCTAGATCTAGACTGTGTTATGATAATAAACAAACTCAGAAATCTCAAAGACGTAAAACAATAGAAATTTTCAATTTTTGATTTCTGTTTTTTATGTGTTGGAAATCAGTATAGGTCATGTGATTTTCCTAAATGTTGTGGCTTAATTATCAGGAAAAAGTGTCATCATTTAAGGTCACTGTGAGAGGAAAAGAAGAGGGAAGTGGTTTATCACCTTCTCCTTGACTGAGCCTAGAACTGACAGAGATCATTTGTTTATGATTCCCCGCCTAAAACAGGTTAAATAGTAGAGTACCTGAATATATAGTGATTTCTGTTCCCATCTCTTGAGTGCCTTCATAAGTATTAAATTTTTATTTGGTCCCAAGTTTTCATATTTCTCCTGTAAAAGGGTTAGAGTCACTACAGGCCACCTGCCTGAAGTGTTCTACTCATTTTTTTTTTCACTAGCTACTGGATCTCTATTAAGTGGCCTGTTTTTCCACTTTTGGGGGTTTATGTTCAGCTTGTAGGGAGCCTCAAGTAGTTTGCATACATACAAATGTCTTTACCGTTGTGAATTGGCAAGTATAAGCCATTAAAATGTCATTCTCCACTGATCACCAAACAGAAAGCTTAGTTCCTTCCAATACTCCCTAACTTAGAAGATTAAACAGCACATATTTTCAACTTTTCTTTAATTCTTTATATACAAGAAGGATGAAAACCACAAAGACATTAATGTCAAACTCGCCTCATTATTCCAGATAACTTAAATCTCTGTAGGTCAGGCTATCTATAGAATCTTCCATATTTGAATATTCATTCCCTGGATTCTTGAATGTTGTCCTCCATGATCTTTACTCCTTGAAGAACAGATTCCTGGGTGAGTTATTTTTATTAAGAGCAAGACAGAGACTAGACCCACTTTCATTGCATTCTTGCTGGAAAATGCTCAGCAACATCAAGATATCCAAGAAGATATTTACAGGAGACCTAGGAGATATCAAACTATGATTTAACCATAAATTCTTTTTTCCTCACTTAACAGAAGAAAAAAAAAACTTGACTTACAAGCATATTTTTCTCTACATTAAGTCAAAATGCAAAGAAGTACTTAGTAAATTACTATGTAGGAGTTAGAACCAAGGTTACTTCCCTCTAGCTTCTAAACTATTTCTAACATATTTCAATGACTCACATCATCTTCAGTACCAAGAATTATTTGGAAAAAGGGTAGATGTTAGCCTTGCCAAAGTGTGTCACATTGGTAAATATGGTTGCCATACGGTCAGAGATAGACAAAAGGGTTTTGAGAAGGCTCAAGGAAGGACCTTCCACACCAATAATATGAAACATACTATGATTTACGTATGTATGGACCTATTTCCTGTCCCAAACCTTGGATCACAGGGTCAGATGACCATAGGTTAGATGTATCCCTCCTGCATTTCTGAAATGGCTAATTGAAAGGGTCAAGAGGTTTTGTAAGAGGGATAGGTCCAGAGGCCTAGAAGGAAACCTGCCTCAGTCTCCTCTCATACATAAACAACTCTACCTCTTCCCAAGTCAAAACTATTTTACAGTTTCATTTTTACAAGGACAGTATTTCAGCCAGATATCAAGAAGAATGTAAAAGAAACTTTTGGATGATCAATACTCCAACCAATCCAATAAAACTGGCCAGAATAAAAACATCTACAGATGGACTCTGTAAATTCAGTCATATTCTGGATCCCGACACATAGCCTAGAAAAGACACAGTGATGTGTCTGGTGTATTGAAGGCCCTATAAGACCAAGCATTGTGGTTATAGTGATGCTCTAGATATTTAGGCTGTTCTAGAATACTGACCAACTCAGAAAATCATAATGCACACAGTTCAGTGTCATCAATCTCCTCAGACCCCATAACTACCTAAGATCAGTGACTTAAGGCAGATTGATAAACCACATTATATTATCATCTTTGACCCACTAACCCTATTTCTTTCCCAAATCTGTCTTCTGACACTCAAGAAATCATCTGCTCCTACTGTCATGGCTGCTTATGCATGTAAGTTAAAGGCAGGGAAGACTGAGATTACTCTGAGATTTTAGTTTAAGGACAGATTTTCCCCAGATTTTAGTTTGGAATGGTTTTCCTCTAAATATCTCAGGCAGCAATATAAATGCATCTTGTTAGGACAACTCTAAATCTCAACAAAGAGTGAGATAATAAGGTAATAATTATTTCTGAGATTCTATTGACTACTTAGGATTGTGCACACTTCTGAACCTATCACAGAGGAAGATATTGGACCAAATCTTCTTAGAGACTTTCTAACCCGTCTTTATGAATGTCAAATATATGCTTTTCTCTCAAGAACATTATCATTACATTGATTCATTGTTGTCTTTGAATTTTTTTAATACAGAAAATGTACAAGATGTATTAATCTATTGGTGATAACTATTAAATATGATCAATTCACATATATTGGACTGCATAAAGATTGTTCAAACTATAATCTGAAGGGAGAGAGAGAGAAAAAGAGAGGAGAGGGAGATGAAAAAAAAGAAGCTCCTAGTAGGAAAGTAACTTCAACAAACAAAAAGGAAAAAGTTTTTTCAAGGGATAATACCCTTTCCAAAAAGAGTAAGGCAAATAATTTGTATTTTATTTATTAATTCATTCATAAATATATTATTCTGTTTTAAATAACTACTTAATAAATTTCCTTTTGCTTTCTTCATATTAAGTTTGCACCGAGAAGGTAATGATGTATAAGAGAGTACGAAGACTTATTCTGATAAAAGAAGAGAAGATAAGTGAGAAAGTATAGAATAGGGCTAGAAAGTGTGGTGAATGCCAGGCTGAGGGTATAGCTACTGTGATGAGCTTTTAATTGGTATTCAATAAATAATTTTCCTTTGAGTATATTTCCTATAGTCAGAGGAAAATCACGTGAAGACATTGATAAAGAAGGAAATAAGGGTTTGGGATTGAGGCTCAGTGGTAGATCACTTGTCTGGCATGTGTGAGGCAGTGGGTTCAATTCTCAGCACCACATCTAAATAAATAAATAAAATAAAGGTCGATCGATGACTAAAATAAATAAATAAACCAACAAATAAATAAGAAGGATATGAGGAGAATAGAAAAAAATAGAAAGTGAGTCCATTTTGTTAATGTTTAATTGCAGAGATATTACAGAAATAGAAGAATAGAATCCTAAACATGGAAGAATATAATAAACTCTTAATAGTTATTTCAGGAATATATTAAAAATAGATGGAGAGGGAACATGGCCGCCGACGAGGAAGCAGCGATTCTAATGTCTCCACATTAACGAGATCAAAAAGACCCTTTGGAACAGCGGCAGTCTTCACACTGAGGAACTTCTAGCAAAATTCCATGAAGAGGGGTCCTGCCGGGATCTGGTAGGTCTATTAGAAGTGTCGGTTTGTGGCCGGCGGGACTCGGGGCCCGGGGACTGTGGTACTTGCCGGAGACGGGCCGTCGCCTCCCCAGCATGGGTGCCGCTGGAGCCGCGAGACAGAAAGACACGGACCGGGCCGCGGTGCGGCTAGAAGCCGGGAACGCCGGGGGCGGAGAGAGCGACCAGGGCAGTGCTGGCTGTGGAGGCCGTGGCGGAGAGAGGCGTGGGAGCTCGAGGCTGAGACACACCGGAGAGAGCAAGCCAGCACCCCGCCATCATCCCGAAATAGCGAGAAGAGGAAGATGGTGGCGGGAAGTGAGTAAGCCCCTCCGTGTTCCGTGCCCCGCACTGCCGCGTCTGAAAAGCTGAGACAGACAGCTGCGACTCAGCATTAAGCCATCCGGCTGAGGCGGCTGGTCAGCCCTTCTCATCCTATGGAGGTGGATGCCTGCTGGGCCTTCGGGGGTAGTGGCCACAGGGTCCAGGCAGGGCTTGGGAGACAGTGGGGACCCGCCCGTGGCGTTGGTCGCCCGGCAGGGGGAGGCGAACTGTCGCCGTTTGCGGAGGACACCACTGTGGCGGAGGGCTGGTGTCGCAGGGCTGCGGCGGAGGAGATAACTTCATTGAAGCCTGCTGCTACAGGTGTGTGGACCCCTGGCTTTCCCTCTCCACGCATCGGGGAAATCTTAAGGGCCCCTCCCAGCTCTCCCGTGAATGCTACAGCCAGCCCGAGGGAGTCAGAGGTGGTGCGGGACTGCCGCTCCCGCCAGGGCTGACTGCTGAGGTCTCTTGCACCAGCTACGGGGGTGTGGCTACCGGAGGGCAAGTAAAATTCGCTGAGGATTCTCAGCACCAAGCTCTACAAACTTAGGGTCTGAGGGAATGGCAAACTGGAAGAGTGAGCCCAGTCGTTCATGAAAATAGTGCGCCCGGGAGCAGCAGACCTGGCGTATAGCCAGTATTGTGGTGAGAGGGGCCTGGCTAGAGGAAAAGTGGGAAGTGACTAGACACAAGAGGAGGCCCTAG
This sequence comes from Spermophilus citellus, assembly GCF_964194105.1. Taxonomy (NCBI): domain Eukaryota; kingdom Metazoa; phylum Chordata; class Mammalia; order Rodentia; family Sciuridae; genus Spermophilus; species Spermophilus citellus. The sequence goes on along the minus strand of NC_138191.1, from coordinate 78,040,400 downwards.
GCACTCAGGATTGGAGACTCGCCCAGTCTGGGAGGAGCAGCTGCACAGTGATTGGTTCCTGCGTACTGACGGGAAAGACTTGACCTGGTGGGCACAGCGCCACCTAGTGGAAGAGAAGTTAATCAAACTCTAAGACGGCATTTATTAGTTTTTTTTTTTGATTGGGGTTTTTCTTTCATCTTCATTTTTCTATCTTGTTTTTTTTCTTTTCTTTTTTTTCTTCTTCTTTCTCTTCTAATCTTAATTTTAATTTTTTTAATTATTATTAATATTTTTTCAAATTTTTGTTCTTTTTTAGTTCCTATTTCTTTCTTCTTTTGTCTTTTCACTTTTCTTATCCCCCCTTCCTTGAATTCTACCTGCCTACTCTCATACTCCTTAGTGACTTCTTCCCTTCCCTTCTAATACCTTTCCTCCCTAGCATCAAATAAATTTATAGGAATAAACAGTAATTCAGCAGTCAATCAGAACAAGAAGCAACATGAGCAGCTTCAAGAAGCAAGGAAGAAAAGGAGTACAAACAATGCAGGACAGCCTAAATATTCAGGAGGACCTAGAGTCATCAGAAAAATGGTCATATAAAGACCTCAAGGAACACCTTGGACAGATGGAATGGAACCTTAAAGAGGATACAAGACAGCAAATTCAAGCAGCGAAAGAACACATTGAGAATGAATTACATAAACAGCTAAAAGAAGAAGTTAAGCATCTTTATCAGGAGATAGAGATCATAAAAAATAATCAAACAATAATTCTAGAAATGAAGGAAACGTTAAACCAAATTAAAAACTCAATTGAGAGTATCACTAACAGAGTGGAACAAGTAGAAACCAGAACGTCAGATAATGAAGACAAAATATACCATCTTGAAAAGAGTCTAGCCAACTCAGAAAGGCTGGTAAAAAATCACGAGAAAAACATCCAAGAGTTATGCAATAACATGAAGAAAACAAACTTATGAGTCATCGGGATAGAAGAAGGTATAGAGATTCAAACCAAGGGAATGAGAAACCTGCTGAATGAAATAATTACAGAAAACTTTCCAGAAATAAAAAAGAAAACAGATATACAAATTGAAGATGCACACAGGACACCGAGCACACAAAATCACAGTAGACCAACGCCAAGACACATTGTTATGAAGATATCCAATATACAGAAAAAAGAGAAAATATTAAAAGCTACAAGAGAAAAGAGACAGATTACATTTAGGGGTAAACCAATACGGTTAATAACGGACTTTTCATCACAGACACTGAAAGCAAGAAGGTCATGGAACAATGTATTTCAAACACTGAAAGACAATGGATGCCAACCAAGAATTCTGTATCCAGCAAAATTAAGCTTCAGGTATGACAACGAAATAAAGATCTTTCATGATAAACAAAAGTTAAAAGAATTTGCAGCCAGAAAACCAGCATTGCAAAGCATTTTGAGCAAAACACTACACGAGGAAGAAATGAAAAACAATAACCAAAACCATCAGTGGGAAGTGCCTCAGTAAAGACAGAGGGCGAGGGGAAAGATAATCACGGAGAAACAAACTAATTTTTTTTTTTAAAAAAAAGGATAAACAATCAAACATGGATGGAAGTTCAAACCATATATCAATAGTAACTCTGAATGTTAATGGCCTAAACTCTCCAATAAAGCGACATAAGCTGGTATCATGGATTAAAAAAACAAATCCAACAATATGCTGCCTCCAGGAGACACATCTGATTGGAAAAGACATACACAGGCTGAAGGTGAAAGGATGGGAAAAAATATACCACGCACACAGTTCTCGTAAGCAAGCAGTAGTGGCCATCCTCATATCGAATAAAATTGACTTCAAGACTAAGTTAATCAAAAGGGATAAAGAAGGTCATTCTATACTGTTAAAAGGAACCATTCACCAACAAGACATAACAATTATCAATATTTATGCACCAAACAATGGTGCTGTGACATTCATAAAACAAATTCTCCTCAAGTTCAAGAATCAAATAGACCACAACACAATAATTATGGGTGACTTCAACACACCTCTTTCACCGTTGGACAGATCCTCCAAACAAAAATTGAATAAAGAAACTATAGAACTCAATATCACAATCAATAACCTAGACTTAACTGACATATATAGAATATATCAACCATCATCAAATGGATATACTTTTTTCTCAGCAGCACATGGATCCTTCTCAAAAATAGACCATATATTATGCGATAGGGCAACCCTCAGTAAATATAAAGGGGTGGAGATAATACCATGCATTTTATCTGATCATAATGGAATGAAACTGGAAATCAATGATAAAAGAAGGAAGGAAAAATCCTACATCACATGGAAAATGAACAATATGTTACTGAATGATTAATGGGTTACAGAAGACATAAAGGAGGAAATCAAAAAATTCTTAGAGATAAATGAAAATACAGACACAACATATCGGAATCTATGGGACACAAGGAAAGCAGTTTTAAGAGGAAAATTCATCGCCTGGTGGTCATTCCTCAAAAAAAGAAAAAACCAACAAATAAATGAGCTCACACTTCATCTCAAAGCCCTAGAAAAGGAAGAGCAAAACAACAGCAAATGTAGCAGAAGGCTAGAAATAATTAAAATTAGAGCGGAAATCAATGAAATTGAAACAAAAGAAACTATTGAAAAAATTAACAAAACTAAAAGTTGGTTCTTCGAAAAAATAAATAAGATCGACAGACCTTTAGCCATGCTAATGAAGAGAAGAAGAGAGAGAACTCAAATTACTAACATACGGGATGAAAAAGGCAATATCACAACAGATCCTACAGAAATACAGAAGACAATTAGAAATTATTTTGAAAACCTATATTCCAACAAAATAGAAGATAGTGAAGACATCGATAAATTTCTTAAGTCATATGATTTACCCAGACTGAGTCAGGAGGATACACACAATTTGAACAGACCAATATCAATGGATGAAATTGAAGAAGCCATCAAAAGACTACCAACCAAGAAAAGCCCAGGACCGGATGGGTATACAGCGGAGTTTTACAAAACCTTTAAAGAAGAATTAAAACCAATACTTTTCAAGTTATTTCAGGAAATAGAAAAAGAGGGAGCTCCTCCAAATTCATTCTATGAGGCCAACATCACCCTGATTCCGAAACCAGACAAAGACACCTCAAAGAAAGAAAACTACAGACCAATATCTCTAATGAACCTAGATGCAAAAATCCTCAATAAAATTCTGGCGAATCGAATACAAAAACACATCAAAAAAATTGTGCACCATGACCAAGTAGGATTCATCCCTGGGATGCAAGGATGGTTCAACATACGGAAATCGATAAATGTTATTCACCACATCAATAGACTCAAAGATAAGAACCATATGATCATCTCGATAGATGCAGAGAAAGCATTTGACAAAGTACAGCATCCCTTTATGTTCAAAACATTAGAAAAATTAGGGATAACAGGAACTTACCTTGACATTGTAAAAGCTATCTATGCTAAGCCTCAGGCTAGCATCATTCTGAATGGACAAAAGTTGAAGGCATTCCCTCTAAAATCTGGAACAAGACAGGGATGCCCTCTATCTCCACTTCTATTCAATATAGTTCTCGAAACACTGGCCAGAGCAATTAGACAGACGAAAGAAATTAAAGGCATAAAAATTGGAAAAGAAGAACTTAAATTATCACTATTTGCAGATGACATGATTCTATACCTAGAAGACCCAAAAGGGTCTACAAAGAAACTACTAGAACTAATAAATCAATTCAGCAAAGTGGCAGGATATAAAATCAACACGCATAAATCAAAGGCATTTCTATATATCAGCGACAAAACTTCTGAAACGGAAATGAGGAAAAACACTCCATTCACGATATCCTCAAAAAAAATAAAATACTTGCGAATCAACCTAAGAAAAGAGGTGAAAGATTTATATAATGAAAACTACAGAACCCTAAAGAGAAAAGTTGATGAAGATCTTAGAAGATGGAAAAACATACCCTGTTCATGGATAGGCAGAACTAACATCATCAAAATGGGGATATTACCAAAAGTTCTCTATAGGTTTAATGCAATGCCAATCAAAATCCCAACGGCATATCTTGTAGAAATTGACAAAGCAATCATGAAATTCATATGGAAAAATAAAAGACCCAGAATAGCAAAAGCAATTCTAAACAGGAAGTGTGAATCAGGTGGTATAGCGATACCAGATTTCAAACTATATTACAAAGCAATAGTGACAAAAACAGCATGGTACTGGTACCAAAACAGGCGGGTGGACCAATGGTTTAGAGTAGAGGACATAGAGACTAATCCACAAAGTTACAACTATCTTATATTTGATAAAGGGGCTAAAAGCATGCAATGGAGGAAGGATAGCATCTTCAACAAATGGTGTTGGGAAAACTGGAAATCCATATGCAACAAAATGAAACTGAACCCCTTTCTCTCGCCATGCACAAAAGTTAACTCAAAATGGATCAAGGAACTTGATATCAAACCAGAGACTCTGCGTCTGATAGAAGAAAAAGTTGGCTCCGATCTACAGATTGTGGGGTCGGGCTCCAAATTCCTTAATAGGACACCCATAGCACAAGAGCTAACAACAAGAATCAACAAATGGGACTTAATTAAACTTAAAAGTTTTTTCTCAGCAAGAGAAACAATAAGAGAGGTAAATAGGGAGCCTACATCCTGGGAACAAATCTTTTCTCCTCACACTTCAGATAGAGCCCTAATATCCAGAGTATACAAAGAACTCAAAAAATTAGACAATAAGATAACAAATAACCCAATCAACAAATGGGCCAAGGACCTGAACAGACACTTCTCAGAGGAGGATATACAATCAATCAATAAGTACATGAAAAAATGCTCACCATCTCTAGCAGTCAGAGAAATGCAAATCAAAAACACCCTAAGATACCATTTCACTCCAGTAAGATTGGCAGCCACTATGAAGTCAAACAACAACAAGTGCTGGAGAGGATGTGGGGAAAAGGGTACACTTGTACATTGCTGGTGGGACTGCAAATGGGTGCGGCCAATTTGGAAAGCAGTTTGGAGATTCCTGGGAAAGCTGGGAATGGAACCACCCTTTGACCCTGCTATTGCCCTTCTCGGACTATTCCCTGAAGACCTTAAAAGAGCATGCTACAGGGATACTGCCACATCGATGTTCATAGCAGCACAATTCACAATTGCTAGACTGTGGAACCAACCCAGATGCCCCTCAGTAGATGAATGGATAAAAAAATGTGGCATCTATACACAATGGAGTAGTATGCAGCAATAAAAAATGACAAAATCATAGAATTTGCAGGGAAATGGTTGACACTAGAGCAGATTATGCTTAGTGAAGCTAGCCAATCCCTAAAAAACAAATGCCAAATGTCTTCTTTGATATAATTAGAGCAAGTATGAACAGAGGAGGGAGGAAGAGTAGGAAGAAAAGAGTAACATTAATCAGTGACATGAGATGGGAGGGAAAGGGAGAGATGAGGAAAATTGCATGGAAATGAAGGGAGACCCTCATTGCTATACAAAATTACATATAAGAGGCTGGGAGGGGAATGGGAAAATAAATAAGGAGAGAAATGAATTACAGTAGATGGGGTAGAGAGAGAAGAAGGGAGGGGAGGGGAGGGGGGATAGTAGGGGATAGGAAATGTAGCAGAATACAACAATTACTAATAGGGCATTATGTAAAATTGTGGATGTGTAACCGATGTGACTCTGCAATCTGCATTTGGGGTAAAATTGGGGGTTCATAACCCACTTCAATCTAATGTATGAAGTATGATATGTCAAGAGCTTTGTAATGTTGTGAACAACCAATAAAAAATATATTAAAAATATATTCCTAACATTATATTTTCTTGAGAACTATTATAAACAAGCAACTAAATAAATCATCTCATGTTTAACAAATAAGTATCTTGCAAAATACAGATTTCATTTTTAACTTGGCAAAGCAGTTTCACAGCTGTCAGTAAATAACTCAGGAAAATCTCACCAACAAAAGAGCCATTACATGGAAAAGAGAAATTCCAGAGGAATAATGGAAGGCTTACTTGGGGAAAAAATAATAATTTTCAGTACATTTAAATACAGATTTAGATTTCTCAGCTGCATTTTTGTCTGCATAAATAAAATAACTGGTTTGAAGATTTCCACAAAGAGTTTATATAGACAGTATTAAATAAATAAGTAAAGATAAACTGCTTTGCTTCTATTCTATATGAACAAAGTAAGCCAAAAAAGCTAATTGGCAATCTTCTCTAATCATCTAGAATTTACAGGAAATAAAATTTTCCAAGGTTGTGTTCATGTCTGGCCATTATGATCACTAAATTGCAAAATCTACAGAAAGAGCAACTGCAGTTTTCCTTAGTTGGTGAAAAAATTCAGCAGAGCCATTAGTGTCATATACTTTGCAGCTAAATTGCCAAGATGGGAAATCTGATTCTATCACTTATTAGCCGTATGACCCAGATCTCTGTGCTTCATTTTATCATCTACAAAATGGGGGTGCTAACCATCAAACTCACATCCTATGGTTGGGTAAAGTGGATATACTGTGTAGTGATTACATAGTGATGGCTTTTCTGAGCCTGATAACTACACACACACACACAAGAAATTACATAAAGCAGGTCTGTTATCTACCAATAAGCAGCAAAGGACAAAAGCGTTAATTGTGAGCTGATCCTCCAAAGGTCAGGAAAGCTGCTCATAGTGGATGAGGCTGTACCTGCCCATCCCCCGCATGCACTACAACTGAACAACACAGAAACCCTGGTTTTAGACCACAAGGTGTCACATGACTGGGGCTGAAGCACTGAGCCACATCTTTTCTCTAGTGGGGGGCCTGGAACAAAAGCCAGGGCTATTCCAGGCAGTCTCTTTGTATGTCAGGATATTGTATTTCCAGCAGATTCTACAGTTGTTCTTGAAAAGTACAAGCAAGAAAAGGGTGAAAACTGGATTGGTCCAAGGTCATCTGGAGAACAGTCCTGGGGTTTGTTGGAAGGAGAAAATGTAAACTTACTTAGCATAGTGCTTGACAGTGTTAAACCTCACTACAAGTTGTCAACTTGTACATGACCTTACTTTGGAAGAACATTGATGATTATTACAAGTGAAGAATGAGAATTTGAATGTGTAGGAGGAAGACAAAGGGAAAGATAAAAATTCACAAAGGAGAAAGGGAAGGGGAGAAGGCAGAATTCAGTGTTAAGTGGGTAAAATAAAGAAAAGAGAAAATAAAGGTAATGTCCTTTCTAGGAAATACAAAAGTGATGGCAATAACAATGATATATCACACTCATTGGATTCTCCTTTCTCTGTTGGAATTTATATGGGCAAATTATCATAACCTTGCACTTTAAGTACAATGCTCTAATTAAGCCAAAATTCCAATAGAGTTATTGGACTAAACATACAACACAATTTATTGTGTAACTGACCACTGACATTCAAAGTATGAGATAAATCATTCCCTTCTTCTAGCAGTCAAACTATTTAATGGTGATTACTAGACAGAGGATTTACCAACAATCAGTATAATGGAAAGCTATTGTTTGCAAGCTATATCATACATTTTGAAAGCTTGCTCATTTATTTGGTTCTTTCATACTACTCAAGATAGTGGTTAAAAATCAATCCATACAGCCGGGGCTATAGCTCAACAGTAGAGCTTGCCTCTCATGTGTGAGGCACTGAGTTTGATATTCAGCACCACATAAAAAGAAATAAATAAAGCTATTGTGTTCATCTACAATTAAAAATATATATATTTTTAAAAAAACTCCATGCCGTAGAAGTCCACAGGGGTAAAAGTCAGATCATGAAGTTCCATAGACAGAGGTCTTCAGTGACAATCGAGGCACCCAAAAGAAAAACAAACCTACATTAATGAAGATATGCTACTGGGAGTTGGGAGCAAAATTAGGAAGGATTTAACTATTTCAATTTTCAGTTCTGTGGTCTGGTAAGAATACTCTATATATTTGTATTTTTACTTATATTGAGATTTATCAATGATGGTAAAGAATGACTGGAAGTTTCAGCCCAACATCTCTTATTTCCTTTGACCAATTTCAGATATCAATCAACAATTCAGGGTAATTCAAAATTAAGTCCTGAGTGGCATTCAGTGTTTAAATGGTGCATTGGACAATGCTGAGTCTCTGCAGTTTCTAGTTCCCATAGGGGGGGAAAAAGCATTCACACATTCCATCCTATTTAAATACTAATGCAAACCCTGTTCTTCATGCAAATATTGTCACATATTTCCTTATAAAATCCAACAAATATATAAATGTATGACATAAATATATGCAAATTTTAAATATTGCCAAAAGAAACAAAATTCATAGAGTTGATATAAACAGTCTTGAAACAACTATTAAAATCACAGGAAAAAAAAACACTGACTTATAAAGATTAGGCTGATTTAAACCTTTAACTATTGAAAAGAAGAAAATATCATTCCAAATAATAATGCTTTGAATGTTAAAGCACATGAAATAACTCTGGAACAACTGATAAAATATAGTGTATTTTGTAAAACTGACTCTGTTCATGATGTTGCTACAAGAGTCTCAATTGAATTTAGAGTATCATGTGATAGTGTTTTCATACTATTACATATATATATATATATATATATATATATATATATATACACACACATATAGCATACTACATATATGATACATACACACATCTTATATCATACTATTGTGTATATATATACACATGTATCATACTACTACAAATATACACGTAACACATACCCATTTATATACAATGCTTAAGTCATTCTGTTTAAGAATTAATACAAATTGTAACTGATTTTTTAAATGTAAGACAAAATTACTTTTATAATCAGTTTTATTTTTTAGGATAAAACTTCAGTCAAAACCTTTCTCTCAAAGCCTTTACTATGACATTTTGTCCTTATTTTAAAGAATTCACTTTTGTCTATATTTCATGCTAGATTATCTTGTATAAGAACCTCAGGTGTATATACGCATGAATCCATTAGAAAAATTGTGATTATAACCCTGTTTTTAACCTTCATGATTGTGAGTTATATTTAATTATGCATACACAAGATTCTAAAGGATTCAGGAATACTCAGCCAACAAGAGACTATCTAATATTCATTAACTACTTAGTGAGAACAAATTAGAAATTTATATTCAAACAATTCTGATTAACTTCATAAAGTCAGATATACAATCTGATTTTTTTTCTGGCATTTTTTTTTAATATTCTGGTCTGGGTATATATACCACTGGGTATCTATGATAAAAATGCTGATGCTCCACGCAGATAAACCAGGTAAGCAAGAACACTTACAACATCTTGCTGTGTCCTGACTTTTTCTGCCTGTTTGGGCTACCTGTGATTTGTTCAATTGTGATCACAGCAGCACTGTGACCTCAAGAAAGATGAAAGAGCTCTCCTATTACTGAACTAGTATCGGCAGAACTAGGGCATGAACCCTTACATTTTCTGTTTCCAAGTCCAATTGTTCCACTAAAAAAAAAAAAAAAAAAAAGAAAAAAGAAAAAAAGAAAAAAAAGTACTCTTCTAGTACTTAGAAAGAAGAAATTCATGGCACCACGGAACAAATGCCAGTGAAGGAAATCCATTGGTAACGTCCACTGGCAAACCACAGGAGAATCTAAAGAACATTCTTGATAACCAGAGTTGTAAACTCAGAGCAGAACAGCACCACAGCCACTCTGTTTTTGCTATATGAATCCAACAGGAATATTATGTTAACTATATGTTAATTACACAGTTTGTGACACCTTCTAAGAAGACATTATGTCTTAAATATATTGTTAGAAGGGTAGGTTGATCATATTAAATTGCTTTTCAAGTGTAAGGCTAATTTTAGTTTTCTACAAAACATGCTATTATCCCTCTTGTAGTTAAAATGTCAAGATTTTTTTTCAGTACACTAAACAACACTATAGTTATTACCATTCCCACAGACCAACAATTTACTCCTAGTTGAGTCCTCTTATTCTGAACTGTAATTCCCTCTTGACAACACCAGGAACCACAGTGTTGGAGAAGAACTTGACCTTTAGGGGCAGATGGGTAGATGTGTAGCCCAGTTCTGCCATTCATTCTTTCTATGACTCCAAGCATTTCACCTAACCTCACTAGGTCTTAGTTTCCTTATCTATAAAATGGGAACAATAGGAGCACAGGTGTGAGTAGTATGTATGTGTGTGTGTGTGCACGTGCATGTAACAAAATATTTCATGCTTAAAAATATTTGGTAGGGCTGGGGTTGTAGCTCAGTGGTAGAGTACTTGCCTCACATGTGTGAGGCCCGGGGTTCAATTCATAGCACCACATAAAAAATAAATAATTAAAAATAAAGATTAAAAAATATTAAGTTGTATCTGAAACATATTTAGCATTTACATTAGAATTTAGAAAAAGTTGGCTCCGATCTACATATTCCTTAATAGGACACCCATAGCACAAGAGTTAATAACAAGAATCAACAAATGGGACTTAATTAAACTTAAAAGTTTTTTCTCAGCAAGAGAAACAATAAGAGAGGTAAATAGGGAGCCTACATCCTGGGAACAAATTTTTACTCCTCACATTTCAGATAGAGCCCTAATATCCAGAGTATACAAAGAACTCAAAAAATTAGACAATAAGATAACAAATAACCCAATCAACAAATGGGCCAAGGACCTGAACAGACACTTCTCAGAGGAGGATATACAATCAATCAACAAGTATATGAAAAAATGCTCACCATCTCTAGCAGTCAGAGAAATGCAAATCAAAACCACCCTAAGATACCATCTCACTCCAGAGAGATTGGCAGCCACTATGAAGTCAAACAACAACAAGTGCTGGAGAGGTTGTGGAGAAAAGGGTACACTTGTACATTGCTGGTGGGACTGCAAATTGGTGCGGCCAATTTGGAAAGCAGTTTGGAGATTCCTGGGAAAGCTGGGAATGGAACCACCATTTGACCCTGCTATTGCCCTTCTTGGACTATTCCCTGAAGACCTTAAAAGAGCATATTTAGCATTTACAAAATGGTCGCTATTATAAGTTGCTATTCCTGTCTCAGGAGTAATTATTTTCTTTATGAATCACAAATAATAGTCTGTGTTTTCACTGCTAGAATACTATTAGGGTCAAAGAAGACAATATATGGAAAACGCTAGTAAAATATAAAATACCATTTAAACAGCATTTTGTAATTATAATAATGAAATATTAAAAGTAAGCAAAAATACTAACCCTTGACCTCACCTAAATTACCTTATCTTTAACTAAGACAAAAATGTTGTAGTAAGAGAAACAAAGAAGGAATACACAACAAAATGTTGTAAAGTGGGATTCTCTGAACTTGTTGTCTACTGAGTAAGATCTATCACCAAATCAACTATAATCCATAAAATGAATCATATTCTCTTCAAAATGAGATAAGAATAAGCTAATGCACGTATACCTTCAGCATTTGGGAGCAAATTCAGGTAAATTTTTGTTGTAGTTTGAATTTCTACTATGTTGGAAACTTAATCCCCAGTGTATCAATATAGACAGGTGGAGCCTCATGGGAGGTACATAGATTATGAAGATTTTTGCCTTCATGCATAATTAATGGCATTATGAAAAGGGATTTCTGGACTGTTTGTTTTCTTTCACTCTTGCTCTGATATCTGTGATAACACAGCAAAAAGGCCTTCACCTGTTCCTGTCATCTTGACCCTGGATTTCTCAGTCCCTAGAACTGTAAGCCAAGAAATTTCTATTAATTATAAATTTCCAAGTCTGTGACACTTTGTGAAGTTTGTGCAAACAGAGTAAGACCAGTCCCCTCCCCAAAATCTATGAAATGATCAAAAGTTAAATCATATATCTTTTTTAAAAAAGTCAAAATTTATAAGCATATACATGTGCTAAATACATTATATATTATAATAGTGTAATACTACATATCATAATGATGTAAACAGACTATCTTCTGAATTAAAATAATAATAAATATTTTGTTTCTCAAAACGAAACATGTTGTACAGTACAATAACAACATGCAATAAATACGTCATTTTGTCAGAGGGCTGTGATCTATCTGAAGAAAAGAAATCAATATGGAAAGATAGGAAGCAACTGGCATCAATCCAACATTAAACAGTACACTGTGACCATATTCCCAGTGTACGGGTAGATTTAAGAAAGGGCCCTTCACCATATCTCATTCTCTCTCCTCTCTCTCTCTCTCTCTCTCTCTCTCTCTCTCTCTCTCTCTCTCTTAGTTGTTGATGGACATTTATTTGTTTGCTTATTTATATGTGGTGCTAGGAATTGAATTCAGTGCCTTACATGTATGAGGCAAGCACTCTTCTGCTGAGCTACAATTCTTTTAATTCTGCATGCACCTTCCTGAAGTGACCAGTGAGTTGCTTAGTCAACATTGCTTGAGTGACAAGTATGATTATTGGCATCCTGATTTCCATGTCATGTGCACATGTAGGTTCATTATCAATGCATCTGTAAGAACTGAGTCACGTGATGTTTTATTATGACCTTAAAAAATGACTCACACCTATGAGAAGAAGCTGAGTTGATTCTTTCAGTATTTCGTTCCTTGTAGCAGTATCTTTCTTATTTTACAGACTAAAACTAAATCTCTTATTTCTAGATTAAAAAATTAAAGCCAACATAGAAAGATGACTGGTAACAGAACTAGAAATAAAGCAAAGTTCTTTCAGCCTTCTTCTTCCAAACTACACCACTGTATGAAATTCTTTGTGACATCATTGCAAGAAAGGAAGAGAGGAACAGGATGGGGATGGGGGAGGAAGAACAGAAGGAAGGGAAGGGAAGGGAATCCTGCCCTTTTTCCATAATATCTTTCTAAAACAAAGAGAAAAAGCTAAAACTCGTGTAGTCAGAACACTCAAAATATTCTGCCCTCTTTGGCTTTTATATGGGCATTCTTTATAAAGAAATATATATTTTTAGTTGTAGATGGACACAATACCTTTATTTTATTTTTTAATTTATTTTTATGTGGTGCTGAGGACCAAAACCAGTGCCTCACACGCTTGAGGCAAGCAAGCGCTCTACCGCTGAGCCACAACCGCAGTCCCTATATGGACATTCCTGAATGATTTTGTGCTAGAAAAATAGTTTTTCATCAGTAGTTTGCACCAACATCTATGTAAAAATTAACTTGAATAATTTATTCTTTGGAAATAAATCATTCAGAATATTGAGGTAAAGGTATTTATTTTTTTCAAATGTCTTTTAAACACAAGATATCATTCTCAGGATTACATGTAATATATACATATTTATATATACACATAGATACATATAAATTGTAAATATAAATGTGTTAGTTATAACATGGAAAGTGTGAAATAATGATTGCACTTTGTTGAAAGCCACTAAGTTTGTGGCAACTTCTTACATAGTAAATGAAAACCTAGATAATTGCTGTTTACCCTGGTAATTCCAATAAACTTTCCCTGAGTTGATAGGACAGGGCCAGCTACTCTCAAATTAAAGGTTTAGATTCATCACTGTCAGCTACTCAGTTTTGAGCAAGTTACTTAATTTTACAGAGCCTGTTTTCTCATGTATAGAAATAGTTAAACTAACAAAGACTTTATAGGCTTGGTGTCAGAAATAATAACCAAAATGCACAGTACAAAGTAGGCGTTCAGTAGGCAGTATTTCATTAAATAGTTTATATTTGACCTATTTCTTTGTACCATGAGATCCAGAACATTCTTCACAGCTCTATTTTAAAGAAAATACTGTTGTCCTTTCGACCTGGTAGTGGGTGACCACAGAGGTGGACTGTCTATGACATTCTATCACTCAGGACAAGGGTTTCACTGATTAAATGGGCAGGAGGCAGTTTGAGTCAAGGTAAGATTTGTGCTACTAAAAAGAGCAATTCTAAGTAAGCTACATAGATTCAAATGTGCATTATGAGTTCAATCGCATCTATCTATAACCCAAAAAACAACTGGTCACAAAGGAAATAAAAAGGAAATCATGTACACAGTAAATATCTTTTTCCACGAGTAAGAATAAAATTGCAATTACTTAAAGGCTTAACGTTCTTAGTTTAGTCAGGTAAAATCGCTTAGCATATCTCAGCACTAATTATAGTAATTTAGCTCTCTCTCATATAAGTAGGTTTCTGGGGAACTTTAATCAAAGGAGAGTGAAGCTGTACAAATACTTTGATTCTACTGTTTGTATCTTTTTTTTTCAATTTTTCATATCTGTTTCCATTTGCTTTATTTCAAGAAGGACTAGGTTTTTAACCACTGGAGTGAGCACTCATTATCAGTGTAAGTCAAAAGAGGATTACTCTACAGTAATGAATGTCATAAAAAACAGGCTCTTCCCTGGAGAAAATTTCTCTATATGGGACTAATAAAAATCACAATTTTTCACTAGCTGGAATTGCACAGTACAGAGGGTAGGGTGGTGCAAATATCGAAGTCCTGACTTAGGGTGGGAAAAATCCTTTTTTAATAGCTACATAGGGGAATTGGAAGTAAGAGTTTAATATACTGCAATTTCAGCCAATGTATATATTTGTTCTTACTGTTTAGGATTGATAACGTACAATAACACGCCACATCATATTATTAGAGGACAGAACCTTCTACTTTTATCTCACTAGTTTTCTGCTCTAAATACATACTGAACACTTCTACCACGGGAAATAGTCTCTGGGGGTGGAGAAGTTATGTGCTCCATCCATTGTTTCCTTTGCGCACCCTTAGTAATTCTGAAAGCTACACAGCCAGAAAGAATACAATATCCATATGCTTAATTTTAAATCAGACAAAACATTGTTGGGCTTTGCCAACAGCTCATGAACTAACACCCAGTGCAAATATTAACATTCCAAATCTTTAGGCCCTCAGACCCACTGTGAAAACAATAAAAATATTCTTAGTTGCTCCTCTTTGTGAGACTTACTGAGGGTCAAATATTTTGCATATTCTCACTGAAAAATTATCAACCAAGTATTAATTTGCATCTGTTCTTAAGGATAATGAAATTTGTGACTATGAAGAATTCAAAATTCATGTCAATGGATTTAATGATATATTCATGTTAGTGAATAAATTTGAGTTCTCATTTCTGGTTCTGTTTTCATAATCATAAATGACAAAGCCACACATGCCTATGTACTTCATAATTAAAACTCTAAAACCCACAGAACAAAACCTGCAAGAATAGATTTTATAAGCACAATAGATATCACAGTCTATATGAGGATGTTTAGAATAAAACTGAGAATATATTTATCTTTCAGAGCTTGGAAAAATATTAACCACTTACAATTAATACTAAAAATAAAGTGATCAGATACGAATAAGAATGTATGCAAAAATAAGTTAATGTATATGGTACATGTTTACCAAGAAGAAGATTCAAAGTCTGTTTTGTTTCATCATAGAATATTCATCATAATAAATTCAGTGAATATTGGACAACAATTGATAATGCTTTTTAGAGTGAGTCTTACTTTCAGTAGATATCTTGGATTTCTTTCAAATATGTCTCATATCATTTTCCAAAATTATCAATAAAAAATAAGATTTAATGAGAGTTCATAAAAACAAAAAAGGGGGGGCGGATAATATGGAAACCTTTGTTTACATCAAGGGGTTTCTACAAAAAAGCTTGTATCTTTTTTTTTTGTTAGCCATCTCTACACTTCCTACAATGTCCACCAACATTAATCTACTCTGAGGGCCCTGCTTTACAGTCTCATCGCTCTTCCAACAATAACTCTGGAACAACCACACAATTCTATTTGTGAGTCTGAATATATGCCATGCTTGTTTGCCCCCGGCCTATGTCCCTACCTTTCCACAGCCTGGAATTTTTCCAAATACCCCTCTTTCTGGCCATTATATATGCTATACTCATTGTTCTAAACATAGCTGAAATGGTATTTCCACTCTGAAGTATACAGTCATCACAAGTAAGAATTAACCACACCCTCCTTGAGGCTCCCCAGCATAGTGTTTATAGTTTACTTTTGACACTTGTCATTCCATGCATTTTGTTATGGTACTTTTGGAACACATTTTTCTTCCCCACTAGATTGTAAAATCATTTAGGTCAGGGGGGATATCACCTTAGAAAATATTGGCTGAATATTAATTTAATTCCAAATGTTCTGCATTAATGGATAGAAAAAATAAAAATACTTACTGTTAAATTATATCCTTCCCCAACTTTAAAATTAGTCCCAGTGGTAAATGAACTCCGACATACTTACATGAACATGGGTGCTTAATAAATGTTTTCTGACGAGCTTTCCTTTTCTTAGAAATTGCCTACAAGAGGCACAAAAGCTCTAGAAACAAATTTGTTTTTCTTTCTTGGAGTCCAGATATAAATCCACTTTTATAACCATGTGTAAACCAGTGGTTATGGGCTTCTTTGGCAGATAAGGATGTCCTTCCAACTTAAAGAATATCAGGAATCTCTACCTCACTGTTCTGATTGCTGCTGTGTCCCCAGAACTTAGAACTAATACACAAGTCCTTGCTCTTCCTCTAGATCATTCTGCTGGTGTTCTTCAACATTTCTTGGACTTCATTGAAAACTGGAATTAATCGACACTGCCACTTGTTCACTGTCCTTTTCATCCATTTATACAGAAGCTTAGTCTTATACTACTCTTCTTCCTCTAAAGCCCCATATTCTTTCACATCCCTCTTCTTTCAGCTTGGATTCTATGAGTCAGCATTATATTTCTCTCTTACAAACACTCTGTTTATTTTATAAGCCAGGCAAAACCTCAACCCTCATTAAAACCAAATTTCCTCTTGTTCTCCTCCTCCTGCCTGAGGAGGAGAAAGTGGCTACAGAAAAACTCCCTGGGGTGCTAAACTCCTCCATTTTAAACCTATGACCGTGAATCACTAGTAGAGCTATAGTGCCAAACTGAGCCATCCTGCTCTGTTATTCCTAACACATATCTGGCTTCATATTTCACTGATATTTTACATTTGCTCTTTGCTAAATTTACCAAATAATTTCCATCTTTAACCATACCTACCTCCTTTACCCTGGAAGAGCCTTCTGCGCACCTGTCTATAGCCTATGGTACAAGAAAAGTTGGGCACAGAAAGTCTTGGGAACTTGTCAGCGTGCAGATTTTTAGTTTTTGAATTCATTCATTGTGATGCTTATAAATTCTCAAAAGAGATATTTATTAATTTGGTGGCAAAATGATTGACAACCTTAGAAGAACAAGTAGTTCTATGAGTATGGGTTCAAAGCATGACACCATCTTTTACTAGTTGCCTGACCTTTGTCATAGTATCTGTATTTTCAAGGCTCATGTTTGTTCATCATTAGAATGGAATAATGACATGTGTTACAAATAATGATGAGACTTATTGAACATTTAGTAATTGCCTAAAAAGCTTAGAATACTTGTCCTCCATTTACATAGAAACTTAGTCTCATACTGCTTTGCATTTTCCCTGGAGAAAAACATGGAAGAAATTCTGTAAGTATGAGCTACTCCATCAGAAAAAAAAGGTAAAATAAACAGAAATATTTATTAAAAGACATATATTTGTTTTATTTCATTTCATTTTGAAATTTACTGAAAATTACTCTCTTAATCCAAATCTGAGACATGTTTATAAGCTATAAATTATTTTTTTTAACTGATACAGAAAAATGTAAAAGTTATACATATTCATAGGGTAACGTTATTTTTTTACATGTATATGTAGTATAATTTAAAAATCAGGTTAAATGTATCTTTCTCCTCAAAGGTTTATCATTTCTTTATGGTGAAAACATTCAAACTTCTTTGTTATTCAAATTAATTCATTTTGATAGGATAACATAGGTAAGGATTAGTGTACTCAGTGCCTCATTATACACAAAATGGAACTTTGCCTTGTATCATGCATCATTGTTCTACCTGCTATTAACAAATCACAACAGTGTGTGTAGTGTTTATTTAATTTTTCTTGCCAAACTATATAATTAGGTGTCTGGCAAAGTAGCCTCTTCTTACCTTTCCAGCACATAATTACCATGAATAAGTTTTTCAAATCATGGAAAAGATAAAAGATACACACAAAGGCACCCCCCCCAGTGACACTTGAAAAGTTAGCCACTTAGAAATGTTGACAATGAGGAGATTTGGAAACCATCTTTTAAACCCTGATGTCTAATGTTACCATATTGTGACAGGCAACTTTAAAAGAGAGAATAAATCTTCCAAACTACTTCTATCTGCAAGTTACAGATTTATTTCTTTCTCAAATTACAGCCTTCACTCTTACTTAATTTTCATTGTCCTAATAATTCATCACAGTAGGCTTCATTTCAATGTGACAGCAAAAAAATGGAACCTTTGCTGGTGCTCAACATATTCATATTTGAGGAAAGAATTTATTCTGAATATGTTAATAAAATGCAAGCACAGATTGCTAGAGAATGTTACAATACAGCTATATATAGATAATCAAAGAAGACTGCTTTAGATAAAATTCTATATTATTTGTGGTTAGTATTTAATTTTTCAATTCCAGATAATTTACCATTACTAAAATAACTGTGATTGAAGCTGACCTCGATGTCTCTCTATCTCTTGTAAGTTCACAAATAAATATATAACTGAAAATACCAAATACTTACAATCCCAGTGATAGAAGCTGAAAGTTAATGGATAATTACAGTAAATAAAACTGCTTAAAAAGAAACTAACCACATCCAATCTGTCTTAGAACATACTGTTAAATGAAGGAGTGAACACTAGGAAATAAAATTGGGGACACTGATTTAAATTCAGCTTTCATTGATAGGACTTTTTCTGTATGAAAAAAAAAAATTGAAGTCAAGAAGGAAAGGGACAAACAGAAAACCAACATGTAACTTTCTTTGACATCTGTCAGACCCTCTATAAATGCAGACATGCCCCCCAAATGAACTTTGTTATACTAGAGTGGAGATACCTCTAAAATCACCCTAACAACTGTGCACTTCTTATTTTAATTGATGACAATTATAAATTTCACATATGAATGTTGGTTTCTATTTGTCTAATGCATAGGTAGCAAATTCAAATAATTCCAGGTGCTAGACAGAAAATATAAATATAGAATTCACAACAGGGGGCACTGTTATGAATGGGAAAGTGCCACATTCTTTTGTGAAAGTATTCAAATTGTAAAATATATTAAACACACCAATGTATAAATGTACTCAGTCACCAAGTTTTTGTTCTCTGATTTACATTATTTAGTTTTATTTGCTTGTATAAACTTATAGACTGTATACCACATTCAGGAGCCATTGTGACTTTCAAAGAGCATGAAAGGTCAACTCTGGTAGTCAGGATTTTCTACCAGGCATTTCTTGTGGCTGCATGAGTCTTAAGGTTCATAAACAAAGGCAGACTTGCCAAATGGTAATGAAAACAGAGTAATAAAAACATAACACTCCTTAACTAAATAGAAAGATGGCTTCTCATGTTAGCCTCTGAATAATAGGTGTGGCACACAATTTTTCAAAATTATTACTGATTCCCAGTAGAGTATGACTTTGACCCCTAGAAATTCTGAAGTTTATGACCTTTTTAGGAACGAAGCTCCATGAAAACTTCCAAATGTTTCAAAATTACTGAGCAAATCCTTCTTTGCCCCATTTTAGATAAACACAAGGCACCACATAATGGACATATAAATATTAAAATTACTACTTAAACAGGGAACAGTAGTTGAGACAGACCTGCTTTACCATTTCTAGCTGCAAGTAAAATTTATGACTTCCTTCATGTTAAAGTGATCTCTCAGCATAATGTCAATTCATAGATATCCAAGTTCTTGTCCAGGATTTCGAAATCCACCTTAACTTGTTCATTGGTTTGTGAAAGTTTTTTTTTTTTTTTTTTTTTTAATTGTGCTTGCTCATAAATCATCAACCAGCTGGAGAAAAGCCATAGGTCCTCACATAACAAATTATCTTCTCATTACTGGTAAAATAAGTTTAACAAAGGGATTTCTTCAGTTGGATTCCAATATGACAAACTGAATTTTAACAGTAATTCTTGTTAGGATTGGTTTCATCTCTCTGTGTTTTATTATAAGGTAAATGGATGCCTGATTTACCCCTGTGAGCCTTCATGCTCGATGGTTACTCACAAAGATTTGACCATTTTAGGATTGTTCCCTAGCTCTCTAGAAGGGAAAATTGCACCCAAAACATTTCTTTCTTAAAGTGTAAACTTTGCAAATAAACACACACACACACACACACACACACACACACACACACACACACCCTTTGTGTTTACTATGAAGATGAGCAGAAATTAACATATTTGTGTTCAATAGATTGCTTCTTCATTTTTGGCCAGTTCAATATAATATAAAATGAAATTGAATAGAGTTTGGACAAGCATTAATGATACACACATTTCTCTCCAACAGGAAAGAAAAAAAACATCCAGAAAACCTGAATCTAAATATGAAAACAAGGTAAAGAAATAGAATTTTACTGTTATTCAAATGATTCAATTAGGACTGTGTAAATTCGTCTCACAAAAAACATTTTAAGAGAAGTAAGATGAAGTCAGTAAAGCATTTCAGTTTTCACTGCTCTGTCCCTTTGCAACAAAGATGAGTGAGAAGAGGAGTTCTGAGAGCTCACTGCTTCACTTTCACTTGCTCCCATCCATACCATTCTGTCTCTGCTAGGCAGACTGTAAGGCCAAGATGGTTGGGCAGTTTATTAAGCTAGTTCTTCATTAAAAGCACATAGGTAAAATTTTATAGTCTAACATTTTGTAAAATGAGGACCTCCCTTATGTCATACTGAATTCTGTTTCTTAACCTTGGTCTCTTTTTAAACCATTCTTTTGTGTTACTTTGGCTCTTCTTATTGTTCTGTTATTTTTTTTTTTGTTTTATTATTGTTTAAATTATCAATTGTTTAGAAGGTGATTGTGAGGAATGAATGAAAAGAGTTTTAAAGAAAGTAATCAAATTGAAAGGAAAACCATTTAAAATTTGTCCACAGTTAAATCAAGTCAGAGATTCAATAAATACTTTACACACCAAAATGATTGGTGTAGATTTTTAAGTTTGGGTATAAAAATATAACATGAGCTATTTTAACCTCTTTCCCTTCTTTTCATTCCAAGCTTCTCACACATTCCTCTGTATTATGCCCTGTTGGCTTAATTTCCAAAGCTCCTTAAGAGGAACATTCAGGTCATTCAAACTTCTAGAATGTTATATTTTACCTTGGCTCTCAATAATCTGTTTCAGTCAACCAAGAGTATGCATTGGACAATGCCTCACTTGTATTTACAACACTTCTCCAAAAAGGCCTAATTAATAGCCTCACAAACTATTCAGAAGCAAATTCTAAATGTCCATTAGGTTAAAAAGCACTATTCATAGCTGCACGTTAAGACAAGGAATGATACAGTGTCAGATTTCTGCTGAAAATTTATTAGGAATTTTGAAAAGGAAATTATGCACTTATAAACCAAACGTGTAAGTCATTATTATATACAAATCAAAGCAAAATCAGTATATGTTTTCAACTGTATCCTGGAGAAAAACTGTGGTTTCTTGAATGGGTCAAGCAGAAGTAGCTAAAGATGCAAGTTGGAAATGAGAAGTGATAGTTATTTTGCATACAAATTTATTTAATGTAAAATGAGTCAGATTTTTATCCCTGCAACCAAAACACTTGACAGCAACAATTAGAGGAGTAAAAGTTTATTTGGGGTCTCACAATTTCAGAGATCTCAGTACATAGACAACTGGCCCCACTTCTCTGGGCCCAAGGTGAGGTAGAACATCATGGCAGAGGAAAGCAGCTCAGGGCATGGTACCAGGAAGCAGAGGGAGACAAATTACCACAGACAAAATATAAACCCCTCAAGGATCCACTCCTCCAGGCACAAACTACCTGCCTACAGTGACCACCCAGTTGATCCCTATCAGAGGATTTATACAAAGGCTCTTAAAACCCGATCATTTCATTTCTATCTTTCTTGCATTGTCTCACACATGAGATTTGGGGGGAACACTTTATATTTAAACAATAAAAAATATTTAGGTTGTATGCAAGATATGAAGAACATAAATATTGAAAACCACATGAAATAAGCAGCTTAAATCAAAGAATATTTAATTATCTCACAGTTTCTGTGGGTCAGGAATTATACTGATATAAATACATAATCGAATAAATAAAATGGAGGATAGAGAAAAACCATTTGTTGAGAATAATTTCAAATGATTCACAGACCTCTCCCTCTCTTAGAAGGAAGTTTCATTTCCAAAACATGGACTATACCTAATGAATTCCTTCCAAAGGGTAAAGTATGGAAAGGAGGAAAAAAAACCCAATAATTTTATAGTGAAGAAACAAGAGATGGGACCTTACCTGTTAGATGTTGTCAAGATCAGCATCAATAATAAAAAGTCATGTTGATAGCTTTTGACCCATAATATTTTTTGATGAAATGATACTTTTTCCCTCCTTAGAATACAAGAATACATAACACTAGTCTAATCATAAGACGAAGAAGAAACAGGGACCAATCTCAAATTGAGGGACATCTTTTCATGTATCTACCCACTACTTCTCAACACTTTCAAGGTTGTCAGAAGAAGAAGAGGAGGAGGGGGAGGGAGGAGGAGGAGGAGGAGGAGGAAACAAACAAAAAACTCTGAGAAATTGTTACAACTGTTTCAGCTTTAGTGACTAATCATATATCAACATTTTTTCATCAATTGTGACAAATTTTGGGTGTTAGTAATACAATACACTAATGTGGGCATATAGGAACTCTAAAATATTATTAAAGTTTCTTTGTAAATAGTTTTTAAAGTGTTTATTTTAAAATATTAATGACCATTGCTTTAAAGTAGCTAATATAAATACAGGACCACTAAAAAGAAATGTTCTTTGGTTTCCCAGACAAAACTAGCCCAGTTATGATTACAATGGAAGACATAATTCTCCAGTACATCTGATATACTATTTAAACTTATTAACAGAGGTGCTCATTAACTGGTATCATGCCAGGCCACTTTCTTATTCCTATAGACATTGAGTTACTTCTATGAGTTACTTCTATGTCATATACTTAAGGATAAAAATATAAAAAATTAGTTATAATTCTGCATCTTCCCAAGCTATGATTGATATCAATTAAGAGAAAGGAAATATACACTGTAATATATTTAAGGTGATTACATCATATCTTTATGTTTTCTCTTGAGTTTTTCTGGCCATTCTCTATCCATAGCCATTTGCTTAAGGTGTCATAAACAAGGGAAGCCCTCGTGTACAAATGAGAAGAAAAAAAAAAAAAAAACTACACTATATTTGTAAACCTATTTCCTTTCCCATCATTTGTTTTCCTAAATTAAATTTAATAACAAATTTAGTGACAGGATATGTCTTGTAAAAGGAAGAAGAAATTTGTGCAATTAAAACAGATTTTAGCGCAATTTGGGTAACTTGGAAAGGATGTTGCAACTTTATTTTCTGTAAATTACTGCAGTTTATTCTCTAGTAGTTTTATGCTTTCCTTTTGAGTTCTAAAAAAATTATAATTTATTTTTTGGTCTCTCTAATGGAAATTAGATGCTAGCGCTACAAAATGAATTGATTGATATTGACTATAGCTTCATAACAAATTACCCTTAAATTTAGCAGCTTAAATCAAAGAATATTTAATTATCTCACAAGTTTCTTTTTTTTTCCTTTTTTTAATTGGTTGTTCAAAACATTACATAGTTCTTGATATATCATATTTCACACTTTGATTCAAGTGGGTTATGAACTCCCATTTTTACCCCGTATACAGATTGCAGAGTCACATCAGTTACACTTCCACTGATTTACATATTGACATACTCATGTCTGTTGTATTTTGCTGCCTTTCCTATCCTCTACTATCCCCCCTCCCATCCCCTCCCCTCTTCTCTCTCTACCCCCTCTACTGTAATTCATTTCTCCCCCTTGTATTATTTTTCCCTTATCCCTCACTTCCTCTTGTATGTAATTTTGTATAACCCTAAGGGTCTCCTTCCATTTCCAAGCAATTTCCCTTCTTTCTCCCTGTGCCTCCCACCTCTCATCCCTGTTTAATGTTAGTCATCTTCTCATGCTCTTCTTCCCTACTCTGTTCTTAGTTACTTTCCTTATATCAAAGAAGACATTTGGCATTTGTTTTTTAGGGATTGGCTAGTTTCACTTAGCATAATCTGCTCTAATGCCATCCATTTCCCTCCAAATTCTGTAATTTTGTCATTTTTTAATGCAGAGTAATACTCCATTGTGTATAAATGCCACATTTTTTTTATCCATTCGTCTATTGAAGGGCATCTAGGTTGCTTCCACAGTCTTGCTATTGTGAATTGTACTGCTATGAAAATCGATGTAGCAGTGTCCCTGTAGCATGCTCTTTTTAGGTCTTTAGGGAATAGACCCAGAAGGGGAATAGCTGGATCAAATGGTGGTTCCATTCCCAGCTTTCCAAGAAATCTCCATACTGCTTTCCAAATTGGTTGCACCAATTTGCAGTCCCACCAACAATGTACAAGTGTACCCTTTTCCCCACATCCTCGCCAGCACTTGTTGTTGTTTAACTTCCTAATGGCTGCCAATCTTACTGGAGTGAGATGATATCTTAGGGTGGTTTTTATTTGCATTTCTCTGACTGCTAGCGATGGTGAGCATTTTTTCATGTACTTGTTGATTGATTGTATGTCCTCCTCTGAGAAGGGTCTGTTTAGGTCCTTGGCCCATTTGTTGATTGGGTTATTTGTTATCTTATTGTCTAATTTTTTGAGTTCTTTATATACTCTGGATATTAGGGCTCTATCTGAAGTGTGAGGAGTAAAGATTTGTTCCCATGATGTAGGCTCCCTATTTACATCTCTTATTGTTTCTTTTGCTGAGAAAAAACTTTTTAGTTTGAGCAAGTCCCATTTATTGATTCTAGATATTAATTCTTGTGCTATGGGTGTCCTATTAAGGAATTTGGAGCCCGACCCCACAGTGTGTAGGTCGTAGCCAAATTTTTCTTCTATCAGATGCCTTGTCTCTGGTTTGATGTCAAGCTCCTTGATCCATTTTGAGTTAACTTTTGTGCATGGCGAGAGAAAGGGATTCAGTTTCATTTTGTTGCATATGGATTTCCAGTTTTCCCAGCACCATTTGTTGAAGATGCTATCCTTCCTCCATTGCATGCTTTTAGCCCCTTTATCAAATATAAGAAAGTTGTAGTTTTGTGGGTTGGTTCCTGTGTCCTCTATTCTGTACCATTGGTCCACCCGCCTGTTTTGGTACCAGTACCATGCTGTTTTTGTTACTATTGCTCTGTAGTATAGCTTGAAGTCTGGTATCGCTATACCACCTGATTCACACTTCCTGCTTAGAATTGTTTTTGCTATTCTGGGTCTTTTATTTTTCCATATGAATTTCATGATTGCTTTATCTATTTCTACAAGAAATGCCATTGGGATCTTGATTGGCATTGCATTAAACCTATAGAGAACTTTTGGTAATATCTCCATTTTGATGATGTTAGTTCTGCCTATCCATGAACAGGGTATATTTTTCCATCTTCTAAGATCTTCTTCAATTTCTCCCTTTAGGGTTCTGTAGTTTTCATTGTATAAGTCTTTTACCTCTTTTGTTAGGTTGATTCCCAAGTATTTTATTATTTTTGAGGATATTGTGAATGGAGTGGTTGTCCTCATTTCCATTTCAGAGGGTTTGTCACTGATATACAGAAATGCCTTTGATTTATGCGTGTTGATTTTATATCCTGCCACTTTGCTGAATTCATTTATTAGCTCTAATAGTTTCTTTATAGACCCTTTTGGGTCTGCTAGGTATAGAATCATGTCATCTGCAAATAGTGATAGTTTAAGTTCTTCTTTTCCTATTTTTATGCCTTTAATTTCTTTCATCTGTCTAATTGCTCTGGCCAGTGTTTTGAGAACTATGTTGAACAGAAGTGGTGAGAGGGCATCCATGTCTTGTTCCAGATTTTAGAGGGAATGCCTTCAATTTTTCTCCATTCAGAATGATGCTAGCCTGGGGCTTAGCGTAGATTGCTTTTACAATGTTGAGGTATGTTCCTGTTATCCCTATTTTTTCGAGAGTTTTGAACAAAAAGCGATGCTGTACTTTGTTGAATGCTTTTTCCGCATCTATCGAGATGATCATATGGTTCTTATTTTTAAGTCTATTGATGTGGTGAATAACATTTATTGATTTCCGTATATTGAACCAGCCTTGCATCCCAGGGATGAATCCTACTTGATCATGGTGTACAATTTTTTTGATATGATTTTGTATCCGATTCGCCAGAATTTTATTGAGGATTTTTGCGTCTAGGTTCATTAGAGATATAGGTCTGTAGGTTTCTTTCTTTGAAGTATCTTTGTCTGGTTTAGGAATCAGTGTGATGTTGGCCTCGTAGAATGAATTTGGAAGTTCTCCCTCTTTTTCTATTTCCTGAAATAGCTTGAAAAGTATTGGTATTAGTTCCTCTTTAAAGGTTTTGTAAAACTGCTGTATACCCATCCGGTCCTGGGCTTTTCTTAGTTGGTAATCTTTTGATGGTTTCTTCTATTTCCTCAATTGATATTGGTCTGTTTAGGTTGTCTATATCCTCCTGTCTCAATCTGGGCAGATCATATGATTTAAGAAATTTATCGATGCCTTCACTATCTTCTATTTTATTGGAGTATAAGGATTCAAAATAATTTCTGATTATCTTCTATATTTCTGAAGTTTCTGTTGTGATATTGCCTTTTTTATCCTGTATGCTAGTAATTTGAGTTCTCTCTCTTCTTCTCTTCGTTAGCATGGCTAAGGGTCTGTTGATCTTATTTATTTTTTCAAAGAACCAACTTTTAGTTTTATCAATTTTTTCAATTGTTTCTTTTATTTCTATTTCATTAATTTCAGCTCTGATTTTAATTATTTCTTGTCTTCTACTACTTTTGCTGTTATTTTGCTCTTCTTTTTCTAGGATTTTGAGATGAAGTATGAGATCATTTATTTGTTGTTTTTTTTTTCTTTTTTTAAGGAATGAACTCCATGCAATGAATTTTCCTCTTGGAACTGCTTTCAATGTGTCCCATAGATTCCGATATGTTGTGTCTGTGTTTTCATTTATCTCTAAGAATTTTTTAATTTCCTCCTTAATGTCTTCTATAACCCATTGATTATTCAGTAACCTATTGTTCATTCTCCAAGTGATGCATGATTTTTCCTTCCTTCTTTTATCATTGATTTTCAGTTTCATTCCATTATGGTCAGAAAAGATGCATGGTATTATCTCTACTCCTTTATATTGTCTAAGAGTTGCCCTGTGACATAATATATGATCTATTTTTGAGAAGGATCCATGTGCTGCTGAGAAAAAAGTGTAACTGCTTGATGTTGGGTGGTATATTCTATATATGTCGGTTAAGTCTAGGTTGTTAATTGTGTTATTGAGTTCTATAGTTTCCTTATTCAACTTTTGTTTGGAAGATCTGTCCAGTGGTGAGAGAGGTGTGTTGAAGTCTCCCATGATTATTGTATGGTGGTCTATTAGACTCTTGAACTTGAGAAGAGTTTGATGAATATAGCTGCACCATTGTTTGGGGCATATATATTTATGATTGTTATGTCTTGTTGGTGTATGGTTCCATTGAGCAGTATGTAGTGTCCCTCTTTATCCCTTTTGATTAACTTTGGCTTGAAATCTATTTTATTTGATATGAGTATGGACACTCCTGTTTGTTTCCGAAGTCCATATGAGTGATATGATTTTTCCCAACCTTTCACCTTCAGTCTATGTATGTCTTTTCCTATCAAATGCGTCTCCTGTAGGCAGCATATTGTTGAGTCATGTTTTGTGATCCATTCTACTAGCCTGTGTCTCTTAATTGGTGAGTTTAAGCCATTAACATTTAGGGTTATTATTGAGATATGGGTTATCCTTCCAGCCATATTTGTTTATTTATGTTACTGAATATGGTTTGTTTTCCTCTTTGATTATTTCCCCCCCCCTTTACTGTCCTACCTCCCACTGTTGGTTTTCATTGTTATTTTCCATTTCCTCTTCCTGCAATGTTTTGCTGAGGATTTTTTGGAGAGATGGTTTTCTAGCTGCAAATTCTTTTAACTTTTGTTTATCGTGGAAGGTTTTAATTTCATCTTCCATCTTGAAGCTTAATTTTGCTGGATACACAATTCTTGGTTGGAACCCATTTTCTTTCAGTGTTTGAAATATGTTATTCCAGGATCTTCTAGCTTTCAAAGTCTGTGTTGAGAGAGCAGCTGTTATCCTGATTGGTTTACCCCTAAATGTGATCTGCTTCCTTTCTCTTATAGCTTTTAAGATTCTCTCCTTATATATGTTGGGCATCTTCATTATAATGTGTCTAGGTGTGGATCTCTTATGATTATGCACATTCGGCGTCCTGTAGGCTTCTAGGATTTGGGATTCTGTCTCGTTCTTCAAGTCTGGGAAGTTTTCTCGAATTATTTCATTGAATAGATTGTTTATTCCTTTGGTTTGGAGCTCTGTGCCTTCCTGTATCCCAATGACTCTTAAGTTTGGTCTTTTAATGTTATCCCATATTTCTTGGATGTTCTGCTCATGGTTTCTTAACAGTCTTGCTGAGCTGTCTATGTTCTTTTCAAATTGAAATACTTTGTCTTCATTGTCTGATGTTCTATCTTCTAAGTGTTCTACTCTGCTGGTAGTATTCTCAATTGAGTTTTTAAG
This sequence comes from Spermophilus citellus, assembly GCF_964194105.1. Classification (NCBI taxonomy): domain Eukaryota; kingdom Metazoa; phylum Chordata; class Mammalia; order Rodentia; family Sciuridae; genus Spermophilus; species Spermophilus citellus. The sequence goes on along the minus strand of NC_138191.1, from coordinate 78,011,562 downwards.
TTGGTTTATTGCTTCCTGCCTTTCTAGAATTTCTGTTTGTTTGTTTTTTATAACCTCTATCTCCCTGTATAGTTGATCTTTTGCTTCCTGGATTTGTTTATGTATTTCATTGTTGAAGAGATCTTTCATTGTCTGATTTTGCTGTCTAATGTCTTCCTTGAGACTCCAGATCATCTGAAGCATGTATCTCCTGAATTCTTTATCTGACATTCCATATGCTGCAGATATTACCTCTTCTAACGTTGAGTTGACCTGCATTGCTTGTGGTCCTTTCTTTCCTTGTCTCTTCATACTGTTCGCGTTTCTTTCTGCTTACTGAGACTGTTGTGTTGTTGAATTTTCCCCCTATATATTTGTATTACTCTTGTATAGTTGCAAAGTCTCCCGCGCAGGCGCGGGCAGGGGCTCTGCTCCTCCTCCAATTGGGGCACTGTGCCTACCACATCGGCAGGCCGCTGGGCCTGTTCTGCTGGTTGGTAGCAGGTGCGCCTACCTTGCAGGCGCGTGGAGCGGCTCTGCCACTCCCTGGTTGCTGGGCCTGACCTGCTGGTGGGTTGCAAGTCTGGCTACCTTGCAGGTGCGGGGGGAGGGCGCACACCTATTTGTATTTAGACAGTTACTCGAAATGGAGGACATAATGCTTGGGATGAAAGTTTGGGGGAAGGGGAAGGTAGGTGCTCTTGAAAAGAAAGAAGGAGAGGGAGGTAGATAGCATAGAGGAGAATGGAAAGAGCAGTAAACCTTGGAAGGGGAGAGAGAGAGGGAAAAGGGAGAGAAAAAATTAAAATGAAATAGGAAATAAAGTTAGGTCTTAGAGATCCATTTTCTTCTCTTCCCGTAGGCAAAGCTGTGCCCTCCGGGCTGAGTTTTGCCCTCAATGTGTCAACAACAATCCCTGTAAGGCGGTTCCTGGGAGTCTCTCAATCCTGTTGGTCCAGAGCCGTTTCACTTCTACGGCCCCTCCTCCCCTTCCTCCTGCCAGCCAGCCAGGTCCTGCTCACCGGAGGCAGTTCCCCAAGGATTTGGTTACACTTTCAGCCCCACCGAGTGCTCTATTTCCCTAACTACTGATCACTCTCGCTGTCATTCATCTAAGCCCCAGTGCTGTGGAGCTGTAGTCTGGGAGTCAATTGTTTAATTTTTCCGGACCCCTTTGGTGGGCACACCTTCAGAATCTGGCAGCTAAGACCATTGGTGTCGCTGCTGGTGGTAATAGGAGTTGGGGGTCGAGGATCCCCTCTACTTCCCTCAGCCCCTACAGTCACAACCACACTGCTGGCGGTAGGAGGAGTTGGGGGTCTGGAGTGTCCTCTGTTTCCCTCCGCCCCTACCATCACACCCTCTCTGTTCGCGGTTGGGGAATTTGGGGGTGGGGAGTCTTCTCTGCTTCCCTCTGCCCCTACAGTCACGCCCTCATCACTGGCAGTAGGGGGAGTTGGGGGTCGAGAGTCCTTTGGCCCTTACGGTCACGCCCACGGAGAGATTTTGAAATTTCCCGGTTGTTTGTATCTGGTGTGGGTGGGAGTCACACACCTGCTAAAGTAGATTCCGCTGGGAAGGAATCTCTTTGGCCGAACTTTGGTGACTTCCCCTCTCTGCTATGGCGGCCCCCTGGCTCCTTGCTGGAGTGTCCGAAGGGAGGGGTGGAACTGGCTTGTCTCTGGTCTGACACAATCTCTGGTTTTAGTTCCCAGTTCGCTATTTTGGAAAGGGTTGGTTAGATTCCCTTCACGCTGTCTCAGGGGGGGAGCCGTTCGCCGGGTGGGCGGGGCTGGTAGTAGAGCCGGGAGGGCACGGGCTGTCTGCTGGGCCAGGCGGGGACACTTCTCGCTGGGCCGGGCTGCCGGGGGCTGCCTGTAGAGCCGGACAGCTGCGGCCACGTGGCTAAGATCCGGGCGGGTGTGGTGGCCATTCGCTGAGCGAGAGCAGGGCCTCCCCGGGACGGCAAGATGGCAGGTGCTGTCTGCGGGTTCCGGCGGGCCGCGCCGCTCGGGGCCGCCGGCCGCTTTCTGAAGCGGCTGGTGGCCGCGGGATTGTACCTCTGCACCCGCCAGGGGGCCGCCTGTAGAGCTGGGCAGCTGCGGCCGCATGGCTACG